>NC_051064.1:22470500-22774000 GCF_004664715.2 Peromyscus leucopus | reverse complement strand
TTTTTTTGCAGTTAAAAATCCCAAAGACAACACAATCCAGATTCTCTGTGTAATATGCATCTTTACGTGGCTTTTTACATTAATTTTTTTGTCTCTTTCAAGCCTACGTATATTTTACACACATTGTAAACAACTTTTTCTGAATCAGTCTTTTTGTGAGCCTATTGCTTTAAACTGCATCCTTCTAAGCCTGAAACTGCACTGTGGCTGCTGGCTCCACCCCCTTCAGCTTTTCAACATGGCGGTCTGGGAGTCATCAAGTCTCAGAAATAGTAGGCCTACATTTTTATCAAAGCAGCGTGTAGCCCAGAAACCTCTTTTTTTTTTTAATACTAGTAAAGACTAAATCTACCACCCAGAGTAATGTGACGCTGGCAGACACCTCATTACCGCCATACTGCTGGTCAAATGCACATGCCAGGAACCTGCCAGTGTTCAAACCTGCGTTTTGTGGTGTCTAGCTGCCCGAATGAGACAAGAAGCAGGAACCTGGTTTTGGCTCTGTTTAGAATTGGTTATTAAATATTCTCAGGTTTAAGGTGGAAACTCGAGCCATTGGGCGCCATTTGTAGCTAGAGTTTTCCTGCCTTGCCCACACAGTCAGGACAAAGCTCTGTCACCCGCCAGTCCCACAGCTGCTCAGACCCAACCAAGTAAACACAAAGACTTATTTTTTTTTTTTTTTTTTTTTTTTTTTTTTGGTTTTCTGAGACAGGGTTTCTCTGTGTAGCTTTGCGCCTTTCCTGGAACTCACTTGGTAGCCCAGGCTGGCCTTGAACTCACAGAGATCCGCCTGGCTCTGCCTCCCGAGTGCTGGGATTAAAGGCGTGCGCCACCACCGCCCGGCAACACAAAGACTTATATTGCATACAAACTGTATGGCCATGACAGGCTTCTTGCTAACTGTTCTTATATCTTAAATTAACCCATTTTTATAAATCTATACCTTGCCACGTGGCTGCTTCTCCTGGCTGTGGCTGCAGTGTCTCCCCTCCTTCTTCCTTTATCCCCAATTCTCCTCTCTCTTTGTCCACCTATACTTCCTGCCTGGTCACTGGCCATTAGTGTTTTATTTATATAGAGTGATATCCACAGCAGTTCTACATTACCATGACAACATATGTAAGCAACACAACCTGAAAGTGGGGACAAACGTGTTCTGGTTCGTGGTTTGAGGTGGTTTAGTTGATCACGGAGAGGAGAGCATGGTGAAACACAGCGTCCACACCACAGCAGCCAGGAGGCACAGAGAGAAAAATCCTATGAAGTGGTTTTCTCCTTCCCAGCTTCTATCTTACCCCAGCCCTACACTGAATTCACTGTGAGCCTTCCACATCCTTTGGCCTTTCTGGAAATCTGGAAATGCTGTGGGATAATGCTTTTGTACACTGGTTTAATAAAACATTGATTGGCCAGTATCCACATAGGAAGTATAGGTGGGATAAGCAGACAAGGAGAATTCTGGGAAGAGGAGGGGCTGTGTCAGGAGTCACCACCCAGACACAGAGGAAGTAAGATGACAAGAAAAAATTGAGAAAAGGTACCAAGCCAAGTGGCTAAACATAGATAAGAATTATGGGAAAACTTCCAACTACAGGAAATGCCTTCCTCCTCCTCCTCTTTTCCTCCTCCTTCTCTTGCTCCTCCTCTTCCTCCTCCTCCTTCTCTTCCTCCTCTTCCTCCTCTTCTCACACCCAGAGGTCTACTTTACCAAACTCTTGGCACTTCCCATGTCAATCAAGCTGACAATAAAGATTAACCTGCCTGCATGAAAAGGTTGGCCACATGGCCATAGTGCCTAATGTAAGTCACAAACTTATGTGTAGCAGGAGAGCTTTTCTCTCTGGTTCCTACCAAGTCCTGCCAGTCCCAGAGCTCACTTATAAAATAAACACACAGACTCTTACATTATTTAAACTGCTTGGCCATTAGCTCAGGCCTATCATTGTCTAGCTTTTACTCTTGTATTTAACCCATTTCTATTGTCTATACTTTGCCACATGGCTCGTGGCTTACCTTACATCTTGCTTGTCCTGGAGGTGGCTCCAGGCAGTCTCTCTCTCTCTGTCTTCCTGTTCCCTCAATTCTCCTTTCTGTTAGTCCCGCCTATACTTCCTGTTTGGCTACTGGCCAATCAGTGTTTATTTATACAGAGCGATATCCACAGCACTTCCCCTTTTCTTTTTTTTCAAAAAGGAAGGTTTTAACTTTAACGTAGTAAAATTACATACAACAAAACAATTATTAAGCAAGAATTACAGGTACAATATTAAAGAAGATATCCTATCTATCTTATATTTGTGAGTCTAAGGTTTTATATATTTTATCATAACTGAGGAAATTATAACTATCTAGTCTTCAACCACATCAAAGACCTCAGAAGGATTTAATACTACCTAAGAATGGGAGAAGGATGCAAGCAACTTTCGGGAGTCTTGCAGGGTAGACAGAGACAGCTGGCAGCCTGGACAGTAAAGTTGGGGTATCTGTCTTCAGCCCACAGGCCTAGAGTCTCTCAGTCACTTTTTTCTGTGTCCTGTAGAATATCTGGCAGTTTCCTCTGCAAAGCAGGAATCTGAAGGACCATTTTGTCAAGCAAAGTTCAGTGGTCACCTTCCTATGGGTCTTACATGTCCAGTTGATCAAGCAGTCCAGGCAAGAACAGTTTCTTGCCCAAATGGCTATTTTTGCCAAGGTGAAGATAAACTCCATATGGAGTGTCTTTGATGTCCATCCTCCTCTGAAGTAAATTGGTGCTGCCAGGAGCAAACATGTCTCACTGTCCAGAAAGTCTAAAATTTTAAAACATTTTAAATGCCATATTCTGTAGGTCTTTGAAGTGTTTGAAGATTACCTATCTATCTGAAATATATCTATGTATACCTAGAAGACTTAACTAACATGGCTATAAATATATTATCACAGATGACTAATTATTAATCTATTTCTCAATTATCCATTACAATTTTAAATGAGTTACATAAACATAATACCTCAAACAAAAATAGAAATATATATACAGTATAACAAAATTAAGTTTAAACATGTATCAATAAACTAAAATCTATAGCAATGTAAAACATTTTAAACAAGTTGTTACTCTTTAAAAGTAGGTTCATTAATGTACCCTTTCATCCTATCATATCTAAACTATTCCTTTTATTTCTTTAGAAAGAGATTGTATTTATAACCAACCTGCTTTAAATAAAAATGTTGGTTTTTCTCTGTCCCACACCAGAGGTCTCTTCTGATTTGGGACACAAGAATCTCTTAAACATTTTTTTAAGCAATATGTCTGGGTTTAGAGGGGGAGTGAGCCAATTCCATCTCTAAAGCCAGCTTGGTATATTTGGGAATTTGGGCATAGCATCTCTTACTACTTCCTGCTGGAGGGGGGCGCTGTATCTTATGGGGACACAAAGAAAATTTTAGGCTTATGGGGTAGTCCTTGAGGCCGTATTGTGTGATCCAGTTGCCTTGAAACCGCTCTGGATGTTAGATTATCTGGGCCATGGTGTCATTGGAGAACTTTCAGGGGGTCTTGGCTAGTCAAACCTGATGTATCTTAATCTGGAACAAATCCATAGCCCCTAGCTTTCTGTGGAAACAAAAGCAGAACCTCTTTTCCAAAGCAACATATCCTTAAATCCAAATTTTGAAGTCAAGGTACCTTTAAAATTTACATTTTGGCATAACTCAACAGCTTTTACAATCAAATGTTTTTCTTCAGTTACAAATATCAAAGAGAACATAATCCAGATTTTCTTTTTCTTTTCTTTTATTTTACAATACAATTCAGTTCTACATATTAGCCACGGATCCCCTTGTTCTCCCCCTCCCACCCTCCTCCCCTTCCCCCAGCCCATCCCCCATTCCCACCTCCTCCAGGGCAAAGCCTCCCCCGAGGACTGAGATCAACCTGGTAGACTCAGTCCAGGCAGGTCCAGTCCCCTCCTCTCAGGCCAAGCCAAGCGACCCTGCATAAGCCCTAGGTTTCAAACAGCCAACTCATACAATGAGCACAGGACCTGGTCCCACTGCCTGGATGCCTCCCAAACAGATCAAACCAATCAACTGTCTCACCCATTCAGAGGGCCTGATCCAGTTGGGCGCCCCTCAGCCATTGGTTCATAGTTCATGTGTTTCCATTCTTTTGGCTATTTGTCCCTGTGCTTTATCCAACCTTGGTCTCAGCAATTCTCACTCATATAAACCCTCCTCTTTCTCACTAATTGAACTCCCAGAGCTCCACCCAGGGCCTAGCTGTGGATCTCTGCATCCAGATCCCTCAGTCATTGGATAGGGTTTCTAGCACGACAATTAGGGTGTTTGGCCATCCCATCACCAGAGTAGGTCAGTTCAGGCTGTCTCATAATCCATATTTTCTGTGTGATAGCCTTCTTTACGTGGCTTTTTTTTATATTAATTTTACTGTCTCTTTAAAGACTTTATTTTTAAAAACTATCTATTTGTTTTTTGACTGTATATATTTCTTTTTCTCTCTCTTTTACGCCTGTGTACATTTTTACATACATTGTAAACTATTCCATCTGAATCAGTCTTATTGTTAACCTATTGCTTTAAACTGCAGCATTCTAAGCCCGAACAGGTGCTGTGGCTATTGGCTCTGCCCACTTCAGCTTCCCAACATGGCAGTGATACATTTTCCGCCAGTTCTGGGAGTCATCAACTCTCAGAAATAGTGGGTTTATGCTTCTATCAAAGCAGAATGTAGCCCAGAAACCTGTTTTTTTTTTTTATACTAGTAAAGACTAAATCTACCACACATCATATTGTGCCTCTGGCAGATGCCTCATTCCTGCCATTCTGCAGGTCAAGCACAAACGCCAGCAACCTGTCAGTAACACAAACCCATGTTTTGCAGGGTCTAGCTGCCCATATGAGACATGAAGCAGGAACTTGGTTTTGGCTCTGTTTAGAATTGGTTAGTAAATATTCTCAGGTTTAAGGTGGAAACTCGTGGCCCACATTGGGCACCATTTGTAGCTGGAGAGCTTTTCTCTCTGGGTCCTACCAAGTCCCGCCAGTCCCAGAGCCCACTTATAAAATAAGCACACAGGTTCTTACATTATTTAAACTGCTTGGCCATTAGCTCAGGCCTATCATTGTCTAGCTCTTACTCTTGTATTTAGCCCATTTCTATTAATGTATACTTTGCCACATGACTTGTGGCTTATTGGTACCTTACATCTTGCTTGTTTTGGCAGCAGCTCCAGACAGTCTCTCTCTCTGTCTGTCTTCCTGTTACCTCAATTCTCCTCTCTGTTAGTCCCACCTATACTTCCTGACTGGCTACTGGCCAATCAGTGTTTATTTACACAGAGCTATATTCACAGCACCTATGTCCAGAGAAGCATTACAAATCTCGCCTCAACTCATCAACAGTGTGGGCCATCCTCACTCCTTGCTCATCTGGGAATCAGACTGTGATGAACACTTCTCCTCCTTTTACAACATCCTCAGAACTTTTGTTTCTGCATCTACACCAGGCACATACTCTTATTAGAGAGTGTCTTCTGCTGAGGGTGTCTTTAGCTCTCCAGTAGGCATTGCTGAGACAGAGGGACTAGGCCATTTCTTCCTGTTACTTGTCTTTTTGCCTCTTAAGATGATGATAGGAGCTAATGATATTGGGGAAAGATTGTTTTGTTTACAGTATTGCACAACCCATAGGAAAATACCCTAAAAGATTTCAAAATACAACATTTCTTCTTTGAACACATATCCATTTTATACATTTTTATTTTGGGCAAAAAAGGAAAAAGTTTCCCCTGACTAAATCAGAGTATGGGATTAAGAAATCCAGGCTGGCAATGTTGCTCAGTGGGTAAACGCATTTGTTTGAGCAACCCTGACAACATGAGTTTGATTCCTAGAACCCACATAAAAAATCCAGATGCAACAGCATGCATCTGTAATCCCAGCACTCCTATAGTGAGAGGGAAGGTAGAGACAGGAGGGTTGCCTAGAAACAAGAGAGACCTTGCTTGGACAGAAAGTAGAAGGGGAGAACTAACTCCACCAAAGCTACCCTTTAACTTACACATGTGTGCTATGGGATAAGAGTGCCCACATTTGAATACATCCGTCTCTCTCACACAGAGAGACACACACACTAAAATTAATAACAATAATAATAATAAATAAAATTACTTCTAATGTTTTAAAAGAGCCCCAGCAAGTTATTGTAAGATGAATTGCTAAACGGTCATATTAATAAAAACAAACCCAGGTATTGGGGTGAATGCTGAAAGATCAGAGAAACAGAACAAGCCACATCCAACCTCACCTTGCCAATTCCTCAGCTGATCTTGTTTCTTCAGACTGAAAGCCTCTGAATCCTCATCCGAATGGATCTCAGCTGAACAGCTGCTAAAAGCTAAAAGCTTAAAAGGGCTCTGGTTCCTGGTCCTTGTGCCTTATATACCTTTCTGCTTCCTGCCATCGCTTCCTGGGATTAAAGGCATGTGTCACCATGCCTGGCTGTTTCCAGTGTGGCTTTGAACTCACAGAGATCCAAATGGATCTCTGACTCCTGAATGCTAGGATTAAAGGCATGTGCTACCATTGCCTAAACCTATGTTTAATATAGTGGCTGTTCTGCTCTCTGACCCCCAGATAAGTTTTGTTGGGGGTGCACAACATATCAACCACAAGTTATCAAATGTCAAACTCAAGAAACACTAACAGACTCAGTGGGCTGTGTATGTGCATGTGTGCATTTGTGTGTGTATGTGCACAACAATAATGAAGAAATTGTGAATTTGAGAAAGAATGGTGAGGATGAGGTGAGTTAGAGGGAGTGAGAGGGGTGGAGATGATGTAAATACAGTATTAGTGTATGAAATCTTCTAAAATATTTAAATTAAGAAGCAAAAGAAATAAATCCTTCTATCCCATTCTGTCAACCTATTTGGCTAGTTTTAGAAAGAATGAAAATATATACAATGGAGTACTACTCAGCAGAGAAAAACAGTGACATCATGAGGTTTGCAGGCAAATGGATGGAACTAGAAAATATCATCCTGAATGAGGTAACCCAGACTCAGAAGGACAAACATGGTATGTACTCACTCATAAGTGGATACTAGATGTAAAGCAAAGGATATCCAGACTGCAACCCACAGCTCCAGAGAGGATACCTAGTAAAGAGGACCCTAGGAAAGACACAAGGATCACCCAGCAATAGAGAAATGGATGAGATCTATAGGAGCAAACTGGACATGAGGGGAGTAATGGAGGGCAAGGGTCAGGGGAAAGAGAGCTTAGGGGAGCAGGAAATTTGAGCTGGATCAGGAACAGAGTGGGAGAACAAGGAAAGAGACACCATTATAAATGAAGATACCATGGGACTAGGGAAAAGCAGAGTGCTAGAGAGGTCCCCAGGAATCCACAAATATAACTCCACCATAGGCTACTGGCAATGGTTGAGAGTGTGCCTGAGCTGACCTACTCTGGTGATCAGATGGCTCAGTGCCCTAACTGTCATGATAGAACTCTCATCTAGTGACTGATGGAAGCAGATGCAGAGATTCTTGGCCAGGTCCCAGGTGGAGCTCCAGGAGTCCAATGGACAAGAGAGAGGAGGGATTCTACGACCAAGAGATATTGAGACCATGATTGGAAAAAGTACAGAGACAACTAGCCAAACTAGTAGAAACACATGAACTGTGGACCAATAGCTGAGGAGCCCCCATGGAACTGGATCAGGCCTTCTGGATAAGTGAGACACTTGATTAGCTTGAGCTGTTTAGGGGGCCCCCTGGCAGTGGGACTGGGACCTGTCCCTAGTGCATGAGCTGGTTGTTTGGAGCCTGGGGCCTATGGTGAGACACTTTGCACAGCCTTGGTGCAGGGAGGAGGGGCTTGAGCCTGCCTCAACTGAATGTACCAGGCTCTGCTGACCCCCCATGAGAGACCTTGCCTCGGAGGAGGTGGGGAAGGGGGTAGGTTGGGGAGTGGGAGGAAGGAGGACAGGTGAATCTGTGGTTGATATGTATAATGAATAGAAAATCTCTTAATTAAAAAAAGGAGAAGAAAAAGAAAATTCTGCCTCATGAATTGTCTATTCCCTTTGAACTAATTTTTGTAATACAGTGGAATGTAATTTTATAAATACAAATACAGTCAGTAATAAAAGCACATAAAGCCACCACTGATAGTGTCATTTTGCTAAAGACAATAGCAGTAAAGATGAAATCAAGCCTCAGGGAAGTTCCAAAATCTGCAGCATGTGAAGCTGGAAGCCAAGGGTTGGAACTGCATTGAAAAATAAAAAATGACAGAGTTTAAAAAAAAAAGAAAAAGAAATGATTATCAGTGTACATAACATGCTTCCAATATATGGTTTGTGGAAGCAGAATGATGACAATTGTCCTAGTCCATACACGGTGTGCTGTCCCTCAGATGTCCTGCTCACCTGCTGTTGTATCAGGACAACACTGCTCAGATTATCTCCACACTTTCATAAAAGAGAAACAGCTCCTTGTCCTCAAAAATCATTCAGTCCAGCTCTTGGGAAGTTTACTCACAGCAAGAACCATGCATGTATTCCCTCTCCTGAACAAAAGCAAAGGGATGGAAGACTTTGCCTACTTGCTTCAGCCTGCTTTTTCCAAACAGCTTTTGCACTTCTGAGTATGTATGAGGTTGAGCTTAGCTTCATGACTGCTAAGCCTAAAAGCAGAAACAATTCCATTCTTGCAATGAGGATTTCCCTAAACTTGAGTTCATATCCCCTCTCTCTCCCTCCCTCCCTCTCTCCTTTCTTCTCTCCCTTCCTCCCTCCTTTCTCCTCTCTTCTCTCTTTCTAAATATTCTAAATATATTTATTGAATACTAAACTAAATATAATATTAATTTTTATAAAAAGTATTTCAATCAAATGCAGTTTCTTCTATTTGTTCAAACAAGTATTTGAAAGAAAACTACTAAATATGAGTACAGCTCACAGCTCAAGGGATCAGTTTTGACCTAGACTCCTGCTAGAAAATGGTAGCTTTCCCCATCAACTTGAAGAGGGTAATTTTATAATTCAAATAATGTTTTTTTCCTATAACTTAGCTTGATATTCTTTTTAAAAATTTCTTGGAGCCAAATTTGAATAGAATTTTATAGGAAAGTTCCCATTGAGGTTGGTTAAATTCTAATAGCATTTGAAAGCAGTTATATTTTATCCAAGAAATTGTTCAGTAGTTAGAAATAAGCCAGGCCCAAAGGAAGTAGAACAAGTGTATCAAGTAGATGTAGGATTTTGGAGCATCTCTAAGAACTTTCCTGAGTTCTGCTGAATCACTGAATGAAGCTTCAGTGGGTGGAAAATGTTTCACCTTTTAGAAATGGATTTCTCTTCAAACCCTGAAACACCATTTCCAAATGAACTTGCCTGGATAGCCTGAGAGGTACAGCCCTGAGGATGCTATAATGAAGCATCTACATAGGACACAGGATAACATGTCCCACTTATAATCCTTTCTTGTATCTTGTTTTTGTCTTTCTTAAAAATGTTTGAAGGGTCAGTCACAACTCCACCTCACTATCTTATTGAGTGACAGGCACAGTGCCATCCAAAATGCCACAGAGATGACACCAGGCAGAAGGATGACATAAAAAACCAACAGTAAAGAGATGGGGTGCAGAGCCTTAGAGCCATATCTAACTGTTGCTGAGCAACACCTTATCTTTCCTACAGTTCTGTCTCTTGAAACAAAATCATATCTATTCCAGTAATATAGGTTAGTTCTATCATTTAAATATTTGCTTTATTACTATATTCCAAGAGAAATGTGTGCACAAAATTCTCAAGAAAATAGATTTTCTGAATGTCAGTATGTAAGTACCTTCCTGGGGTTACATTTATGTAGTTAAGACTTGAAAATCATTAATCATTCCTTACCAATTAACCACTTTAATTAATTACTTAGGGAAATAAAGTGTAGAAATAAGATTTCAGAGTAATTGCTGCAATAAGGTAATAACTGATATTAGGCTACTCCAATTTTCTTTTCATTTTAATAAACGTTCCCTTTTATACTTTTAGTGCATGTTAATTGCACAAATTAATGAATTACATTCTGACATTGTTGTACCTGCACATAGTGGATTTTGATCATGTTCATCCCTCTATTACCCTTTCTGCTCCCACTCTCCTTTTCCCCTTCCACATTCCCAAGAAGCCTCATTGACTCATGTCCTTCCTGTTGTCCCCAGATGCTATATAAGGAAGAAATCACGGGACACTTTTCTTTGGAAGGCCCAGCTTATTTTGCTTAATATGGTGTGGTGGTATTGTGTTCACCAAAATATTGTGTACTCTAATAAAAATATCTGGGGTCAGAGAACAAAGAGCCACTAGATACAAAGGCTAGAAAATGGTGGCACTCACACCTTTAATCCTAGCATTCCAGAGATAGAAATCCCTCTGGATCTCTATGAGTTCAAGGCCACATTGGAAATAGCCAAGCATGGTGACACACGCCTTTAATCCCAGAAAGCCAGCCTTTAATCCCAGGGTGTGGTGGTAGAAAGCAAAAGGCGTGAGGACGAGAAACTAGTAGTATTTGGCTGGTTTAGCATTTTGGCCTGGTTAAGCATTTGGCTGGTTAAGCATGTGGCTGGTTAAGCCTTCAGGCTTTTGAGCAGTAATTCAGCTGAGACCCATTCCGGATAAGGACTCAGAGGCCTCCAGTCTGAGGAGACAAGACCAGCTGAGGATCCGGCGAGGTGAGATAGCTGTGGTTTGTTCTGTCTCTCTGATCTACCAGCATGGACCCCAATAACTTGCCTCGGGTTTGATTTTATCAATATGAACTTTTAAGATTCCTGCTACAATATGGTGGTCTTCAGTTCCAGTCATTGTCATGCAAATGACAAAATGGTAGTCTTTGTGGCTGAAAACAACTTCAGTGTGCATATATACCATATCTTTTCATGCACTCATTCATTGATGGCCACCTGGGCTGATTCCATAGCTTAGCACTGTACATGGTGCCATGACAGACACACGGATATGGGCATAGCTACAGTGTGCTTACTCAGGTTCTCTTGGGTATATACTCAGAAGTGGTGTGTAGTAATTCTATTTTTAATTTGTTGAGAAGTCCCCATAGGGATTTCCTTGGTGGCTGGGACTATTTCTCATTCTATAGTGGTTTGAATGAGAAATGTCCTTCACAGTCTCGGCTGTCTAAACCTTGGTCCTCTGTTGGTGGAGACGATTAGAGGGTGTGGCCTTGCTGGAGACAGTCAGTCACTGGAGGCAAGCTATGAGAGCTCATAGCCTCACCCTACTTCTCTTTCCGCTTCACCATTGCATTTGAAGATGTGAGTGATCAGCTTCCTGGTTTTGTTGACATGCCTCCCACCATGATGGACTCTTACTCTGCTAGCACCGTAAACCCAAACAAATGCCTTCTTCTCTAAGTTGCCATGGTCTTGAAGTTTTATCCCAGAAACAGAAAACTAATATCTTTCTACCATCAATATCTAAAGACGCCTTTTCTCCTCAAAATATATGTTGTGCTTTGTTTTCTTGATAGCTGCTCTAACTAAAGTGAGATGGAATCTCAATGTGCTTTTGATTTGCAGTTTTATTTCTCCTTTTGAGAAGTGTCTGTTCAGTTAAATTGTCCATTCAATTGCATTCCTTGCCCGTTTTATGGGGCCTTTCTTTTTTTAGCTCTTCCATGTTCAGGATATCAGTCTCTTGTCAGATGAATAAGCAGTAAATGTTTCTTGCCATTCTTGGGGTGCCTCCTCACTCTGTTCACCACCATTCTTGGGGTGCCTCCTCACTGTTCACCACCATTCTTTTTAGACCTCAAAATATTTTTTTTTTTTTTTTGGTTTTTCGAGACAGGGTTTCTCTGTGTAGCTTTGCGCCTTTCCTGGAACTCACTTGGTAGCCCAGGCTGGCCTCGAACTCACAGAGATCCTCCTGGCTCTGCCTCCCGAGTGCTGGGATTAAAGGCGTGCGCCACCAACGCCCGGCAAAATATTTTTTTAGATAAACAATTTAAGCTTCTATGTCTCTCAACCTTATACACTTTATACTTCTTTTGTGAGTTTCTTTTTGGGATTTGGTAACAAAGAAAACTGTAACTATAACTATCTTGTCTTCAACTCCATCAGAGACCTGAAAAGTATATAATATTACCTGAGTAAATAGAAAGTACAGAACAAACTACTTCTAAAACTATAGAAACAACAGAGACAGCTGTCTGTCTTGACAGTCACCCAAGGTTCCTCTGCAACATTGGGGCATCCATCTTCAGCCTATGGGCCTAGAATATCTGACAGACTTTTCTGTGAAGCAGGAATTTTGAAGGTCTGTCCTGCCTTGTCTTGACAAAATTTGACAGCTGCTTTCTTTTGTGTCCTGCTTGTCCAGATTTAACAGCATACTGTTGTCAGTTGAGGCAAGTGCAGTTTCTTGCCCAGTGGCTAGTTTTTTGTCACACTGAAACCAGACTGCATATGGAGGTTCTTTGTTGCCCATCATCCTTTGAGGAAGTAGATTAGTGCTTCCAGGAGCAGATATGCCTCACTGTTAGGGAAAGTCTTATGTTATTAAAACATTCAAAATGCCTTATTTTGTAGTCTTTGAAGTGTTTGAAGACCATCTATCTATTTAATATGTATCTCTGTTTAACCTTGAAAATATATTTAATATGACTGTAGTTTGATTGTTACAGATAAATAACTACTAACTTGAATTTCTTTATTATCTTAAATAACTTTTAAGGACTAAAACTTTATATTACATTTTTAAATGAGCTGCATAGGTGAAATATCTTAAACAAGAATAGAAACATTATATATATATATATATATATATATATATATATACATAAAACAAAAATAACCTTAACTTGTCAATATATAAAAAACCCATACCAATGTAAATATTTGAGACTAGTGGTTGTTTTGTTTTTGGTTTGAAAGTAGATTCAATAATCTACCATTTTATCCTACCATTTCTATATCCTTCCTTTTTCTTTTCAGAATGAGATTCCTGAATCTAATTTCCTCTGTTTAGTCTCTTTCTTAACCATAACTAATTATGACTTATAACTGTGCCCTCTAAACTATGACAAGCATCCATAACCCACTGGATGCCCCAAAACCACCCACTTCACCTCTTGGGAATGTAGGAGTTGTATTCTCTAGAATGCTTCCTGTTATCTGAGGGCAATGGCATCTTTAGGGGACCCTGATGAAATTGGGATAGTGGTCAAGTCCTGGGAGAGCTAGCTGATTGTTTTTTGTTTGTTTGTTTGTTTGTTTGTTTGTTTGTTTAGTCTCTGTGTGATGGGAAAGTGTAGAGCTTAACTGAAGTTCTGGCTGGATAGTCTGTGAGGCTGGACCATCTCAGCTAGCAGCTTTAAAGTTGTTCTAGACACAGAATTTTGAGGAAACTGCAACAGAGGCATTCTGAGACCGTGGATCACCTGGGCTGCTTGTCTTTATTGGTGTCTGATCCTTTTTTTAAAAACAAATAAACTTTTAAAAATAACATATATATCTTCACTAATGCAAGTATGAAATGTGCAGTGTGTACAAGCTTTTAAAAATTATTTTTCATTTTATGTTTGAGCAGGTAAAAGGCAATTGTTAACTTTATAGGTCCATTTGGACTGTATAACCAAACTCTATCTACACCATATGAAAGGATGGCATGCAACAATAATAAGTCATGAGGACTCTGTAGCCAACAAGACTTACCATGTCTCCTCTAGTCTCAGAGCTGATCCCATAGAAGAGGGATTGCCATATATGTTCCCTGTATTGTAGTCTTTTTTGTTTTTTATCTTTATGTCTGTAGCCAAGATTTTCAAGAGGTTTCCCCAAATCAAATTTGATCTTTATTAATTTTGAAGAGGACCATTACTTTTTGTTTCCTATGGAAACAAAGGCATAATCTCTCCCCCAACACAACATATTTCCTGACTTCCACTTTGAAACCAAGACATCTCTAAAGTACATAGGCTGGTTTAATTCATCAGTCTCTTTCATAATCCAATGTATCTCAGCAGCTCCCATCAGCATTCAAAACATTTTAAAGTCATAAAGCACCACACAGGATCCAGACACCCCATGTATTTTCCATCTTTATGTGGCTTTTTAAAAATTACTTTAATCTTTCTTTAAAGACTTTATTATTTTTAAACTATTTATTTTTATTGTTTATACCCATTTTCTTTTCTTTCTTCAACATCTAAGCACATTTTTTTTTTGTCTTTTGTTTTTCCATATAAAGTTGAGTATTTTTCTTACTCTGTGAAGAATTCTTCTCAGTCTGTGAAGAATTGTGTTGGGATTTTGATGGGGATTGCATTGAATCTGTAGATTGCTTTTGGTAAGATTGCCATTTTTACTATGTTAATTCTACCTATCCATGAGCATGGGAGATCCTTCCATTTTCTGATATCTTCTTCAATTTCTTTCTTTAGAGATTTAAAGTTCTTATCAAAAAGGTCCTTCACTTGTTTAGTTAGTGTTATCCCAAGGTATTTTATATTATTTGTGGTTATTGTAAAGGGTGATGTTTCTCTGACTTCTTTCTCAGCCCTTTTATCATTTGTGTATAGGAGGGCTACTGATTTTTTTGAGTTGATCTTGTATCTTGCCACTTTACTGAAGGAGTTTATCAGCTGTAGGAGTTCCCTGGTAGAGGTTTTGGGGTCACTTATGTATACTATCATATCATCTGCAAATAGTGAAAGTTTGACTTCTTCCTTGCCAATTTGTATCCCTTTGATCTCCTTTTGTTGTCTTATTGCTCTAGCTAGAACTTCTAGTACTATATTGAATAAATATGGGGAGAGTGGACAGCCTTGTCTTGTTCCTGAATTTAGTGGTATCGCTTTGAGTTTCTCTCCATTTAATTTGATGTTTGCTGTTGGCTTGCTATAAATTGCTTTTATTATGTTTAGAAATGTTCCTTGTATGCCTGATCTTTCTAAGACCTTTATCATGAAGGGTGTTGGATTTTGTCAAAGGCTTTTTCAGCATCTAAGGAGATGATCATGTGTTTTTTTTTCTTTCAGTTTGTTTATATGGTGTATTACATTGACTGATTTTCGTATGTTGAACCATCCTTGCATCCCTGGGATGAATCCTACTTGGTCGTGATGGATGATTGTTTTGATGTATTCTTGGATTCGGTTTGCCAATATTTTGTTGAGTATTTTTGCATCAGTGTTCATGAGGGAGATTGGTCTGTAGTTCTCTTTCTTTGTTGCATCTTTGTGTGGTTTGGGTATCAGGGTAATTGTAGCCTCATAAAAAGAGTTTGGTAGTGTTCCTTCTGTTTCTATTGTGTGGAACACTTTGAAGAGGATTGGTATTAGTTCTTCTTTGAAAGTCTGGTAGAATTCTGCACTGAAACTATCTGGTCCTGGGCTTTTTTTGGTTGGGAGACTTTTGATGACTGTTTCTATTTCTTTAGGGGTTATTGGTCTATTTAAATGGTTTATCTGGTCTTGATTTAATTTTGGTATGTGGTATTTATCCAGAAAATTGTCCATTTCTTCCTGGTTTTCCATTTTTGTGGAGTACAGGTTTTTGAAGATTGATCTGATGATTCTCTGGATTTCCTCATTGTCTGTTGTTATGTCTCCCTTTTCATTTCTGATTTTGTGAATTTGGGTGCTCTCTCTTTGCCTTTTGGTTAATTTGGCTAGGGGTTTGTCTATCTTGTTGATTTTTTCAAAGAACCAACTCTTTGTTTCATTGATTTTTTGTATTGTTCTCTTGTTTTCTATTTCGTTGATTTCAGCCCTCAATTTGATTATTTCCTGGCATCTATTTCTCCTGGGTGAGTTTGTTTCTTTTTGTTCTAGAGCTTTCAGTTGTGCTGTTAATTCATTGGTATGGGATTGCTCCATCTTCTTTATGTGTGCATTTAGAGCTATGAATTTTCCTCTTAGCACTGCTTTCATAGTGTCCCATAAGTTTGGGTATGTTGTACTTTCATTTTCATTGAATTCTAGGAAATCTTTAATTTCTTTCTTTATTTCTTCCTTGACCCATTGATGTTTCAGGTGGGCATTATTCAGTTTCCATGAGTTTGTGGGTTTTCTATCATTTTTGTTGTTGTTGAGGTCTAACTTTAAGGCATAGTGGTCTGATAAGATACAGGAGGTTATTCCAAATTTTTTGTATCTTTTGAGATTTGTTTTGTGTCCAAGCATGTGGTCAATTTTTGAGAAGGTTCCATGGGGTGCTGAGAAGAAGGTATATTCTTTTGTGTTAGGATGGAATATTCTGTAGATATCTATTAGGTCCATTTGAGTCATAACATCTGTTAGGTCCTTTATTTCTTTGTTAAGTTTCAGTCTGGTAGATCTATCTTTTGGTGACAGTGGTGTGTTAAAATCTCCCACTACTAATGTGTGGTGTTTGATGTGCGGTTTAAACTTTAGTAGTGTTTCTTTTATGAATGTGGGTGCTTTTGTATTTGGAGCATAAATGTTTAGAATTGAGACTTCATCTTGGTGGATTTTTCCCGTGATAAATATGTAATGTCTATCCTGGTCTCTTTTGATTGACTTTAGTTTGAAGTCTATTTTATTAGATATTAGGATAGCTACACCAGCTTGTTTCTTAGGTCCATTTGCTTGGAAAGCCTTTTCCCAGCCCTTTACTCGGAGGTAGTGTCTGTCTTTGAAGTTAAGGTGTGTTTCTTTTATGCAGCAAATGAATGGGTCCTGTTTTCTTATCCATTCTGTTAGCCTGTGTCTTTTTATAGGTGAGTTGAGACCATTGATATTGATGGATATTAATGACCAGTGATTGTTAATTCCTGTTATTTTTTGTGGTTGTGTTGTGTTGTCCTTCTTTGGTGTATGTTGGTGTGGGATTATCTATTGCTTGATTTTTCATGGATGTGTTTAGCTTCTTTGGGTTGAATTTTCCCTTCTAGTGCTTTCTGTAGGGCTGGGTTTGTGGACAGATATTGATTAAATCTGGTTTTATCCTGGAATATTTTGTTTACTTCACCTACGGTGATTGAGAGTTTTGCTGGGTATAATAGTCTGGGTCGGCATCCGTGGTCTCTTAGTGTCTGCATGAGGTTTGTCCATGATCTTCTAGCTTTCATAGTCTCTATTGAGTAGTCTGGTGTTATTCTGATGGGTTTACCTTTATATGTTACTTGGTCTTTTTCCTTTGCGGCTCTTAATATTTTTTCTTTGTTCTGTGTGTTTAGTGTTTTGATTATTATGTGGCGAGGGGACTTTTTTTTTGGATCCAGCCTATTCGGTGTTCTGTAAGCTTCTTGTATCTTCATAGGTATTTCTTTCTTTAGGTTAGGAAAGTTTTCTTCTATGATTTTGTTGAATATATTTTCTGTGCCTTTGAGTTGGTATTCTTCTCCTTCTTCTATCCCTATTATTCTTAGGTTTGGTCTTTTCATGGTGTCCCAAATTTCCTGGACGTTTTGTGTTACGACTTTTTTTGTCTTTAGTGTTTTCTTTCACTGACGAATCTATTTTCTCTATCGTGTCTTCAGTGTCAGAGATTCTCTGTTCCATCTCTTGCAATTGGTTGGTTATGCTTGTTTCTGTAGTTCCTGTTCGTTTAGTCAGGATTTCTATTTCCAGCATTCCCTCAGCATGTGTTTTCTTTATTGTCTCAAATTCATTTTTCAGATCTTGGAATGTTTCTTTCATCTGTTTAATTGCTTTTTCTTGGCTTGATTTGATTTCTTCCCCTTTTTTGTTCATTTTTTCTTCCATTTCTTTAAGGGAGTTTTTTATTTCCTCTTTAATGGAGTTTTTCATTTCCTCTTTAAGGGAAGTTTTTATTTCCTCTTTAAGGTAGTTTTTCAATTCCTCTTTAAGGAAAGTTTTTATTTCCTCTTTGAGGGAATGTTTTATTTCTTCTTTAAGGGCCTCTATCATCTTCTTAAAGTCATTTTTAGGGTTGATTTCTTCTGTTTCTTCTGTCATGGTATGTTTAGGTCTTGCAAGTGTAGAATCACTAGGTTCTGATGTTGCCATATAGGTCTTTATGTTGTTGCCTGTATTTTTGCACTGGCGTCTACTCATCTCTTCCTCTGTGCGGTGCAGGTGGTGTCTGTGTCTGAGAGTGCCTCTCTTGTTCTAATTTTTAGTCTTGGTTTAGTAGGGGTTCTTGATTAAATTGGTGCTATTGGGCTATTTCTTCAGGGGCAGCTGATTTCAGTCGGTGAATTATATACTTATGATTCTGATGATCTAGTTTGGTGGCTGGGTAGCGCCTTCTTCTGTTTTCCCAGGTTACGTTTTGTTCATTTGTCAACTCCTCAGCTGATCTTGTTTCTTGAGACTTCAAACTGTAGGCATCTGAATCCTCTCCCAGATGGGTTTCAGCTGAGCAGGGTAGTCTCACCAACACCTCCAAGTTGTTGGGTTTCACAGGATCAGCAGCTAGGCCCTGGGTTGTCCTCAGAAGGAGTGTTCAGATTTGTTCTGGTTCTGACCCACGGAGATAGCTTCTTCCCCAGGTGTTGGGGTTAGGGACTTCCCTGTTCCAAGCTGGGTCTGCTTGTCTCCGTCCCTGGGCCTGTCTACCTCTGCAGTCTGCCGCCGGGCCTGTATGTCCCTGTCAGCTGCCGCTGGGCCTGTCTACCTCTGTGGGCCGCCACCGGGCCTGTATGTCTCTGCTGGCTGCCGCTGGGCCTGTATGTCCCTGTCGGCCGCCACCGCCGCCGCCGCTGCCGCTGCCGGGCCGTCTGCCTCTGCAGGCCGCCGCTGGCTGGGCCCGTCTACCTCCGCGGGCTGCTGCCACAGGCCTACCTACGTCTGCTTGTCTCCGCCGCCGGGTCTGTCTACCTCTGTGGGCCACCGCCGGGCCTGAATGTCCCTGTTGGCCACTGCCGCCGGGCCCGACTACCTCTGCGGGCCGCCGCCACAGGCCTACCTGCATCTGCTTTTCTCCACCGCCAGGCCCATCTTCTAAGCACATTTTTAAATATACTATATCTGTTTAGAGATTTTCTTGGTCTTTTGACCTGATGTTTTTTGCACTTCTATAGTTGTAGAGACAAACTTTATGAGCCAAACCTTAAATTGTTAAAAGGTAGTCTTTATATATTTTGGATATCAGCCCTCTGTCAGATGTGGGGTTGGTGAAGATCTTTTCCCATTCTGTAGGCTATGGTTTTTGTCTTATTGACCATGTCCTTTGCGTTACAAAAGCTTTTCAGTTTCAGGAGGTCCCATTTATTAATTGTTGTTCTCAGTGTCTGTGCTATCAATGTTACATTTAGGAAGTGGTCTCTTGGGCTAATGTGGTCAAGGCTACTTGTTACTTTCTCTTTTATCAGGTTCAATGCATCTGGATTTATTTTGAGGTCTTTGATCCATTTGGACTTGAGTTTTGTGCACAGTGACAGATATGGATTTATTTGTAATCTTCTGCATGTTACTATCCAAGTATGCCAGCACCATTTGTTGAAGATGCTTTCTTTTTTCCGTTGTACAGTTTTGGCTTCCTTGTCAAAAATCAGGTGTTCATAGGTAGGTACTCAAGAAACTAGACATCAAAATACCAAACAATCAAATTTTAAAAATGGGCTACAGATCTAAACAGAGAATTCTCAGCAGAAGAATCTCACATGGCTGAAAGACATTTAAGGAATTGCTCAACATCCTTAGTCATCAGGGAAACAGAAATCAATCTGAGTTACCATCTTATACCTGTCAGAATGGCTACAATCAAAAACACTGAAGACAGCTTATGTTGGAGAGGATGTGGAGCAAGGAGAACACTCCTCCACTATTGGTGTGAGTGCAAACTTGTACAGCCACTTTGGAAATCAGTATGTCAACTTCTCAGAAAATTGGGAATCAATCTACCTCAAGACCCAATGATACCACTTTTGGGCATATACCCAAGGGATGCTTAATCATACCATAAGGACTCTTGCTCAATTATGTTCATAGCAGCATTATTCATAATAGCCAGAAACTGGAAAGCCCCTCAACCAAAGAATGGACAACGAAAATGTGGTACATATACACAATGGAGTATTACTCAGCTGTAAAAAACAAAAACAAAAACAAAACAATGATGTCATGAAATTTGCAGGCAAAAGGATGGCTCTAGAAGATATCATCTAGAGTGAGGTAATCCAGACTCAGAAAGACAAACATGTTATGTACTAACTCATAAGTGGATACTAGATGAGTGCGAGAGCAATGTAAGAGATATCTTGATAGAAGGAGACATCATGGAGTAAGGGAAAAACCTGGTATTAGGGAAGTTCCCAGCAATCTAAAGGGTGACCCCAGATTAGACTACCAGCTATAGTGGTGAGGGTCCCTGAACTGGCCTACCCTGGTAATCAGATTGGTGAATACCCTGTCATCATAAAGCCTTCATCCAGTAACCAGTAGGCTCCAGTAGGCACTTACAACTAGTCTCCCACCACCAAGAATGCTCACAAACTCCATTCAAGTGCCTGGTAGCAGAGTCTCTTAAAAGAGCCAATCTCTGGGTGCCCAAGCACTAAACCTACTTGGAACTTTTTCTTTCACCTTTCTCAGGCTCTGTGTGGATTTACATGCCTCACATTGGGCTCCAAATGTAACAAGTCTTTCTTTGTCCTGCCAGCCAGCTCCCAAATAATGACACAGAGACTTATTAATTATGAAAGCTCCACCTGTTGCTTAGGTTTGTTCCTAATTAGCTCTTATAACAATACATTTCTTTTAATTTATGATTTACCATGTGGCTTTTTACCTTTTATTAATTTTTTATGCCCAATTCCCCCATGTCTCCTTGGCATTTCCTCTACACCTGAATTATCTCCTCCTAGTTCCTCTCTCTGTTGGAAAGTCCCACTTATACCTCCTGCCTCGCTATTGGAAATTTAGCTCTTTATTAAACCAAATCACAATATATCTTCACACAGTGTCCAAATATCCCACAACATTGAAATATTTCATTTTTTCACCTTTTAATGTTTTCCAGTGACCAATTGATTGTTTAAAAGCACCTGATTATTCAGTCTTCACATAATTGTGCATGCTGTCTATGGTTCTCTTTGCTATGATTTCTGATGGTATCTCATATGACAAGATACAAGAAATTTTTTTTTATTTAAGACCTCCCCCCTCCCCCTGGACAGGGTCCTAGATAGCCCAGCATAATTGTTAATTTTGTAAATGTGACAGAACCTAGAATCAATCACCTTGGAAGAAGGTCTCAATAAGGGGTTGTCTAGATGGGTTTGGCCTATGGACATGCCTGTTGAGAAATTGAGTTAAATGAGGTGAGAAGACACGCCCTACTTCATGACTCAGCCCTGGACTGAACGAAAAGGAGAAAATGGTCTGAGCACTAGCATGAGTTCCCAAGCCTCTCTGCTCTTGACATGGATGTCATGTGACTAGCTGCTTTAAGCTACTGCTGCCCTGACTCCCCTGCAATGGAGGAGTGTGACCTGAAATTGTGAGCCAAATAAACTTCTTGTTCCTTCATCTGCTTTTGTCTGCCTATTTTATTACAGCAACCACAAAGGACACTAAGATGTCAGGCTAGCCTCAAACTTGCTATATTCAAGGCTGGCCTTGGAGTCCTAATCCTTCTGCCTGCACCTCTGAGTGCTGGGATCACAGGCATGTGGGGACCCTGTTAAGACTGTTTTATAGCTTAAAGCATGACCCATTTGGGGGAATATTGTATGTGATATTAAGAAGAATGTGCATCCCACAACTATTAGATAGACTATTCTGTAGAGGTCTGTTAAATTCATTTGATTGATCATACAGTTTAATTCTGAAGTTTCTTTGCTGACACTTCATTGGAATAATCCATCAATAAAAGTGATATATTAAAGTATTCTATGATTATTATACCTGGACTTGTCTGTTCCCTGATGTCCAACGTTTGTTTTATGAAACTGAATGTGCCAACATTTGGTACATCCATATTTACATCACTTTATCTTCCTGATAGATTGTTCCTGATAGATTCTTGATTAATTATACTGTGACCTTTATCTCTCCTAGTTTGGGCTGGAAATCTACTCTGTTAAGTATGGTTATAACTATTCCAGCTTGCTTTCAGATTCTGCTTGCTTGGTATATCATTTTCTATCCTCTCCTTTTAAGTATTTATTTGTCAGTGAGTTTTTTTTTTAAAAAAAAAAAAGACTTTATTTTCACGTGCACAAGTGTTTCCCCTGCATGTATGTATGTGTACCACATGTACACATATTACCCAAGGAGGCCAGAAGAGGGTGTTAGATCCCCTGGAGCTGGACTTACAGAGGGTTGTGAGCCAACATGCAGGTTCTAGAAACTGAACTCTGGTTCTCTGCAAGAACAGCCAGTGCTTTTAACCTCTGAGCCATCTCACCTGCTTTGGGATGTGTTACTTGAAAACACACTGGACAGACTTGGTTTATTAATCTAAACAGACTCACTTTGTCTTTTTAAATGGAACATTAAGACCATTTACATTGAAAGTTATTATTTAGTGATGTGTGCTGGCTCAATACTGTAATTTCTTTTTTTATTGTTGAGTCAAATACTGTGCATCTTTTTCTTTCCCCCTTATT
This sequence comes from Peromyscus leucopus, assembly GCF_004664715.2. Lineage (NCBI taxonomy): Eukaryota > Metazoa > Chordata > Mammalia > Rodentia > Cricetidae > Peromyscus > Peromyscus leucopus. The sequence continues at coordinate 22,751,430 of NC_051064.1, read as the reverse complement.
CATTTTATGAGTTTGTCAGCTTACTAAGTTAAATGTTGAACTTTTACCTGACTCTTAATGATTCATGTGTGACATTTGCCCTTTCATAAACTCTTATCATTGTGAATATCTCTCCTCATCCATGTCTAGGATTTCTCTAACTACCTTCAGCAATTCTGCCTTAGTGATTATATGTTGCTCTAGACTGATTTTCTTAGGAGGCATTTATCTCTTCATTGATTTTTAAATGATACTGTTTGTGGATAAGATAATCTTGACTGGTAGTCATTTATTCTCAGGAATTACAATATGTCATGCTACACTTTATCTGCTGACTCCATTCTGTTGGGCTTGCCTTCAGAAATCACTTAGTGCTACTCTCATGCAGCTTTTGATATTGTTTCTTTGCTCTGGACTCTTGGCATTTTAAATAAAATTTGACTTTTGATATTGTTTCTTTGCTCTGGACTCTTGGCATTTTAAATAAAATTTGACACACAGAGGATCTTTCTAATCATATTCATGTGGGACTCTAAATCTTTCCTATATTTGGACATGCTATCTGTACCCTTCCCTGCATTTTGGAGAATTCCTGTTAGAATTCATTAAATTAGTTTTGTTATGCCTTTAATTTGGATCACAACTCCTTCTACCTCTTAGTTTCTAGGGTCTAGTCTCTTTCTCACATCTCAAAATTCTTGAACATTGTCACCATGGTTGCCTTTTTTCTATCTGAATGTAACAATTCCTTAACCTTTGTCTTAGTTACTGTTCCTATTGTCATAACAAAACACCATGGCAAAGTCATCTTACAAAAGAAAACATTTAATTTGGAACTTAGGGTTCCAGAGGGTGAGTGCATGATAATCATGATGGGGAGCATGGCAGCAGACAGGCAGGGATGGCATTGGAATAGCAGTTCAGAGTTTATATCTGATCCATAAGCAAGAGGCAGTGAAAGAGAGCTAACTGGGAATGACAGTATTTTGAAACCTCAAAGCCTGTCCCCAGTGACACATCTCCTCCAACAAGGCCACACCTCTTCATCCTTCCCAAATAGTTTCACCATCTAGAGACCAAGCATTCAAATACATGAGTCTGTGGGGCCAGTCTTACTCAAACCACCACAACCATGTCTTCAATTTCAGGTATCTTTTCTTCTGTTTAGTTTCCTCTACCTGTGAATCTTCCATGAGGATTGTTTGTTTTGAGCTTTTAATTTCCATTTTTACCAGAATCTCAATGCACTCTGGATTTCTAGTCCCTTTTTTAATTCACTTTTTTTTCATTATTAACTATTTACCTAAATTTTCTTTGAGAATACTGACCATTTTTAAATGACATCTTTGAGTTATTTTTCTGTCATTCCAATACATATGCATATTGTTACCATAGGGGCCAGAACAGGTGTTACATCCCCTGGAACTGGAATTGCACATGGTTGTTAGTTACCATGGGAGTGCTAGAATTAAACCCAGGTCCTCTCCAAGAGCACTCGGTGCCTTTAACTGCTGAGCCATCTCTCCATCCCCAAGAATCTCCCACCCCAAGCTACATTTTTGCAATATGAGCTAACAAGCCAAGCTTTCTCTTTGTTCTCAACTGTATTGGAGACAGGAGTCCACTTTTGCCCTGCCCTCCTATGGTCTAGAGCCCTGTTAGTGTGGTGTTTCTTTTACAAATATAACATTTATTGTTTTTAAATTTCACTTGGTCTCTACCATCTACTATTGACTCATATGCTCCCTTCCCTACCATGGCACCAGCATCTCCCGACAGTCACTGATGGGTATGATAAATGGCACTGGTGGTGGCACTGGCTACCACGTGGAAAGGTCCTGGCCACGACAGAACCCAGTGGTACTTTTAGAGCTTTATTAGGAGGGAAAGGGGGGAAAGGGAATGAGGGGAGCCAGGCTTTGGGGGAGGGAGCAGAGCTAAGCAGTGAGGGAACAAAGAGAGAACACAGAGAGAGGGTAGGGGTCTGCATCCAGCTTTTTAAAGGCATGTAAGTAAGGTAAGTAGCTGCAGCCAGCGTCCCCTGATGATGTAAGACTCAAGATGCAAGACCCCAAGCTGTGCATGTGCCCAAGTGAGGGCAGGATCCTAACAGTCACATATCTGGGGGTTTGATCCAAATGTGTGAAGATGCAAAAAAGTATCAGCTGCCTGTAATCTACTATTTCCTTCCCTGTAACCAATCTTCCCTTTTAAATTACTAAAGAGCATAAGCCCACCTTCAATCATAATGATATTTGAAGAACACTTTTTAAAAATGTGCTCATTCACATGAAAAATGCAAAGGGGAACTGCTCATCTAATATTTAAAGTAATTTACTATAGTAAATCATAGAAAACTATATCCACAATGGCCATGTGAGACTTGTGGACCTAAAACAAAAATGAAAACAAAAACAAACAAACAAAAACCCAGAAAGTGTTGTTTTTAACAAAATCTCAATCATTAAATTTTACCAATAAAGACTCAGGAGCCAGATGCTGGAGTGAAAGCCTGATAGCTCTAAGAGGCAGAGAAACACCCAGCTGGCCTTCCTCCTCAGTCAACATCCCCGAAGCCTGCCCCCTTCTCCTATGCCTTCCTAGGAAAAAAACCCTCAAACTCCAATTGAATGTCCCACCTTTCTATTTCCTGTGGATCTCTCTATCCATCCTCCTGACTGCCTCTTACTCTCTGTGGTATTTTCTTGTTCACTTCCTGTCAACTGGTTGCTTGCTCTGCCTCTTGACCTATGGTTGACTTTATTTAATCCTGTGAATAATATTCAAGCAGAAAGCTCTTGGATTAAAGGTTTGTGCTAGGGCTGAGTCACAACTAGAAACACATTTTTCCAGTAAATAACAAAATCTTGGGGTTCACAGTATGATCACATATCCTGCAACAAGAGGGTAGAGGAAAACACAAATACTAGATAGAGTTCTGTATCTGTGAGTCCACACATGTGCTTTCCTGTGTACACTTGGAAACTGTCCAAAGAGCACACATAAAATGCAGAAACATTTATTCCAGGTTATTTTCTAATTTAATAAAATCCATGAGAACATTTAATCTGAACTATGAACCCCAATAAACTTCTCCTCTCCAATGCAGCCTTATAAAGATTAATATTCTAGTCGAGGGCCAGGGTTATGAGCAAGAGGGCATGGATTCCTTTTCCTTTAGTTTACACTGAAATGCTGCTAAAAAGTTATATGTGCTAAATCTATGAGAAAATGCTTTTGATGATTGACAGAAAATCATTATTCTACATATTCAAGAAAATAAGTCCAATAACATAAACATAGATTAGATCCTGAGACATCACAGTAAGAATGCTGAAGGGAGAGGAAAATTCAGGAAACCACAGAGAAAAGCAACTTGTCACTTAAAAGTGAGTGCAAATGAAAACATCACACCAGAAACTGTCCATCCTAGAAGACAGTCAGCCATCACTTTTTTGATAAAGACATTAATTAAAAATCTTATATCCAGAAAAACCAAGTTTCACAGACAAGGGTGAAATGAAGACTTTATGTCTAAGCAAAAACCAAGAGGACTTCCTGTAGTCTTGCCCTAAAACAATGTTCAAGTAAGATCATCAGCCTAGAGATATCAGACACTAATCTAAACCTCTGAAGAAACAATACAACACAAGAAATGTAATTAGGTCATTATAAAAGAGGTGGGCACTTTTTACTTATACTATCACTTTAAGTTCTTGGAGAATAAGCATTATTTTTATGTACACTATCACTTAAAAGACAACTATATAAAACACTACTACATCGTGGTACCATTAGACCTACAACACACACACAAAGGCACATTCTTGACAATGACAGTATAAAGGCAGATGGGAACAAAGCTGAACTAGATAGATAACTAATAGTATTTCAGTAACTTGTATTTCTGGAACCAAATGAACATAAGGAGAGTGGCAAATAAGATTAAATAAGAAACTCTATGAATATATATTTACTCTCCTCTATCAGACTCTTTAATATGTACGTAATCATCAGAGTAATCACTCTAAAATATGTTGTTGAGGTTGATACATCTATAAATGATGTAAGATAATATCCTTTGGTCGTATGACAAGGAATATATATTTTATATATATGCATATATGTATATATTAGTACAGAAAGGGAAGTCATAGGGCTATTTTGTAATAACTAAATAGATCATGATAATCAAGTTGGTATAAATCTAAAATCAATTCTCAAAAATACAAATACACACACACACACATATATATATATATATATATATATATATATATATATATATATCTTAGAACAAACCACTATGAATATAAACTCAAAAGCAAAAAATTAAATAGTTATAAATATGTATACCCTTAAAAATAGAGTTTCAAAATACAAAAAGAAAATACTGAAAGAATTTGAGAAACAATTTAACAATATTAGTTGGCAACTTCAATATCTACTTTCAATAACGAACAGAAATGGGCAGAAGACTGATAAAGAAATAAAAGACTTAACCAAAGCTGTAAGCCAACTAGAATGATTAAGCATCTATAGTACACACCACACAAAAGGAAAACCAGCATCCATGTTCAGCATACCGATGCCATTCTCTGTGAGACATGAGAAAGCCTACACACCTTGAAAAGGATCCAGTTATACTAAGTATGTTGTCTAACCACACACACACACACACACACACACACACACATGCACACACACACAAAGGGAAATAATAAATGAATACAAAAACTTTGGAACTCATAAATATTTCCAAATTAAACAGCACATAGGTTGTCATTTAGGTTCAACATTAAAGTGCAAATTGGAGAGAATACACTGAATGAATGAACATTTAAAAGTATTTCAAAATCCATAGGCTGCTGCTAAAGTGCTCAAGGAAAACTTACTATGGTAAATGTCTTGATTTAGAACAGAAGCATCTCAAATAAATACCTGGGTCTTCCCCCTTCAGATAATGGAAAAAGCAGAGCTTAAGTCCACAGTAGGCATCAAGTAATGAAAGAAACTGCAGATCACAACAGAAGCACAGTAGAGAAAAACAGCAAAATCAAACCAGTTCTTTGGGAGGATTAACGTACTGGTAAGCCTTTGGATAGACTGAACAAGGAAGAAAGGAAGAATCCCAGCAAAATGGATCAACGGGTGGTGGCACTTGCTGCCAAGCCTGATGACCTAAGTTTGATCCCATCCTAAGAATCCACATGGTAGAGAGAGCCACCTCCTCAAAGCTGCCCTCTGACCTCCACGTGCACACTGTGGCATGTGTATACCCACACACATACAAACACACACATTTTTTTCCAAGTATAAGACTGATATTACCTTGGCTGACAAGCCTTCTGAGATAGATATCCCCTCACACACCCTTAGGTTCATTTACAACCACAAGTCAGATGCATTTGTTCACGTGAAAGCTATGTGGAAGGCTCTTCAGTTTGTCACCTTCACTCTGACTCTCAGGATTTGTGAGATTCACCACACACTCCTAGTTAAGCCCTCCTTCACATCTGCTCCAGAAGGCTCCTCTAACTTCAGGTCCCACTGCATAACTTTTGATCTTCTTTCCCACTCACCATCAGAGTAATATAGGTTTGAGAATATTTATTTACAGTTTTATTGATGAACAAATTAGACTTTCAAATCCAGTCATACAGACACACTAGTGTTTCTATTCTGAATCAGTGGCAATAAGCACTTGAAGGGGTTCATCAAACATGAAAATATTGGTTGGGCTTAGTGGCACACACCTTTAATGCAAGCAGAGTCTGGTGGACCTCTGGGAGATTAGGGCCAGTCTGATTGACATAGAGACACCCATGGCAGTCAAGGCTAGACAGTGAAACTTCTCTCAAAATAGATAGATAGATAGATAGATAGATAGATAGATAGATAGATAGATAGATAGATAGATAGATAGATAGATGAATGAAGAAAAAAAGAAAGGAAGGAAGGAAGGAAGGAAGGAAGGAAGGAAGGAAGGAAGGAAGGAAGGAAGGAAGGAAGGAAGAATATAAGGACTACGAAACTTCACCATGGATACTAATCTTAAATGGTCATTTAAGAAAATACTCAGAAAATAATTTTAGTTGCTTTATGAAATTCTTAGACTAGAAGATAAGCATGTGAGCATTAGATGTCACTCTGGAGGTCAATTATATTAGTTTTTGTTGTTACATTTTCCACTTTATATATTTCAGGGTCATATGGTTAGAGACTGATGGAAGTATGACACACGAAAACCAAGAACTCAAGTCCAAGTCTGTCTGCACTAGTGGAGACACAGATACCTATGCCTGATTGTGTGCCTGTCACTGATCTACCAAAGAAATTCTAAGCATGCCAAGCATGAAAGTCTTTAGAGCTGCTCCAGTAACTATAAACTACAACATCCCTGCAGCTAGGGCTGATCCCATCTCATAGTGCTACCCTGGATGATGTAGAGGTTTAGACTGCAGCGTTGCTTTTTGTTGTTGTTTGTTTGGTTTTTGATTTAACCTATACTTTGCCCTTTTCTTTTTAGCACATACTAAAAGCTGAAAAAAGGAAGTATCCAGGCCCTGTCTGTGCCGTTGGAGGTCTGCACGTGGCTGCTCTGCTGCATTCTAGGGCTACTGACCCTTCTTGTCTCCCATGTTCCTCAGGACCACAGCTCGAGTCTTCCTTCCTGCCCAGGACTCTACATTGAACCTTCTTTGCTTCCGTTTTCTGGGAGGTCTCTTGTAACCTTTTTATTTGTATTGTTTCCATTAATGCAGCCTCTGCCCAACAGATCTAAAATCTCTGCATAGGTGGTTATTCTACCTACCAACACAAAATCCCTCCATATTTATTTGTTTTTTTTCACCAATTACAGCCACCAATAATATTTATTTATTAAGTTCTTGCTTTCTGCCAGTATCTCTACTGCTTTACACCATTCTGTCACAGTGAACCATGACTAAAGACGTGCTAAATGGACAGCCACTCTTAATACAAGGCTATGGTCAACCCTATCTTACCTCAACACAGAAGTGCAATCTATAGAATAAAGTATTCTGAAGACTTACAGAGTGTACAATACTAAATTAATCTAGTATACTACTGAATTATATTTCTGTTACAAAAAACAAAGTTATTGCTGTGCTCATCTTTCTTCCTATTTATTTCTTATACTATTCTTAACTTTGTAGAAGCCATAGTTTCAGATATGCTCTAATTATATTAGTTCAATTCTTTAAAAAATAATATATAAAGTATTTTTTCATTAATTCCAAAATTGTTTTCTATAACAAACCAGTTTGGTATTAAATTTGGTATGATAATTTAAAAAACACACACACAATAATTTTTATGACTCTTTCATGTTGTATTTTGGAGTTCTAGGCTGTTGTGAATCAAAACTCTTTTTATTATCAAGAATTACACTAGGCTGGGGATGAGCGTATTTTCTAATACAGACAGAAAATGAACAACTTGGCTCTGGAAATGTGGAGGGTTTCTTTTGTCTCATATTGATATACAACACAGTCATATCAATAGGTCTGAAAACTACTGTTACTCTTTCTATACATCAGCAAAAAGCAGTATGTGCAAAGTCTGAATATCAGCAGCTGTGGCGTGCTCACACGCTGAGTTCCTTTCCAGTCAACAGCCACTTCTAATATTTCAGAACAGCATGTGTGCAGACAATGGTCACAGATATCCATCCAAGCTGGAGAAGCGGAAGACAATGCAGGCTTGAGGGTTAAAAGGAAGCTGCCACTCAAGAAGTTCCACGCCTCATCCAAGGGCTCCATAGGACCACTGTCTTCCTCCTTCAGGCAAGAGAATGAAGCAGTTAGATTACTGGCACCCTTCTCCAGCATACAGCCTTGCTAGAGTCCAATTCAAGATAGTAAAAATTAAAAATGAGAGAATGTAGAAATTTTAAAATATCTTCACAGGTTTGCTATCTTTGTAATTTTCTTACAAGGTCTACCATAATTTTACTTCTATGTCAGAAAGAATTAGAGTACAATGTCACAGCCACAGGTATTTTCAACCAAATTAATACTATATTACAAATGAAACACATGTCAGATCTAATAAATAAAAATGAAGCTTTAAATTGATATCAATTGCATGTGTAATGATCACAGCTAGATAGTAACCACTTCTCCCTGGTCTGAAATCATCTTAAAGGTCTTACTAATTCCATAGTTAAATGTAGACTAATACATGGCACAGTACTTTGGGGGTATAGCAATCCATAGGTTTCCTAATGTGGTAATTTAAATAAGAATAACCTCCACAGGCTCATCTGTTTGAATACTTGGTTACCAATTGGAGGAACTATTTGGGAAGGATTAGGGGTGGGTGGAGGTATGTCACTGTGGGGAGGCTTAATAGCCCCAGCCATTCCCAGTTAGCTCTCTCTGCATTGGGTTTGTGTCTCAAGATGTTAAGATCTCAGCTATTGCTCCAGTGTCACGCCTGCCTGACTGCTGCCATGCTCCCCGCCATAATGATGTAGGCTCAGTATGCTCCCTGACCCAAGTAAATGCTCCATGGAAGAGTGCACATGTGCATGTGTGCACATTGCACACACATGTGTATGTACATGCACAAAAAAGTAAGGTAAAATGACAGCAGCAGATGTTTCTATTTTACTTCTTTTTTATTTGTTTCAAAATTATATTGAGGCCATTTAACTAATTAAATAAGTAAAAATGTTTGCTATGAGGACTACCTGTAATCCCTCTCACATTCAGCAACTTTCTAATCAATTCTTTCCATGAATGATTTTATGACCATCACAGACCGTGATCCTAAGCACGTCATCCAATTTGCTTGAGTATTAGGTGTTGACCCTCCCAATGGCCGGGGAAGATTTGAAATTCTCTCCTCTGGTCAGTCCCTCCTCCCCAACACACAGAGGCACACCATGCAAGAAAACTGCATCAATCCCACTCTGCAAATATATTTATACTGTAATTTTGGATGAGTCAATTATTTTATATTATAGTAATAATAAATAATATTCAGAATGAAACTACAGGTTTCACTTGATTTTTTTTCTTTCCTGTGTTGCTTTCTCTGAATTGAATAAGCATTTTAGATGTTTCATAATTAATTCCATTCAATACTACCTATCAGTTGTCCTACTTGCTTCAAGAAGCTAAGGCACATGTTGTGGCTGGGCAGAATGGCACAGACCTTTAATTCCAGCACTTATGAGGCAGAGGCAGGTAAGTTTCCTTGAGTTCAAGGCCAGTCTGGTCTACATAGCAAGTTCAAGTCTTGCCAGGCTATATACTGAGCTCCGGTCTTTGCATTTGCATCTCTGTAAAAGCCTCTTCTAGAAGCTCATACCCAACTCAGCCACATCTGCACTGACTGATGTCTATCTCTGGGATCTCACTTTACTGCCATCCTGGGTGTACTGGGTCAGCTGGAAAGTAGACTGTCTTTTTTGACAGTGCACAAGAGAGTGGGTGAGGAGGAAGAGACCAGAAACCCTGGATTCTTAGGAAAGGGCTCCTCCACCCTATTCTAGTGAGGCAGCCTAAGTTCCCTAATACCAACTCTTCTGAGTCCTCTCCACAAGGTAAGTACTTCCAGGCTTCTGCCGGGCTGTATAACTGCTTCTCAAACGTTATTCAACCAACACAGCTAATGCCTTTCAATGTCCAGAAACACCTGTTACAAATCCCCAGACCTCTGAGAGCCCATCATGAAAACATCTGCCACCTCCATCACCATGCCACCACGTGCTTCCAGTTTCTAAGGCACGTCCACCTCTGTCTCTCCTCTTGCTTTCTCATCCTTGTGAGTTTGCACACTTAAAGAAGTTCGCTTTTCTGTTATTTTAATGTGATTTGTGGTAAAAAACAAAACTGTCAGTGCTCAATCAGTGATCATTATTTGTGACAAACATTCCTTTTGATGCATTCTGTGTATTTTCTAAACTCTTTCTGATAACCATGTCATCTGGTCATCAGAATATGAATCTATTTGATAAAACAATCTAAAGAAATGACAAACAAACAGAGGTAATCAGGCTTGCATTCTCCTTTTTGGGAAGTCTTCCAAATACCCATTTGTTTGACCATAAACAGGGAAGCTTAAATGTGGAGTGAATTTTCTGTTCTGCAATGATTATTATTCACAATAATAACCTTCAAGAATGACCACATTCTAAAGAGTCTGTTATATCAATTCTTTCGATATAATTATAACAGATGTTATCTTTCACATGCCTATTTTGAACCTTAATTTGTCATCTATAAAGAGACCCCAGAGAATGAATGCAATTCAGATCCCTTTAGAGAATTTCCTGAAAAGCTGTGAACAATACAAATGCACGTGTGCACACATCCTGCCCCTCAGAGGCTGCTGAAGGTCAGAGGCTGATGTCAGGGACAAAAAGTGTGACTCAGCTGACTACTAAAGCATCCCTTTTAAAACAAGAGCATGGCCCACAGAATCAACTAAGCAGAGCTCATAGGGGCTCACTGAGACTGGACTGACAACCAGGGAACCTGTAGGAGTCTGAGCTAGGTCCTCTGTATATATATATCATGGTTGTATAGCTTGATGTCCTTGTGAACTCCTGACAGTGGGAGTAGGGGCTGTCTCTGACTCTTATGCCTGCTTTTGGGACCCTTTTCCTCCTACTGTGTTGTCTTATCCAGTCTTGATATGAGGGGATATATCTGGTCTCATTGTAACTCGTTATGACATGTTGAGTTGATATCGCTGGGAGGCCTGCTCTCTTCTGAAGGGAGGCAGAGGAGGAGTGGATCTAAGGAAGAGAAGAGGTGGGTGGGGAGGGAAGGATCTGGAAGGAGAGGAGGGAGGGAAAACTGCGGTAGGGATGTCATATGAGTGAAGAATAAACAACAACATTGACACGGGCTTAGTGATGGCTCAGCAGTTAAGAGCACTCGTTCTTGCAGAGGACCTGGGTTTGGTTCCAGCACCTAGAATATGGTAGCTCACAACCATCCCAACCTCAGTTCAGGGAATCCAAACTCCTTGTCTGATATTGAAAGTACCAGGTGCACACATAGTACACAAACATACATGTAGACAAAACACTTGCACACACACAATAAATATATCTAAAAAAAACCTTTTTTGACTTAAAAAAAATGGTGATATGCTAAGAATGAAAACTCTTTTTAACTGGCCATTTTCTGGGCACAAGTGGCACTTCCTTGGGTGGGTTGGCTGTTTTCCTGGGCACTAATGGCACTTCCTTGGGTGGGTTGTACAAGTTTCCCTGACTTGGTCTTAGATGTGAATACCTGTCTCTGTCCTAGCTGAAAGCTCCTGCAGGCAGCTCAGAACAATCTCACACAAGAGAAAGAGGTTGAAATTCAATGTACTTCTATTATAACCAAGGGCACATAGCTACCTGCTTTTCTTACATGGCCACTAATCACAGAAAGGAAAACAAAGAAACACCAAAGAAGAGAAAGGCAGAGACCAGGAGTGACAGTTGTTCTTGAATACTCCAAGGAAAGATACAGGACACAGGCCTCTGGGTGTAGAGATTAAAGCATCAGAAATAAGGAAAGCAGATGCCACAGTTAATTATTTAAAGTTCACAGAAGTACCTATTGGTGCAACAGAGTAAGAATCATTTAAATTAGAAATACATAAAATTGTTACTATTGACAAATACTACTATGGTTTAGCTAAAAAACTCAAAATAAGCAACTGAGAGTCATTAGAAACTATATGAAAGCATCATTAGAAAAGCATTAGAAAAACAACCTAACAAATTATGTTTTTCATAAAACATTAATCAATATAAAAATAAAATGGAAAAATATAATAGTCAATATGAACCATCACAACTATCATAATGGTGAGTGCCCATGCTTCATGAATGCTAATCTTCTGCTTAATATCACCTCACAAGTTCCCAAACAGCGCTAGGAACTTAGAGCACCTGTTGTCTCCACTTCATTTATGAGGAAGCAGAGGCTGAATGACTACTGATAATTTGCCCAAGGTGGGGAGCAGGGGGAGGGTCTGCATTCACCATCACTGTGCCCTCTGTCCAGCCACACCCAGTCGACTCTGCCCAAATATGCCACCCAGAGTAACTTCAACGAAGGGACAAAATATGTGAAATATAGTCTTAAAATATATGAATGACAAAAATTACAGTAATTGTACCAAGCAAATATCTACCCTTGTCCCTCAATATTATAAAGAAATAAACTCCCTTAAGTGATGCACAATACAAATCATACATTCTAGTAGTATTCTTTCCTTCCTTTTTTTTCTTGTATTTTGTTATTTCTATTCTTCTGATAAAATGATTCTCTAGTTTATCTGGAAATTTTAACCATGTGAGAACCACGAGAAGAGACTCATAAGGGGCCTTGTCCACACTAAGGTCACAAGCACTGCACTTCATGGCAGCACTAGACAAAAAGAGGGAACAGAACAGGGGTGTTGGGGATAAGCCAAGGACCAAGGAACTCCATGTAATGGAAAAAAGTCATCCTCATACAGATCAGCAATGACCATAAGTCATCCTTATGCAGATCGGCAATGATCATAAGTCATCCTCATACAGATCGGCAATGACTTGAAATCATCTTTATGCAGATCGGCAATGATTAGAATTCCCTAAAAACCGGGTGCTGGTAAAGTGAAGAAGAGCACCTGGCTAGCTGGCGTATGAACTGATACAACTCTTGAGGGCAGTAATCTTTTCTCTGATTTAAAATAAAATTCTGATAATTACATTACTAAGAGGTTTTTGGGGTTTTTGTTGTTGTCATTTTGTTTTTGATTTTATGAGACAGGGTTTCTCTGTGTAGTTTTGATGCCTGTCCTGGATCTTGCTCTATAGACCAGGCTGGCCTCGAACTGACAGAGATCCACCTGGCTCTGCCTCCTGAGTGCTGGGATTAAAGGCGTGCTTCACTACTGCTTGGCTACTAAGAGTATTTTAAGAGAATTCAGCACTAGGACACTGGGAATGACCCAAGTGTAAATAAATTTCAGAACATGCTTAAAAATAGCATGGATGGAGAGATTACCTGGCGATCAAGAGCACTTGCTGCTCTCCCAAAGGATCTGGGTTCAGTTCAAGTACCCATCAGGCAGTTCATAAACAACCTTGACTCCAGTTCCAGGGGAATCCAACGGTGAATGGCAGGCATTCACATGGTACACACACACACACACACACACACACACACACACACACACACACACACGCAGATAAAACACTCAAACACATAAAATAAAATAAAAAAAATCTTCAAAATTTTGAAAAATAACCTATACTAAACACACACTTAAACGTATGACATGCAGCTATTCAATGACAAAAAGACATAGCATCAAATGAGCAGACAGATAGCATGCACAGAATAACCCCATGTGGATCATTCTATGTGTGGATCCTCAGATGCACATATAGACCAAATGCACACAAGTAATATTCCTTACATACTTATGCTGCAGAACAAATGAAGATGTTAAACACGTAGATCTCATCTTCTTGTAGCCTCCTCACGACCTTTCTTTAAGCAAGGGAAAAAGAAGTACTCTGTCATGGCCATGCCAAGGGACTCATGCTACCCTCAGATACACGCTGCAAGGCCTCCACCTATGCTGGGTCACCTAGGGCTGCTGATGGCTGTCACTGGCAGCAGAGATGTGTGCCACTGCTTCATTGAGTGCCGTGTTGCTTGAATTTTTAACCACAAATATTTACCAATTATATTCGGAGTCATGGAAACAAAAAGCAAAGAAATGTTAGGTTAACTTGTTACAGCCTGGTGTCGGGAGGGAGAGGGGATGCTCCAAAGGTGGGGAGTGGACTAGATGACAAAACCTCAGTCTATACAATACTCACATGGTGGGCGTATGTGAGTTAGGGAACCTCAGAGGAACCAGCAATGTGTCCCATAAAGTGAAAACACGTACATTCTCCCCTCCTCAGATGATCTCATCCCCAGGGAATTATCTAAAAGTGTGAGGAGGCAGAGATCCAAGAGATGCAGCTAAGTAGCTCAGAGCCAGGAGTTCATCCCAGGATTTGAGTGGCTTCACTGATTGTGACCTTAAGCAGGCCACTCAGCACTTCTCTGCCTCAGTTTATCTCTAAAATAAAGGCAAGAGCACAGGCCTCTCCATCACTCATGAGCATCTGTATAGAAACCTTTACCCACTCTGTAGGATAAATCTTACTGCCTAATAATCTCCGCATTATTCTCTGCACTGGAATTAGGAAACACTGAACTTAGCTTTTAAAAGTATTCAGAAGCAAACCTATGTGATATTGTGACACTTTCTCAATCTCAATTAGCACTAAACTAATTAACAAACCCATTTACACACCACAGTGAGTCACATTTGTCTCCCCCTTCCTCGCTCCCTGGTGTGTTGTGAGGGTGATTGAGTGTCTAATTACTTCTTAATTGAAAGCACATATTCTTCATTTTTCACTAGTTTGGGCTTAATTCTTTTAGTAGTCCAGAAAGCAAAGTCAATGAAATTAAGTTGAATTGGGATTTGGGCAGCTATTATGAGATAGCGTTTGTTTGCAATGTGTCTCATAAGTAAAGGGTTTTCACCTTATTTCCTATGTAAATATTTCAGGTACCAAAATGTGCCATAAATGACTAATTTTGATTATTAGCAACATTGTTATTCTTATTTCTTTTCTTTAGCTTTACAGCAATTTTGTTGCTGTGATCCACTAATTATATTCATTCTTTAAAGAAAAAAAATGACATGAAAGAAACATAGTGAGCTCTTGAAAAATCAGAATGAACTTGCAGGCCTGCGAAAAAATCACTGCTGTTTTTCTGTGGCACACGGGTATAGGAATCATTCAATGTGAACAGAAGGATGGTGCAAATCTGAGAACACTTAAAACACAACCATTTATGTTGATTAGAAATATGTATTTACTGAGAATAAGAGTACCACCATCCAAATGGCATCCCAGCAGTGAGCAGTAAGCACAGTACTTCATGAAGGTGATGGACTGTGCCCTTTGGATATTATGCTGGTGTAAAGACTGAAGGAGGTATTCACAGGGAGCAAAACCTTCCTTTTTTTAATCTTAATATGGTGAGTAACCATTTGGAATAATTTAGTTGAGGACCTTCCAGACAAAAGACTAAATTAAAGAGTGTCTCGAGATCCAGATCAGTACCTGCTCCTTGAAGTCTCTGACCATGTACTTTTTCTGTAGTCAAGCACGGAAGACCTTAAGTTCCTAACAAAATCCATCGCAGAATGAATGATGAGAACTCAGAGATGAGAACAGTAAGAAAACAGACCACTTGCTGGGTTTGCTTTAATAAGCACAGAAATGGAAAATAAATTTATCTGAAGTTGTCAGGGATTTACAATTTTAGCAATTTATTTTGAGGAGCTGTTATCTTTTGGCATATTTCTTGACTGGAGAAATCTCTATATAATCTTAATAAATATTTCAGAGTCTGTCAAAAGTACTAGGAATAGTGTTGTAGCTCTGTTATAAAAACAACTAACTAGAATGTTTAAGTAAAATTTAAATAGCCAGAGAGTTAAGCATACCTATGTGTATATACCATTTAAATTTTTTCCTAAAACTTACAGTTAAAAGCAATCATTTGTCTCTGGTTATATTCCCATTAAAAATATTTCCAAGTAGATGACGGCTTAGCCTTGGGAGGCTCATATCAGCATCCACTTTCCTCATACAAGATTTCTTCTATGCATACTTGAATGGTCTAACTGTTTATGTCCTCTCCTCCGCCCCCTAGTTCTTACAGTGTTGGTATTAGGAAGAGCCTTGGAGGGGAAGTTAGACCCTGGAGACAGAGCCCATGTGCTGGGACTAGAGTAGATCACAGAGGCAGAGCCTATGGGACTGGGATTACATTACTCACAAAGGGGACTCCACAAACCTAGGGAGTACCTTTGTGTGTAAGAAGGGATTGTTCTGTGTTCGGGAAATGAGTCATCCCAGGCAGTCTTCTGCCTCCCTATCCTGAGGTTGGCTTCACAGTCTCCAAAGCTGAGAGAGCCACTTCTGTTGTGGAGAGCTACTCCCACTCCTGGGATTTTGTCACAGAGGCCCAAATAGAAGGCACTTTCTAGGTCTTTCCCATTTTCAGGAGAGGACTTCTGCCCCAAACAGAGGGACCAAGGCTATCATTCTTTCCTCAGTGATACTGATGCCGTTTCTATTTTACCCTGAGACCTCAGGCTCTGACCTTTTGGTTATGAATCTTAGCCTCTAATGACTGAGCTGTCCCTCTAGCCACAAAACTTCTGGTTTCTCAAGCACATCCTGCTTGTAAGCAATATGCTCTATAGTATTAGGAGGTGGAGCACTGGAGAGGTAGGGGTTAGTTCCCTTAACCTGGACCTTAACCTCTACATAAATGATGAAAATATTGACAAAGTAAGTCAGGGGATTCAACTATTTTGACCTGTTTCTCTGCTTCCTCAGTAATGGCTAACACAAGGCAACATAGTATTGGCCAATGCAGATAAAATTTCCAAAGCTCATTTCAAAGGATTCCATAGTTAAAGTCACATGTTAATAATGTTACCTTTCATTGTGGGCTGCAAGGAAGAATAGAAAACCCATCCCTACCAATGGCAGGCATTACCAGGCAGTCCCATTACTCTTTCCCATGGTACTCATGGGTGAATTCAGAATCATTAACACTCTCCAGACAGCTACTGCCAACCAGCTGGGGTTGACATATGAGTTTGGGTGCTGTCTGTTACCTGTGTCTTTCCTTAGCAGCTTTATGTAGAATTTGTACAACAGTTGTACATAATCTGACCCTGACTTTGCAGGTGGTGGTGACATATATGGAGATACTAGATAGCTCTGGAAGCTTTCAGAAAGAAAGCACACAGAAACAGGTGACAAATAAGAAACAAGGTGAGGCAGCCAGGGTCTGCACAGCCCACCTCTGAACATCAGCCAGCAGAGAGCCGGGGCGGTAAAAGGGACTGTGGATCCAATTGCTGAGTCCACAACACCTTTAACACACCCAAATGAAAAGAGCACACCTGGACCTGCCCTTCCTGTCCTAGAGTCATGAAGAAACAGGGGTCTCTGGTCCCCACATCTGCTGGCCCTGCTTATCCTCACCACTTCAGGTCTTCCAGAACCACAGAGAAGGCTTTGGTCCCCACACACCAGCACTCCGCACCCTGTCGCTGCTCTCTGGTTAAACGTTCGCAGTGCTGTTTCCTACACCAGACTGTCACGGCGTAGTGAAGATTCCTGGAAGTCTCATGGAAAGAAAACCAACCTAATGTAGTACTTTACAAATGGACTTAATTCCAATACACAGGAATTCACACTTCAGTGGAGTAAGTGGAGAATAACACTTACTCCTACCCACATTATTAGAAGACAGAAATTCACTAAAAGCGAAATGGAAGAAGATCTAAACCCCAGTAAAGAAAGAAAGGCTACTAAGGCCAGTTTACCTGGGAAAGACTTGGTGAGCAAAAACTGTGGTCCCTCAAATATAAACTGTGTTTAAATAGCCAGAAGCCACTAGAATACTCAGAACTTCCTAATGGTAAGTTCCAGGGTGGTGTGGGGAGAGGCTTGAAGGACAGGCCAGCAACTCCTGTAGCTATCTAACTTTACCCAGGAGCAGGCTACACTGTAAATAGTCAATCTGACATTCTAGGAAGTTCTCTGGGTTTTTCTAATTCGGAAAATTGTTAAGCAAAATACTAGTACTACTTTGATTATGTTGTGGTAAAATATTAGTTTAACTGTTCAAAGATGTATTGCATTTGTTTATGCTGTGGGATATTAGTTTAACTATGTAAAGATGTCCTGCATTTGTTTATGTTTTGGAATATTAGTTTAAGTATGTAAAGATGTGTTACATTTATTTATGTTGTGGAGTATTTTTTTTAACTAAGTAAAGATGTGTTGCTATTTTACCTTGCCTGTCTAAGACACCTAAATGGTCTAATAAAAAGCTAAATAGCCAATAGCTAGGCAGAGGAGGGATAGGCAGGGCTGGAGGACAGAGAGAATAAGGAGGAGGAGGAATCTAGGCTTGGGAGAGACAGAAGGAGACACCAGGGAGATGTAAGGGTCCAGCTAGCCAGCCAGACATGGCGGAAGCAGGAAAGCAGGACATACAGAATGAAAGAAAGGTTTAAAAAAAAAATCCTGAGGCAAAATGTAGATGGCTAGAAACAGGTTAAATTAAGTTATAAAAGCTAGTGGGACAAGAATAAGCTAAAGGCTGTGAGACCAAAATGAGCCATCTTAGAAATAAGACCAAAATGCAGGCCAAGCTTTGGTAATTAATAAGATGTCTCTGTCATTATTTGAGAGCTGGCTGGCAGGGCAGAGAAAGAGTTTGACTACAGGCTCTGTTTTCCCTTTAAGGCTTTCAATCAGATGGACACCAGCATGGGAGTGGCTTCCTGTGTGCTTGTGCTTTTACAGTGCATCCTGTTAAAAAGAGCAGATTACAGACTCCTGCAGTACCTAAGAGAAAATGTCTTCTTAAAATCCTGGTTGAAGAGCACATTATTTCTGGATATTTCTGCACTAATTTTTAGCATTTTTGGCAACTTCCCTGAACTATATTTTTAGCTCTTACCTTTCTAGCTGGGGACTTACTATGAAACCTTATTAGCTTCAACCCCTGCTCACTTCCCTGCTGCCTGTCCTCTCATTTGCCTTTGACATAATACAGTTCATGGAGACAGAAGCAGGCACATCCACCACACAAGTCCAGAAGTCAAAGGCACCCAAGAGGTCTACTGGGATAAACTTGTCCAGCCGGGTTCCCATCAACACCACCACACAGGAACTGAGAGGGTTCTATCCCATGGCACCTTTCAAAAGCCTGGTCTAAGGTCTGATCTACTTATTTATAGGAAAAGTCTTCCTTACCACTCCTAGAAGAAAATCTTCCCTTAGCTGATGTATGTCCTCTTAGCTGCCTATTTAAAGCCATTTTTTTATGTCAACATACATCTTTTGAGCAAAGGACAACAGACAAAGAGAACATGCTTCGACCACATACACTGGCCACAGCCATGATGGTTTTCTTCTGAAAACATTCCTTGGCGTTAAAAATCATGATATTGAATGTACTTCAGGGATCAGAACATGACAGTCAACGTAAATACGTTGGTTCCTGTCTGCAAAATCTTGCTTTACTTCTCAAACCATCTCTTTTCTAAATCCTCAGGTGAGAAAAAAATTAAATCACTTCAGAATTGTTATACACAATAAATTATTAACATTTCTAAAATATAAAAAGGAAAGGGGATGTATTTCAGGCAGGAATTACGTTCGTAGTACATACAGTAATCCTGAAGAGAGCCTACACGGTTCTGATATTTTTCACTCCCAGACTAATAATAATTTAGTATCACATAATCAAAACATAAGAGATGACTTAGGCATCCCTGGTGTTTACATACTTTCCTGAAATCATTCTGTAAACGTTGGACAATCTATTTCATTCTGAGGGAAATCTGTAGGATCCAGGAAATAGAAAACAGCCCTATCTGTGGAGCCCTTAATACTTTTGCTAATGCTGGACACTATGTTAAGTGATTCAAGCCCAAGTGCTGCTGGCTGAAAATCCACCTTTGAGCTTTTCATCTATCCGGAGGGGATGGGTAGGCTTCAGCACTGAGACACGCCTCACCTTCCTCACACAGTTCTCCCTTTCCCATAAAGCTCTGTGTTTTTCTAGCCTAGAATTCTTTCTGGTTACAAAAGAGAACAGATATGAAATTGATGCTAGCTATTGCTTCATCAAAGCTAAGAAGACAAAATCATTAACTGTAAAAGCACATGTTGGGAAAAGTTCAACACAGTCAAGGAAAACTTCAAAGATTCGGAAAGAAAAATGGCAACAATTATGACAAAGGATTATTCCAGAATGTTTGCTGGTCTTTCCTTCTTTATTTTTCTGTTTGTGGTTGTGTTATTTTTTTAGGAGGGAAAAGAAAATTATTTAAAGAAACATGTATACTTGGTGCTTGCAGAAATTAAATCATTAATATATTGCAATTAGTGAAAACCTGTGCATGGATTAATATTTGAGTCCTGGGTGATCCACTCTGTGGCCAGTCCAATAGCTTTTAAATTGAGCTAACACTTAATAAAATAGGCAAATAATTATTTTTCAAAAGATCAGTGCCAATATTATGATACCAGGCATTATGTGAGAACTGGACCCCATACCAAGTCTTATTATTTATTGCTGTTACTAAGATTTGTTTCTTTCTGAATCCTATTTTTAAAAAATTCAAAGATTAATTAAGGTTGGAGAGATGGTTCAGCAATTAACTTTCTGATCTTGCAGAGGACCTGTGTTTGGTTTCTAGCATTCACACCAGAATGCTCACACCATCCTGTAACACAAGTTTCAGGAAATCTGACACCATCTTCTGGCCTTTGCACATATGTGGCATGCACTCACACATACACATAAATAAAAATAAAAATAAATATTCTTTAAAACTTCAATAAATAATGGATCTCTTAATAGCAACTGTCTCCCTGAAATGTGAGCCATCACCACTGAACCAAAGAATTCCTAGCAACTTGGTGAGTTACATGCTAATTCCATAAACAACTACCAAATTCTAACTCACACTTCTTAAATGCTAATATAAAAAGGTCTCATATTCCTTATGAGAATAATAATTCTTTTTATCAAGGCCCTCCAGATGCCCAGAAATGTCACATTTTAAAAACCTGTCATTTTAATTCCAAAACTAAAGTTATTTCAAAAAGCACAGCTGAAATAAATCTGAATTACTTTAAACATTTTTAGGAGAACAACTACCATGGAATTTCCTCCCCCCTTTAGTTCCAAGAGCTTAAATGAAACATTCATGCATTAAATTCAAAGGCTGACTATCAAATAACTTCACTTTAATAAAAATTTGAATTATGTGCCTTAGGGCATTATTAAATATCAAATAAAAAGAACACATCCATAAATCTGATTTCCCAATATAATTTTATGTAGAACTATGAATACATTTATATTATACATTTCAAGACAAAAGGATAAAAAATGCATTCAGAAAAGGACAAAATCAGAATTAGAAATTTTGAAGGATTTCCCTTTTTGAAAAAAAAAAAGATATCTCAATTGTAATTAGCTAAAAACATAGAAAGAGCAAACACCACTTTTCTGTCAAATAATTAAGGATCTGGAATATACATAATCTCACAAACAGTATGAGATTTCTGAATCTGCATGTGAGAAAGGCAGACAGAGGGACAAAGGACACACAGAGAAAAATGACAGTTCTTCAAGTACCCAGAAGCAACTCTGGTCTAGCCTAACTATGAATCAAACACCCAAGCCAGTAATATTATGTCATTAAAAGTGTCATTTATAGTTAATTATATTCACAAGAAAGTGCCAACTATGGCCTGAAAACCCCTTAAGTTGCTGCTCACCAGCCCCCTTGCACCTCTCTGTGACCCTCTGACAGGGCCTCTTCCTGTGGTCCTATGTGTCTGCCACTAGGGTCTTTTCCAGCTCCACTGGGGTCTTTTCCCAGCTTCACTGCCATTTGTACCCTTCTGGTTATTACCCTATTCCTCATTTAAAAATGAAAGCAAGGCCCAAACAGGTCCAATCTATAAATCTGGACTCCCTTCCTCCATCCCCTTGGAGCATGCAAAACACCTACTCTTAACAAAACTGTCTTCCAGGTGTGCTCGGGGTTACAGCCTTCCAAGTTTTCCAGTCTTCAGTAGCAAGATCTTGTTTCCCAAGAACAAAGTGCTCAGCTGCATGCTCTTCTCCTTCCCCATACACTCAGACAAGTTCTGGTATTTCTTGTGCTCGAAATAAAATCTGTCTTGGCATTCTGCCCCACCCAACCCAGCTGATCATGATAAATACATAAGGTATCTATGTATAAAATGTCACAATGGATACTATTAATCTGTGTGCATGACATGTTGATAGGTTTTTTAGGAAGATCAATAAAGCTAGACAGTGCTTGTGCCTAAAAGGACTGTATGTAGTTTTCACTTCTGATGGGACTGAAAGTACTTTGAAAAACCACTGGGTAGCCATTTATAAAGTCAAACAACCACCCCTTTAAGAAATGCCCAGGGTGTGGGACCTGTAGCCCTACCCCTCTATTAACCTCAGTCATGGCAACATGCACGCTTCATTGCCACACCACTCCCACCAGCAGGGTGGAGCCCTCTTTGACCTCAGCCCAGGTACTGCTAAGAAAAAGAAGTCACCCAATCAAGCCATGTACATCAACTTTCCAGCTTCACTGTTCAAGAAATGGACTGACTGCTTTAGGCAATGAACAGCCTGACTCTCCTGTCTTGTGATTAACTACACTGTAAATTCCCATATAAGATTTCATAAACACTTAGTGAAATAATCCCTCTTATACATTTGAATGCTATATATTTTTTCCTCTATGCCAAATACGTCCATATTTTACACAGACTAATTTTCTGATGCTTATTTATGACTTTCAACTTGACTCAATGAAGAAACACCCAGGAGATTAGTAAAGTTCACCGCTGGGTTTGCATGTGAAGGTTACACAACACTAGACCATGGGGGCTCAGACCTACCCAATGGATTAATCCTTTGGTAGATTCATAATATGAAGACATTGATGGAGAGGGTGAGAGGTAGGGATGATGCCTAGTTGGAGGAAGCAGATAACAAGAGAATGTCCTTTGGTCTGTATCCTGTCCTGGTCTCTTCATTATATGTGCTTCCTGTCTCCCAGGAAAGTCCTCTATCACAAGAGTCTAGTACCATCATGTTCTGCCCAAACAGAGTGGAGCAACCATGGCCTGAACTCTTTGAAACGCTAAGCTAAAACAGCTCCTTCCTCCACAGGTTGTTTCTGAGCAACGAGAACACTAACCAGTGCATCTCTACCCCTGAAATTTTAGCAACCTTCCTATCAGCCCACTATTATGATAGACAGGTATCTCTTTATTGACATGCTCCAACATTAACTCTTCATCTTTCTGATCCCAAAAATGACCTTTGCCAGCTTTCTTGCTGTTACTCAGTTGCATCCTACCCATGATTTCCTAAGGCCCAAACCTCAGCATTTAACCTGACAATTCCATCTCCCACCATCTTTACCCAGTTCATCACTGGGTATCATCTATAATTTCTATTTCCTATGTCTTACCTACTCTCCATCACTACTGCTTTTAATGTAAGGTCCAGGCTTCCATATCTATAATTTTGGCTACCCAACAGATTTCTAAACTCTTACTCCTGCTCTGGTCCACTTCAATTCAATCTATTCAATTTCTTCTCAGAGTGTACTATTAAAAAAAAACACGGGATAAAGTCAGTCCCCTGAATCAGTCTCTACAGGTTCATGATATGTCCACAATAATATAAAGATAGCTTAGTGTGGCTGATAACATCTGCCACTTGGGTCTTAACCTACTTCACCCTTTATTTCTATACTCTAAACACACCAGGCCTTCCTTCAGGGACCTTAATGCACCCATATCTTACCTCCTCCATGACAAGCACACCTTGAGGCCTTTTCAGAAAGATATTTCTCTTCCTAGAAGTTCCTTTAGCATTTCCTTAGTTCTTTTCATTCACATAATATATTAACATTTGCAACTGTGTATTTTTGAGTCCTATTTCTCTACTGTCAGACTTCTTACTTCAGATTCTAGAATCTATGAGGGCAGAAACCATGAATGTCTTTCTCTGGGTACACCCACAATCAGTCAGGAAATATTCTCAATAGTGATTTTGGACTTAGTTCATTCTAGCTCTTCAACTCATCTATTTTGAGATTTGGCCTAAAACACCCTTGGACTTTCTCTTTTTAATGTCTGAATTACTTATATGTCTTCCCATTCCTAACATGGTGGACTTGCTGGACCTTCATCTTCTCACATTAGAAGAAGCAGAAGGTTAACTATACTGGCCAGCTGAGAAAGGACAAGAACTGAGTCTAAAGCTCCCCATGGGCAGTTCTGAGAAACTTCCAGTTGCCCTGAAGTCAAGCCAGGTACAACATGTGATGTGTTATAGTGGGTTCATAGTGAAGCAAAACAATTTCGACCCTTAGAGGTTTGAAATACAATAAAAAAAATAAGAAACATAAGTAGTTAAGCGGAAACGGGGTCATGAAATGAAGTCTGCTTTAAGGGGAAAGTTGGGATACCTATTGAAATCAGTGTTTGAGCTGAGCCCAGGGCAGTTATGGGGTCAGTAGGCGAAGGATGGGTATACAACACAGAATGAGCAAAGCATACTCCAGAGAATAAGACTCTACTGTACAGAGTAATAACAGAGACAAGAAAGAAGACTGAAGAACACATGACCATCACCTTTGGAAATCTCCATCAACAGTGGCCAGGTCATGAGATTGTAAGCCCGGCAAGGCCTGAGATTTCCATCCAGCTGTGACTTCCTCATTCCTAAATATATACAACTCTCATATCATGCCATAGTTCATCATCAGTCCTAGATACATCCTGCTTCTCCAGGTACTGTTCTGGCAGATTCCCTTATGGGAAGCAGCTGGCTGCCACAATGTCACTGATCTATGCACACTTAGGTAGCTTACAAGATAAAGAAAGATTCCAATACACAGTAATCTTTGCATATATTTATCTTTCCCATGTTTGTGAGTTCCCTAAGGTTAAGTAATAAATATGCTGAATTCAATTCAATATATTGACAATCAATAAAATAATGTACAATATTAAAACAGCTAACATAAGCTTCTTGACTTTGCAAATAAAAAGTACTTCCAAGAAACAAACAAAAGAGAGTAATGGACAGGAGTGATGTGACCAAAGTATGTCATATGTATGAAAATATCACACACAGACCCATTATTATGTACAAGTAGCATATGCTAATAAAAATCATTTCTACAGGACACAGGACTTTCACTCCTGCCAGACCATCCCATCATATACCAGAGAGCAAGATGACCCTACAAGGTGATAAACAGGAAGGCTCATTTTTTTAGGCTTCCTTTCATGTTCTTTGATTAGAGGAAGTAGCTGCTGCATTTTCAGGAGATGACAAAGTGAATACCAAAGATACCACTGAGAATCCCTGCGTCTGCATCCCAGGTGCCTTTCCTTATGAAAGCCACTATTAAAGCAGAAAGTGGGATTAAGGGATGTTCAAGTGGAAAATAAATGAATCATATATTTTTAAAAAATATTGCATGAAACAAAAAGGACCACCTGACCTGTCATTAATGGGACACAAGAATGCACCATAAATTGATTAAAATGAAGTGTATTCCAGCAGTCAGCCTACAGAGTGACTTTGGGATGCTGGGTTAAGGTAACTCATTTTCTTGTCCAATCTCACATACCCTGATGCAGATGGGTTTGATCATAGTCTTTCTGGCTACTGAAATGCGGCTCGAATGACTCTGTCACTCAGGGGCTGGGTAGGTCGGAAATTGTCTCCCAAAATCCCATCACAGCCTTCTACAAGTTCTGCCCCCTTAACGTGTGTTCTCAGCCTTCGGAATTCTTCTATCTGAAAAGAAAAGCAGAATAAAGGCGATTAGTCACTGACCGCACATTATCAAGTTCAGAGTTTCATAAACAACCCAAACTATGAATAGATGACAGTATAAGAGAAAAAAAATGAAGGGTGAACTTCAAAAAGAGAAAACCAGAGCTGGAAAGAGCTCAGTGGTTAAGAAAGAATGCTCCGCTTGTTGAGGACCCAAGTTCAGTGCCCAGCACTTATATTAGGCAGCTCACACTAACTTTGAAGCTTGTTTTAAAACTCAATTAATTTTATATTTTCTTTTCCTAAGCTGAAGGCGCATCCTTCAAGGCCAGAGCCTCAGCCTAGAGCACGTTCTGTGAAAACAACTTCTTGAGAGGAGATCTAGCAAATGCCTCAATCATTGCACTTTGCAGAAAACTACTTCACAAGAATGCTTTTCCCTGATCGCAGTGACACTTTGAAGATTTCAAACATCAGTTGAGATAGATGGGAAGCTCATCTTCCTAAAACGTCATTTTTCTGAAATAACCACCCCTCAAAATCCTTTATCAGTTTAAATGGTTTCGAGTGCATGTGGAAACAGCCCATGTCAAAACGAGAGGCTGTGATGAATAATGTTTTAAGATAAAAGTCTTCAATAAACCCAGAGAGCAAGCATTAGAGACTGTCACTAGCACAGGGAAACAAATATGTGGCATAGGTCACCCTATGGATTTGCACTGAAACATGCTGTTCATTTTTAAATAACTTGAAGTAGAGGAAAAGAGGACAATGGAGAGGATGAGAGACATGATTGGATATGCTGCACCCTGGAAGAAGCCCCATCTCCTGAAGGTGGGCTTACTTGAGCAGAGGCTGTTGTATGAGCCAGAGATGCAACCCAACTGGTCTAAGACATCTCTATTTAACCTCACAGACTCACAAACCGAAGTGCTGACTAAAGCCCAACTCTAAGACTCTTTCCTTCTGAGTGCATTCAAGAGGCTAACTCCCATGGTTTGCAGTTTGAGGCAAATTATCTTACCCGAGATCCCAAGTTCCTATGGCCATCCAATCTAGCAGATTTACTTTGATTTCTATTTCCTGTGTCATTGTGCTAAAAAGGAAGCACAGAAGTCAATGTCTTCTATTAACTCGGCTACCATGGACATTTTGGTGTTTCTAGGTGTACTGGCTAATATTGTGTGTCAACTTGACACAAACTCAGGTCATTAGAAAAAGAAGCCTCAGTTGAGGAAATGCCTCCATGAGATTCAGCTGAAAGGCATTTTCTCAGTTAGTGATCAATGGGTAGGTGGTGCCATCAGTGGGCTGGTGGTCCTGGGTTCTATAAGAAAGCAGGCTGAGCAAGTCATGGGAAACAAGCCAATAAGCAGTACCCCTCCATGGCCTCTGCATCAGCTCCTGCCTCCAAGTTACAGCCCTGTTTGAGTTCCTGTTCTGATTTCCTCCAGTGATGGACTATGATCTAGAAGTGTAAGACAAATAAACCCTTTCTTCCCCAATTTCCTTTAAGATCATGATGTTTCATTGCAGCAACTGAAACCCTAATGCTTGGATATCACTCTGTATAAATAAAATGCTGATTGGCCAGTAGCCAGGCAAGAAGTATAGGTAGGACAAACAGAGAAGAGAATTGTGGGAAGAGGAAGGCTGAGTCAGGAGATGCCAACCCACCATTCAGAGAGCAGCATGTAACAGGCACACAGGTAAAGCTACGAAATACGTGGCAACATATAGATTAACAGAAATGGGCTGAGTTTAAGTGTAAGAGCTAGTTAGTTGTAGGCCTGAGCTAATGGCCAAGCAGTTTTAAATAATATTGGCCTGTGTGTGTTTATTTGGGTCTGAGTGACTGTGGAAATACAGTCACCCAGCAGGAGCTGGGTGGACACAGGAAAACTTCAACTACAGCCTAACTAAGACACTGGGTTTGGGCCACAAATAACATTTGAGTCGGTACCATCTCTGTAAGGTACTGACTTCTTTCCTGTGGTTCCATACACAGGTGAGTAGAAGTCAGACACGGGAAGGCAAATACTGTTTGATCTCACGCATATATGAATGTAAAACAGAAGTCACAGCAGCAGAGAGCAGCATGGTAGTTACTGAAAGTTTGTGGGAAGAAGAAACGGGAAGAGATGGCCAAAGATCTAAAGGCTCAGATTTATAAAGACAAAGAGGTTCTAGAGGATAAACTATATAGCTGACAGCATTGTGTTGACTTGACAGTATTAATGAGCTAGATCTTGAATTAAGTGCTCCACAAAGAACACATAATACTAATAAAGGTCATGAGAGGAAATGTTGGAGGCTTATCTTAGTTACTTTCCTATGGCTATGAAGACACCATGACCAAGGCAACTGACAGCAGAGTTCACTGGGAGCTGTGATGGTTTGAACAAGAATGGTCCCAATAGGTTCATGAGTTTGAATACTTGGTTCCTAGTTGGTAGAAGTGTTTGGGAAGGAGTAGAAGGTGTGGCCTTGTTGAAGAAGGTATGTCACTGGGGGCAGGCTTTTGCAATTCCCAGTTAGTTCTCTCCTACTTATAGTTAAGGACAGATGTTCTCAGCTACTGCTCTATGCCATGTCTGCCTGTTCCCATGCTCCCTGCCATGATGGTCCACTCTGAGACTGTAAGTCCACAATGAATTTGTCCTCCTATACGTCCCTTTGGTCATAGTGTCTTCACAGCAACAGAAAAGCAACTAAGGCAAAGGCGATGAACATGTTTACGGCCCTGATGGTGTCATCAGGTCATGGTTGTGTATTTATTCCCAAACCCATTAAATGCATATATTTCTACGGAGATTTTTGCTAAATATGTACAGCTTTTTATATCAGTCATATTTCAATGAAGTGGTTTAAGTTCAGACTCACATCATAACTCACAACTAAAATCCCAGCACTCAGGAGGCTTCTAACTTCTTAACTATGAGTAACTCTGCATGGCCTCCTTAACCTAGACATGGTTCCTTGAGGAAGAATTAGATAAGAAAAAGAACATCCTCTCCCCAGGCACACTGAAGCCACCTTTCCTCTCACTCCCATCTGTAGGCCACAGCAGCCCCAGCCCAAGCTGACTTCCTTCCTTCTTCTGGGTAACTGCTGTTGAGCCACAAACTAAAACTCCCTCCAGAAGCACAGGTCACTGAGGCTGCATCCACCAGCGACATGCTCTTATCACACAAGACAGAGGAAATGTTCAAAGTGTCACAAAAGGTGCTGCAATAACCTAAAAGTAGCACATTTTAAGAGCAGGAGTCTCCCAGATGAGGAAACCTTATGCCACCAGCTCCACTTCCTGAGTATTCACACACAATAGTGCAAACAAAGATGCATATCAGTGTGACAATCCCAGAGGACCAGAGACTTAGCATGAGAGTAAGAACTCAAAAACATCCCAGCAATGCCTTCTTTATTGACTATCTGTTGCAATCCTGTGAATATTGGATTAAGCACACCATTTGGATCAATTCCACCTGTTTGTTGTTTTGTTTTTACATGTATGTATGTACATATGGCTGTGTTTCCACTAGACAGGGCCTGGGGCTGCTGATTACTCTCATACTTACCTTCAGAACCTCAGCATTTTGGAATTAGAATACATATCTAATACACGGTTGGGGGTGAGTGCAGGGTGGGGTACACAATAGTTCTTGAGGTGGTTCTGAAGAATGGAAATGAGAACTGTCAGGTCCTACAGCACACCTGCTCCGTTAGCATCTCGCTCAGGTGAAGGCCAGAAATGTCCTAAGGGTGTGGGTGCATACTCCGGTCTGAGATCTACAAGTGCATTTGTGTGTGTGTGTGTGTGTGTGTGTGTGTGTGTGTGTGTGTGTGTGTGTGTGTGCTGTGACTACAGAATACCCACGACTGGGTGATTTAAAAATAATCTGTTTCTCACATCTCAAGAGATTGGAAATTATAAGCATAAGGAGCAGGCACATGGCAGGGTCTTCACATAACGAAATGAAGAGTGAAAGCTGTTCTTCAAGGAACTCATTAACACTGTGCCCACGGTCTTAG
The DNA here is from genome assembly GCF_004664715.2 of Peromyscus leucopus. NCBI lineage: Eukaryota > Metazoa > Chordata > Mammalia > Rodentia > Cricetidae > Peromyscus > Peromyscus leucopus. Next base: position 22,721,929 of record NC_051064.1, on the reverse strand, counting down.
TTACTTTTATGTTGCTGCGACAAAACACAATGATGAAGACAACTTATAAAAGAAAGCATTTAATGTGGGGCTCACAGTTCTGGAGAGTTAGAGCACTTGACCATCAGGACTGAGAACACGGCAACAATCAGACAGGCACAGTGCTAGAGCAGTAGCTGAGCGCTTACATTCCAGGACACAACCATGAAGCAGAGAGAGCTAACTAGAAATGGTATTGGTTTTTAAAACCTCAAAGCCCACCCCCAGTGACACAGCTCTTCCAAAAAGGCCACACCCCCTAACCCTTCCCAAACAGTTCTACCAACTGGGGACCAAGTATTTAAGCATATCAGCACATGTGCAGGGTAGTGAATGGTATTGTCCTTCAAACCACCACATTCCACTCCCTGACCTTCATAGGTTCCTAGCCATATCATAATGCAAAATGCATTCAGTCCAACTTCAGAAGTCCCCATAGTCTTTCACAGTCTCAACATAATTTTGAGGTCCAAAGTCTCATTTGAGACTTAAGACAATCTCTTAATTGTAACCCACTATAAAATTAACATCAAAAAGCAAATTACATACTACGGAAGTACAATAGCATAGAATATACATTACTATTCCAAAAGGAAAAAAAAATACTGGACGGATACCCAGTGGGACAAAGTTTAAATTCTATAACTCCATCTCTGATATCATAGGGCTTAGATGTTTCCATCCTTCCAACTTTGCTGACCAAAACTCACTTCTTTGTTTTGGCCTAGTTCTACTCCCTGTACGCAGCTCCTCCAGGCAACATCCCACAGCTCTGGCATCTCCAACATCCTGGAGTCTGCAATTCAATCCAGGCTTCGCTTTCACAGCTTCATACAATGGACTCTAAGGTTCATGCAGGACCTCCTCTAGCTTTCCTTAACCGAGGAGGAAGATGTCACAGCCACTTTACTCATCTGTCCTTCATGATCTAAAGCCAAAACAATATGACGGATGCTGCCAACTTGGGCTGCTTGCTTGGCATGAAGCCTGGAACCTTCCTTGAATTACATTTGCATAAGCTTTACTTTGTTTTCCTTTTTAGGTGGAGAATATTCTTTGGCTGCATGGAGTTTTTCCCTAAGGCCATTGCTCCCTTTATTCCATTCTGCATCAGGGCTCTCCTTATCTCCTTCAGCAAAAGCCTCAGCTCCAGAAAATTTCCTGGTGCTCTTTTTCTCCTCAAACTGTATACTTTGTATTTCTTTTCATCGTGCTTGTCTTTTTTTTTTTGTATCTGCCTAAGTGTTGTGAGTAATAACTACTAACAGAGTTAATATTGTGACAGTAAATATTAGCTTAAAACCTCTGTTGCCAACAAAACCAGTCCAAATACTCTTCTTACATCTTTATCCTATAAACAAGGGAGAAACCTTCATGGTAGACCCCACCCTTCAGTACTATCACATTGTCAACACCTACATTTCGGAAGTGACAAATTAAAATCATAGCCATGTTAGTTTGTTTTGTTTTATTTTTCCTTCTATTTAGACATGGGCATCCACATTCTTTGCCAAAATATGACAAGAATGGTCTCTAGCCCAGTTGTTAATATTGTTCCAAACTGAAACCTCTGGAGCTGGGCCTCCATAGCCCACATTGTACTATTTTCTTCTAAGCTCATACTAGCATGGCCCATTAAGCTCTGCTTATAGATTTCAACCACTTTCCTAGTCCAAAGTCCCAAAGTCTTCTACATTACTTGAACGAATAATGTAGTCAGGTCTATCAGAGCGTGAACCCATTCTCTGAAACAACCTCTGTGTTAGTTACTTTATATTGCTTTAACAAAGTGCCATGACCAAAGCAGCTTAGAAAGCATTTAATTGAGGCTCATAGTTCCAGAGGGTTAGAGTCCATGACCATCATGAAGGTGAATATGGCAGCAGTAAGGAATGGGCTGGCACTGGAACATCGGCTGAGAGCTCACACAATGATCTGTAAGTAGAAGGCAAACAGAACTAACAGAAACCTCAAAAGCCCATCCCCAGTGACACATCTCCTCTAACAAGGCCACACCTCCTAATCCCTCCCAAACAGTTTCATCAACTGGGGGCCAAGTTTTTAAACACATAAATCTATAGGGGCCATCCTCATTCAAACCACCACAGCTATGGACATAGATGAAAAGTTACAACTAACATTTCAAATCAGTTGAATCATTTTCGTGCATGGCCATGGTGTGGACCAGGTCTTCAGGGCAACAGCCTTTCATTTCCATATGGAGCAATAAGACCCTCCAGGCAGCCAGCTGTGTCCCTAGCTTACCAGATTTCCTCATCTGTCCATAGCAACAGGTGCAGCCTAGGGAAGAGCATATGCTCAGCAGCCCTGGGCTTGATACCCAGCATCCAAAACAGACATAACCTAGATCCTAGAGACCACATACACCTCATGCTAGATCTAACTCAGGCTGTCAGCGCTAGGTCTGTTCTTACGTAAGACAGAAAAGGGATAGAGAGAAGGCAAGACTGAGAAGAAAATGTAGCCATCCCCCTTTGCTCAGTGCACTGTTTTCGGCTGAAGGGGAAAGGAAGAACAGGAGACAGGTAATACGAGAATAGAGATAAGCTAAGAAATGTAAATAGATAGGAGGGGAGGACAGGCAGAAAAGGCAGGGTGGGGTAAGAAGAGAGCAGCAGCGACCAACCAGCCCACTTCTCTTGATGTATGTTCACATCTCTTGCTGTATGGCCACTGTTCCATCAGCATATTCTAGTAGTGCTAGATGGTTCTGTCTCCACTTCAATGACCGTCAAAGTAGGAGATATCTTAACATTTCTATCATATTTGATGATGTTTGGCATTCTTATTCTGTTTTGTAAATCTCATTTCTAAACAAAAATTCAGGTAAAAAAAAATGTTTGTTGTTGTTCCAGGGTTTCTACTAATTACAGCACTTCTTATCTTAAGTTTATTTAATGGCTATAGATCTTAAAAAGAAGAAAATTACTCTCATTTAAATCTGCCCAATCATCTTTTTCACTCCCACATACAGTACATCAACCACGAATCTTATGAAAAAGTCACCTCCACAGAGGCTTCCAGTCCACCCTGTTTCTCTGCAAGCTGCTGTCAACTAGCTCTGAGAGCAGTGTGATTCAGCACACTTTTCTCGGTGTTGCTAGTGAAGAGGAGGCACCAGCAGCTTGCATGAGGCTGGACAGCAGCTCGGTTATAAACACTGACCGCTTGAGGTAGGATGCAGCTTCTGTTCTTCCCAGTTGTGCAGTGTGAGAGTCTGCCTGCTCCTTACCTCTTACTGGTGTTTCATGTATGAGCACTTCTTTCCCTTCCTCCCTGGCTCCTCCCTCCTTCCTCTCTCCTTTAATAATGCACATCTTGATTTTTCATGGCTATATACTTTTTCTTTGGACTTCGAATTTTTACTACCCTTTCAGGACCTCTCTTATTTAACTTTATTTTCTTTGAAATTTTATGAGAAGCAGTGAGTGAAATCTTCAAGTCAAAAACAGACCTCTCCTAAGATCGTATTTTAGTAAACCACTCTAAAGTGTATTTTCATAGACACAAACACATGACATATCTATGTGAGTCTGTATTTATACTGTGTGATGGTTGTTGGAGGAATTGTGTCACCGTGGGAGTGGGCTTTGAGGTCTCCTATGCTCCAGCTACTCCCAGTGAGACAGTTCACTTCCTGTTGCTTACAAGATATAGAACTCTCAGCTACTTCTCCAGCACCACGTCTGTCTGCATACTGCCATATCCCACCATAATGAAAATGGGCTGAACTTCTGAACTGTAAGCCACCCCAATTAAATGTTTTCATTTATAAGAGTTGCTATGGTCATGGTATCTCTTTACAACAATAGAAAACCTAACTTAAAACACACTGCTTCCCTCTCAGGAGATGTCATAGTGCTCTGTGCTAAAAATACCTAAACCTTTAGCCATTCTCAAGGGAAGAGGAGACATTTCCTCCAAACACACATGTTATTGGCACAGTTTATCTCCCTGCGTGATTGGTGAATAGGGTTAGCCTTGACCTTTGGCCTTATCAGAGGGATAACACAAAGCCAGGTTCCCTTTGAAACCAGAGAGAGCTACAAAGCAGTAGCTTTGCACTGCATCTTAAAGCTTCCTTGGACAGTGAAACGGTATATCATGTCTATGGCACACCTGGAAATGTTCACAATGACACTCAGCTTTCCCGTGCCCAGAACAGGCTGGCGAGGGAACCTCTATGCCATCTCAGGTAGATCATAAATCTCCAATACATTGAGGTTAAACAAACCCATATAAAACAGTTATTTACTCTAGGTCAACAAAACTGGAGGTTTGTCTATTACAGAAGCTGCCAACTTACTGTGAAATCTCTAAATTAGACGCCACTAGCCCAAGGCTCTCTCTTTAATATTTAGAGCAGATTTTCTAACTTCTTCACTCCCGCCTAACAAATCTACTTTCTGAAGTCATTCCTCAGACCGTCCAGTCTGACGCTCTGGGACACGTTACCACAAGTGCCACCACCTGTACAGTCATTTTCCTTCCCAGGTGAGGGCAACACTTCCGAGAGTGGAGGGTGTGTCTCAATTCTGTATCCGCTGTGCCCCGTGACACTCAGGCACAGTTTCTTATAGGAACAAACAGATGATGAAGAAGAATAATGGAATTAGGATTTGTCCTATGGAAAATAAGTGAAGAGGATGTGCTAAAAATTCAAAAACAGGGGAAGGCATGGAGAACAGGAAGAAAGAGAGCTTTAAAGTGTTCCCTAGACAAGCAGAAATTGAAAATGCTAAGTATAAGATTTCAAAGAATTAACGCTAAAACAAGGGGTGCTGAAAGTGGAAGAAATGGTCTTCTCCAGCAAACAGCCCACCAACTGGTTATCCAACACCAAATGGTCAGCCCTGGAGAAGCACACACAAGTAACATTATGAAGACTAAGCAGGTTGTATTTATGTATTTATGAATATATATGTATTTACATATATATATATACACTTATGTAACAATATAATGAAAAAAGAGGCCATTAACTTGAAGGATGGGGGGGTACATGGGAGGGTTTGGAGGGAGGGAATTATGTAATTATAATCTCAAAAAAATAAATATTTTTAAAATAGAAATAATGCTAGCAAAAGAATCAATCTAGAAGTTAGTAAACTTGAGCCTCTTAGCTTCAAGAAATGATGAGATATAAAGAAATCATAAAACTTTACTGAAGAAAACTTGGTGTTTTCTTCTTCTATTTCTTAAGTGTTTGGGGTTTGGTGATGAAGGAAAAATACAGCTTTTGAGAATATAATGCTCATATCCAGAGCTATAACTCCAGCCCCTTCAAAATCACTAAGCACATCCCAGAGGTGCTGACTCATGGTTTCCCAGCTAACATCCAGACAAAACTTACTCGGGTGTCTCTGCTCCCTGTGGATTAGCATTGGTCTTTTTTTCTTCTTTTGTAGAGTGCATCTTGCTACTGAGTCTTAAACTCCTATCCTGAGATGACACTACCACCTTAGCTTCCCTGTGGATGTGAGTCCCCACAGATGGCTTTCCTTAGCATTTAGAGAATCTATATAGAACCCCAGATAGCAGGGAACGATCCAGAATATCCCAGGACTTTCTTTCTGGCTTTCTTGCACACCTTAACACATCGAAGTGTTTTGAACACTGCGAAAGAGCTATCACATGCCTATGAAATAATCAGCAGTCTCACTCTATTTCCAGAACCATCTCTTTCCCACACCTGGAAAAATCCATATAGAGGAATGGACAGACTAATCAAAAGTTTGACTATTTCACAGTGATTTCTATTCACTCTATAAAAACTAACTTTTAAAACACAGATCACAAATGAGCCTTGGTTTTGTCCATCCTTGACCTTTCCATTGCTTTCCCTGGCTCATGACAGTCAACTTTGATCTGAAAGTTATGACTGATCTAACCGGAACAAAAGCATAAAATAGATATTTTCCATTTACAGAAAGAATATTTGACCTCAGGACTTCACTCTGAAAGATTCAAAGGTACATACTCACCTGCAACTGGGATATAGTTAAAGGGTATCGGAATAATATCCAGGTAACTCCTTCACTGCAAGGTGGGATAGTAAGGGAGCCTTCGTAGACCCAGTAATCCCGCAGAAGAGGGTCTGTGCAAACATATGGACATGTTATGAAAGGGAACATTGATGGCCTTAAGACTCCAGCAATGATTTCCAAAATGGCAGTCTGTCACTTCTCAGATGGATGACATTTTTAAGCTAGAGCCTTCTATGCAAATTCTTAATCTGCCATTTATAAAGAAAACATTATTAATTCCCTCTATATTTACAGAGATTTCTATCAGTGGCTTATATCTATCAAGCTTAATACATTTAGGAAACTACTACCCATTTTTTATATTAAATGATTCACACCTGATATCTATTGAACTATGTCAAATAATATTTAGAGTAGTATAAATCAATTTATTGAATCATCACAACAAAGAAATGAGTCACATTAGTCCCATTTTATAAAGGGAAAGTAAGTTACAGAATGTGAATAATTTGTCCAAGATCACACAAAACTGGCAGAGGATTTGAACCCAAGCAGTCTGCTTTCAAAGACTGTGGTTTTAAACATCTATTTGAGCTATCTTTACATCACTACTTCAGCAGCACATTACTAAAATCCTAATAAGAAAAAAGAAGTCACAGATTTGAACTCCTCAGCACTGCCTTAGAGGAATTCAGAATTAAATACTCTGAAGGAAGGGCTCAGTATATGAGGGAAACTGGTTTGTGACAGAGCAGTTGAGTGTAGGAAGAAGACACGACGGACCAATCTCCTTGGCTTTGTCTGAGACACTATGGGACAGCACACAATCCAAGCAGAGAAATGTGGAGACAATTTTTTTTTTATATATATTAAAAAACACCTTGAACTCCAAGGTGTATTCAGAGTGTTTTATGTGTAAGTATTACCTGTGCATACAATTAGAATATTTAAATCGTGATGCTGTAAGAAAGTGACCTTATAAAATTAGATATAAAGTTTATTTCATTCTAAAAATGATCTGATAGTCTTAGCACTGTGATTTGATAGTTGCGGGTACTTTATACTGAGTTAACAATTTTACATTTTACAAATGATGTCACTGCGAATGTTCTTCCTGGAATATGGAAGCAGTAGCAAGGGTTTCCTAACATTCAAAAGGTTTCCTGCCTTATCAACATGATCTGGAACTTGTACCTGCTATGGAGAACAGAAATTGCAAAGCAACTTTATTAATTAGTAATGTGTGATTATGAACACTCTGAGGAAAATAGTGTGGCGACACACCCAGTTCAAGTCCATTTCAGGGCACCAGACATGCTTACCTGGTAACAAAGTGTTAGGATTAAAGCAGGGTATTGTTTTGGATTTTCCCTGAAAAAGGAAAAGAAGTTCAGGACATGCTAATGTAAAATTTGTAATTTTTTAGCAAAAAGTATTAAAACTAAGGGTTTACTTTCAAGTCTTTTGTGATGGTCTTGCCAAGTCCCAATATTCGTCAGTAGACCACTCTTTTCTCATTGGAGTGAGATCAGTTGGATCTAACAAAATACACCTGCTCTGAGTCTATGGCTGTTTGCTCTTGAATTTAAATTCCTCCTATAATGCCTGGCATAGAGTGTACCACTGGGGCCTACTGGCCCCACAGGAATATTTTTACTAAAACAGATGCCATGGGAAAAGTTATCAGAGGAAGTCCATTCCTCACCTCCGGAACTCAGCAGGGCCTGGCCGCTCAAAGCCTCCACATCCTAAGTTCAGGATGAGCCTTTTTGGGGATGGTCTCTGAGCCTTTGGAGTACCCCCACCCTTGGTAAGATCTTTTCCTATACCTGAAGCCTTGGGCCATGCCATATTTAAGGTGACCATCTGGGGTTTTCAATCTGGCCCTTGGGTCTGGCCCTGGGAGCTTCACACCAATGTGAGCTGGTGTGTTAATCCCGGAAATACAAGGATGCCTTCTTGGGCTCAGTGAGAGAAACAACAGCAGGGTTTAAGATGCCAGGGGAAATTAACAAGGCAACTCAGGCTTAACGGACCAGTCTCTGAAAAAAATCCCTAGACATCAAGGGTCATGAGAGCTCCCCTAGTTCGCATCATGTTAGGAATACTGGGAGCCCAGGAGAAGCATCAGGGGACTTGCTCCGAGTCCCCCTAGACTCAATCTGTGTCCCTTTCCCAGTATCACATTGAGTTAAACCTCAACTGTTAACTCTAGCAACTATTCAGAGTCCTATAAGTCCCTTCTAGAGAATTATCAAGCCTAAAGAGGGTCGCTGGGAACTCATATTGAAGTTCTTTTAAATAATGACTTACCTTATACTGGATATCCTGGAGTATCTCAGTCACTGCCTTCAAGCCAACATGCTCCTTCCCTATCTGAAATACACAAATATTTCAAAAATATTTGTGAAAGCACAAATGTGAAAAATATTGAAAAAGCACAAATCACAAATACACTTTTTAATGCTTAGCTTTTATCCAAAGTAACTTCCAGAAACAAGACTCCAGTCCACCTGAATGGCCTTCTTGGAAACTAATAACCTTTCTATTTATGATCAGGTCAAAAACTAAAGGTAATTGAAATTGTAAAAGCTTGTGCAATATAATACCAGTGAATCTATCCAAACTCATCTTGCTACAGATATTTATTACTCATTGTGTCATATGTAATATATAGAATCATAAAAGTTTGCTATAGAAAAGAGTCATAAGTAGTTCTGGAGTAAAGTGATGCAATATGTGTCTAAACTCTTGCCTGTTTTCTGTTTGTTTGTTTGTTTGTTTGTTTGTTTAAGACAGGTTCTCTCTAACCAGCCCTAGCTTGAAACTTGGTATATAGTCCAGGCTGGCCTCAGACATTAGCCTTTATCTGCCTCTGCCTCCTGGATGCTAGGATTAAAGACATACACCAACATGCCCAGATTTCTCATTTTTATTTATTTACATATTTTGCCTTGTATTCTTGCCTTTGACATTTAGAGAGCAATGTCATAAATATTTCAACAAGTTGAAAATTTTCATTAATTCAGAGGTGCATATAATATTTCATATGCCAAAGTTATCAAAATTAAAATATCTCTGGATTACTGCTGATCACTAGTCAATAACCTCTTCTTCATTCTTAGTAAGATACAACTGTTTTTCAAAGATTTCTACTTTAAATATATATATTTCTACTTCAAATATCTATATACTTATATCGATATATAACTTATATATTATAATGAGATGTAACATATAATTATACATTAACATGTTACATATGTATTATATATTATGTATAAATATGTAATATAAAGTAATGCTCAAAAACACTGATACTTGAAATACGTTTTCTGGCACTTAGTGTTCTTGTCTTTATAAATGTTTAGTGCCACCTGATTGCTACTTTCAGCCTGCTTCCAGTGGACCCTAACATTGGAGAGGAAGAGAGAGTAGAGCCCAGGATTATCTCAGCTAGACAGGCACCACTACACTAGGCTTTTTCTATGTACATAGACGTCTGAAGAATGACCTGGGAGAAGCTAGGGTAGCTGTCAACACACACACACCTTTGTTTCTCCTCGTGTTAACTGTGAAATGTGCAAAAGAAAGAAACAATGAACTAAGAATGGCCAGTCAGCTCAATGTAATAAAAAACTTCCTGAGATGGGCTCTAAAAACAGAAAATAAAATTCTAAGGTTTAAAAAGCATCCTTTGTAAATATATGCATGAACACAAAAGCCAACATCTCAGCCAGAAGCCTTCCCTGGTCTTCAGGAGAAGGGGACCCTCCTCACTTTCATGGTTTCACCAGAAGACAGCTCTTGGAGGCAGGACTGTCTGGTTTGGGTCAATTTTCCCTTCATGAATCTCCTGTCGGACCATAAGCACTGAGAGTCGTCCACATCAGAACAATGTGAAGCCATACAATATAGGGGTCCAGACGTGAGCTCTCACACTGCACTGACCGGCTCAGCCTCCACCTCTGACACGGCCGCACGTTAGCGCCATGATCTGACTGCTTTTTAAACTTCTATTCCTCCTTCCTGCTATTTTGAAATTTTCAATTCCCCCTCTTTCTGATCAAGCTTATACATCTGCCCAGCCCCCTGTCCTCTGTTCTCTCCATTTGCTGACTGTTGGCAGTCAACTCAGCCCCTTGATTCATCCCTTCTCATTAAACTGAATGACTTCTTTTCTACCACTGAGTTCTTCCATCCCTTTATCCTCCTAAATCACCTGCTCTTCAGTTGATCATCACAACAATTTGCAAGAATGGTCTTTGCTCCTATGCGGATGGAGAATAATCCCTCAGGTGCTGTTTCACCTAACCCATGCTGTCCAGCCCTCGGTGGGTTTGCCTCATAGAATGTCTATTATCTCTCTCGCCTGGCTGCTTCAAAGCCAAACCCTGCGTTCAGATCCCTCTTACTCTATAACATGCTTCGTGTGTCTCAGAAGAATGGCAGGCGCCAAACATGAGTGTCCCTAACTCCCTGCCCTCTCTTCACCTAAGGAAAGTGGCTGCTCTGTAGGAGGCCTATATCCAGGTAGCTGAGCAGATGTCCCGTGCTCCATACTCTCTCTTCCCCTGTAAGATGCCTCTGCATTTGCCAGCCAGTCTTTTCCCTGTGTATTTTTTAAACTGCGTCTGCACTAGCTCATCTTGCTCAGAAGCAAAGCACAAGTCCTCAGATTTCAAATCTGCCACTAGATTTTGCTCCTTTGCCCCTTTCTCATTCGAGTCAAGCTTGTAGAAACAAGTCCGCACTCAGCACCCTCCTCCTCTGGCCTTCCATTGCTGTGGCCAGGGCACCAGCCTGGGATGTGGAGACTCAGCCCCTTTCTTCTCTGCATCCCCTGACATTCACCAGCCACTCCTTACTGGGTGCGATTTCACTCTCACAGGTTATGCGACTTCTTCCTGAGAAAAACATTTGTACACAGCCACCTGAGGCTTTCCTCACAGCAAACACATGGAGGCAAGAGCATCTGTACACATTCTGGGGCTTTCCATGACTACAAGTATGTTCCTGGAAACACAGGGGCTAGTCCCAGGAGGCTAGGTTTGCAACCCAGGTCCCCTTAGTCCGCAGACCTTTACACGCGGAGGATCAGACAGTAGAAACATTAAACGGTCATACCTAATTCAGTTCTCAAAGCCACTGTGTACCAAGTCTGATCATGAACTCACCTGTCCCATCTCGCCGCACGATGACTTGTGTCCCTATGCTTGTTATCCTTACTCTCACTCCTAAATGACGATATAATGCCCTCCACTGCCTCAACTTCATCAGCTTGATGTTCCACTCACTTTTCCAGGTCACAGAAAAGGGTCTTTTTAAATAAATTAATTCTTCTATGTGCTAAAAGTCAAAAGCATTCTGCCAATAATTTGTAATTCCTTTCTACCTATATAATAGTTGTAGAGCTAAAGGAAATAGCCCTGTGCCTATGTAATCATGAAGTAAAGAGCAAGAAAAGAATTTCAATTTAAATTGCAAGAATTACTTTTAATTCTGTCCATGGGCCCCAGACGCTCTTCTGAGACCCAGGGGCTGCTAAAATTCCCAAGGACCCTTTCACCTCTAATAAGTCTTTTATCGTATCATGTAGCTGAGGATGAAGTTTAAAACTCACCATAGGATATCTTTTAAATTTCTACTTTACAGCACATGGGTCCATTTTATGTGTCTGATAAACTATATAACATTCTCTGCCATCACAGAGCTCAATGCCCATTTTAGACTAGTTAAGTCTGCCATGGTCTTTGCCAGTCTTACTTTTATCATTGTTTTCTATAAAGCATTTCAAGTCATCTTTAAGTGAAAATTATTAATAACAAAAAGACAAGGTGATTCACTACATAATTTTATTATTGATTTTTCTTAGATATTTTTAGTAAGCCCGGGTCTAAAAATTTTTTTCCTAAATAAAATGAAGTCTGACTTCAGGAAACATTTTCTAAGTTGTTTCTCCAAAGACCCCAGATACCACTCTGAAGGAAACGTCTGATAAAAAGTGAACTATTTTATACAAGAAATGCAGCTTGCATCTCGTGAACTATTATTATATCAGTGTTTATTTGTGTTTCATCTGACCTCCAAGTAACAAAATTGCGAACTGAAATAATATTTGACAAAATGACTTAGAGAAAGCATTGCTAAACGTCACTGCACAGCAAACGATTCTCACCTGGACGAACAGCGCAATGATGGCAATGCCGTGCGGCTTCCCAACCGCCTCGTCGATGCTGCCAAAGAGCGTGGAGTTCCAGTGGATCAGGTGGAGCTGGGGGCGAAACACGGACAGCGTCACTTCACGTACTACTCAGAAAAGCAGGCAGTAGCCCACCCTCAGAATCTACATGGTACTGAGCACAAAAAAGAATCAATCAGTCATAATTGCACTGCTGCTCCAAGAGAAGCCCCCCTATTTCTGTTGCTCGGGGCAACTCAAAGATTTCACACTGGATGAGCTGTCTTTCTTTAAATCCAGGCCCTACGGGTTGCCGGGGAGCAAAACTGCAGGTCTAGACAAACACCATTACTCGTGTGAAGGATGAAGGCAGGGCGTGCATGCTCAGTGGTGGAGTGGTCTATGCTGAAGGTCCTAAGTGTGAACCCTAGTGCCGACAGAGAGGGGAGATGAGATTGTGACCTGAAAAAACTGCCCAGCATTTCCAGAAGGAAATTTTAAAAAGCTATTCTCAAAATCTGGTAAACTATTTCAATTCTCTGAGAATATCCAGAAACAGCAAACTGTTGGGGGAGGGGCCATATTTTTAGGAAAAGGTCATTTCTTTGACAACAGATAAAACCTTATCTGCAAAGCAATAGCAACACCTTGCAAGACTGTGTGGCTCTCAGGCCTCTCTAGAATGGGCACTTGTTCCTACAGCAGTCATACACACTGTAAGCAGCCAAATCGGGTTCCCACATGACCTTCACATGCACCCCACCCCTCAACCTTCCACACCACTCACACAAAATAAATGAAGGAAAATTTAGACACTTTCTCATTTAAAAAGCAATTTCTCTCTCACCAGAAATAAAAGCTTACCTAATATTTGATCACTATACATTTTAACATTTAATTTAATTTCTAAAAAGACTACCATAAGGATAGCCTAAAATTTTGTTGTCAACTGTTGGATTTGTCTGCAAGCTTTTAGCTTAGTATTTTTATGGGTCCCTTGACTGCGAGAACAAGTAGGTCTCTGACTCTGGTGCCTGCTCTTGGGACTCATTTCCTCCTGTTGGGGTGCCATGCCCAACTTTGATAAGATAGGTTATCTTCTTATATATATTTATTTTGTCATGTTCGGTTGCTGTCTCTCAGAAGCCTCTTCTTTTCTAATGAGAGACAGAAAGGAAGTGGGTCCAGAGGGGAGAGAAGGTAGGGAGGAGCAGAGGGAGGGGAAACTATAATCAGGATATACTGTATGAGAAAAGAATCTATTTTTAATAAAAAGAACAAAAAATGAAAACATTAAAAATAAAACTGACCACTAGAGGGAGGTAGCAAAATCAGTAATGGAGTCAGCCACTTGAGGCCAGGCTTGGAAAGCTCACCAGGATTGTAACTGTCCAGTGTTAACTATCGAGGCACTGCCTTTCTGAATGCAACCTCCTATCACTTCTCAATTAATAATAACATGGAGAATAATTCTAAGCTTTCTTCTGTGGCTGCAACAATGGCTTTCCAAAGCCCTGTGGTACAGATAAGGGCCGGTGGCTTCTGGTAGATCAACAAAGCTCTGAGCCCTCCTCCGGCAGAAGGTATTTTTAGTCATCATATTACAGAGCTTAAAGGACATTTTCTTCTCATAGCAATTTTATTGGGCACTTTTTTTTTGAGAAATAAAACATTAACATACTTTTTAAAAGCATGAGTTTTATTTTCTGTTTGTTTGGGGTGTGGAGCCTAGTTTGGTTTGCTACTCTTCCCAACTCAGCCGAGTCACCGCTCACACCTGCCCTTCAGAGACACTTGCACACCTTTTAAGCACTTTAAGAGCCTCAAGGGTCCCCACTCTCTCCATATGCACAGTGCATGGTGACTGTTTCAAAGAGTCTGTACACAGAGGGGGCAAAGGGGGACCTTCTAGGAAGGGAACCTAAAAAAACCAAATGATCAAGGTCAGCCTACAACCTGTCACACAGACAGGTGTCATGATCAAGGTCAGCCTACAACCTGTCACACAGACAGGTGTCATGATCAAGGTCAGCCTACAGCCTGCCACATGGACAGAAGGTGTCTTGATATGTAGTGAAGATGGCATGTGCTTCTGTGTTCTTCCTCCCAGTAACCCTTAACTACAAATAATCATGATTAAAACATCAGGCAAAACATCTGGCCAGGACATCTCAGAACTGTCAAAATTATTAAAAAGAAAGAGAGAAAATGGTACAGACAACAGGAAGTAAAGAACCCCACAGCACTACCAGTAATTAGGTATCATAAATGAGATTTTGAGACAAAAGGAAATTCCCTAAAAATTAAGGAAATTTGAATAAAATATAGACCTAATAATGTATCAGTGTTAGCCCACTAACTCCAACAAATGTATGCTGATAGGAGAAAATTGCTATGGGACACACAGAAATTTTTTTTGTATTATCATCACAATTTTTCAGCAAATCTTAAACTGTTATAAAAAATGGTGATTTTTCTATCCCTTAAAGAAAAATAAGGGAAACACTAGCATTTCAGCCATCTCAAGATAAAACAGACAGCAGCTATCTGTGTCCCCACCTGTCTAACACAATAATTCAAAATAAAAGTAGCAAAGGAGTCTTGACAACCTGTTCTCCTTGGAGACCTGGTGGCTCAGGACCAAGAAGATTCCATCTCAAAGTCAACAAGCAGCCCTCACTCTGACACCAAAGGACCATAATGGTCCTGAGACTTTATCTTCTTCTGAAGACAAAAGAGAGACTCCATCTCCACATGAAAAGAGATTAGATGGCCAACTCAAATTCCAGGCCAGTTTCCTGCTATGGCCCACAGCAGTAACCAGATACAGGGTCTGTGGCACAGCACACTACATGTTTGCTGCTTCTCAGCATTGGGCTTGCTCTGCTCTTCAAGGCTCTCCATCTACACTCCTTCTCTGAGGGACACTGTCATAGCATGCTACAGACTGGAAGGCTACAGCAGCAGGAATTCATTTCTCATACTTCCAGAGGCTGCAAGGATGGGAATGAGGTGCTGGCACAATCGTCTGCATGTGAGGCTTCTGTGCGTGGCCTGCAGGAGGCTTTCTCCATGTTGTTACATGGTCTCCCCTACATAGGTGACTGTGTCCTAATCATTGCTTCTTACAAGGACACGGTTATACTGGATGAGGACCTGTGCATATGTGTCCTTTCCTACTTACCTCTGTAAAGAATTGATTTCAAATACACTCATATCACATGCACTGGAAATCACGAGGGACACAATTCTGTTCATAACCTCGTCCATCTGTCTCACCTGAGGTAAGCAAGCTTGACTAGCTGCAACCATTTTGAGTTGCAACCACCATGCCTGCCCTGAGAAGCCACCATGCGCTTTCCTGCAGCACTGTTTCCAGCTCACTGGCATGTGGAGTTCTAGGACCAGACCCCAGTACTGCCACCACCAGGAAGGTGCCTGGTAGCTTCACTGCCACTTGAGATAAATCAAGTAATGGCAGCTTGGGTGAAGCCAGTTTTCATGGCCACTCTCTAAGTTTCTCCTTCTCACCCAAGTCATGGGAATCACTGTGTGCCTGCCCCTCTTTGGCCACACTTCCGTCGGTGAGTTCTCCATGGTGCTTTATAACACCCTGTCAGCCTGATTCTTCAGTCTCCAGGCACCTTCCGCCTCTGGCAGCCAGGTTTTCACATGGGATTTTCCCAGAACACTCCCCTTTCCTGTCTTGCAATCATAGCACGGTTTGTTTGCATTTCAAACACTTGGTTCATTCCAATTATGTCTTTTCTCCCCAGCCCCTCCTTTATTCCTCTCATTTTAGCAGTTCTTCCTTAGATGAATGTTGGTTCAGTTCCTTAAATCAAAGACACAGAAACAGGGAAATCACCAAAGCAAAGGAAGAACTGGAAGAGCTTTGTGGGAACTTAAGTTTGCCAATAATAAGAGGGGGCTGGAAGGAAGGGGGTCAGACACAAGGTGCTTTAGAGTTTTTCATCGTTCTAATATGAAACACTAAAGCAGCACAGGATTACAATGGTAATAATACCTTACTTAGAAGCAATCAAACTTCCCCGACAACCTCTTTTCTTCAAAGGCCTTTCTGGCAGCAGGGAGAACACACCAGAGGCTGGAATACAAGAAAGGTGGGGCCACAGGAGCTACCACAGGAAAACCGCAACAGGGTTTTCAGCAGGTAGCTTTGGGTGGGAAGAGGGGTAGGGCTGGGAGTCAGGGCCCTGCTGTGTAGGCCAGGCTAGCATAGCACTTACTGCACAGCCCAGGCTAGCATAGCACTTACTGCACAGCCCAGGCTAGCCTTAAACTCATGGTATCTTTCTCCTTCCTCAGCCTCCAGAGGCTGAGACTACAGGCAAGCACCACCATGCCTAGCTTTTAGTATAGTCACTTTTGTGTTAGGTTGTTATAGAGCTAAGCTATAGAGTTCAGTTTGGCCAAACTCCAGTCCAAATATTGTTGTGAAGGTATTTTGTAGCTGCGGTTACTATTTAAATTAACAGACCTTAAGAAAATCTAGTTGCCTTCCATAGCATTGGTCAGCCTTATCCATTGAGTTGAATGCCTTGAGAACAACTTGAGTAGGAAAAAATCTTGCCTCCAGGACAAGACAGAATCCTGCTTGTTTCTCACTGAAACTCCAACTACAAGGCCAATTTCTGCAAGAATGTCCCACCTCCAGCCTGCCCTGGTGATGTGGGTCTTGCCACCCCTCAATCACAGAGACCAACTCCGTAATGTAAATCCTTGCCTTCTCTCTCCTTTCTTCTCGATTCTTCCTCCCCTCTCCCTCACCCCACCCTTTCCCTGAGGACAAGGGAGTAATACAGGTTATACAAACAAAAAAGAGAAGAGACCAACAGGGGTCTACATCTGAAGAAGGCTAGCAGCAGGGGCATGAGGAGAAACAGCCTGGTGGCCAGATGGGCAGCACATTGAATCTGCTCCTCTAGGACTGAAGGGGTGGGGGGCAATGCTCCTGGATAGACAGGATTATAGCTTCTGCTACTTGTTTTTACCACATGCCTTTTCAGTTCATTTCTGCTACACATTACAAAATACATAATACATACAGTACTCTTTCTTATCAGTGGTGTCTTTTCCATATTTACAGTTACCTGTGGCCAAAAAACTAAGCAGAAATTGTGTTTGAAATAGCTTTACCAAACTCATTATTATAATTTAACTCTTATTATTAGTTATTGGTACTCTGTACTGTGTCTAATTGACAAATCACTCTATCATTGGTATTTATATATCTGGAAACCAGTTCATACATATGGGATTAGAAAGATCCAGCTTCAGTCATCTACTGGAGGTCTTGGAACAAATACCCCCAGATAAAGAGAGACTTTATTAATACGATAATGCATAACTACAATTTTTTGTAGAATGCACATGTATTATGGTTTCTTCCAGTGGAGACAGTTCAACAAAGGACTCTGGAGACAAATGGGTTTGAATCGAAACCTACACACTAAGGCTGTAGTTTACAAAGTGATGAGCAGCTGGAAAGGGAGATGAAGCCACTTTCCCCCCATCGTCTTATGAACTGGCTTCTGAGAGGCCCAAGTAGACAGGAGTGGAAGGGCCTCAGTAGATAAACTTCAAAGGCAAACATGGCGAGGAAAAGGGCAGACTTATGGGGGCGTGACTGACTACTACAAGGGCAGAGGGAAAAACTGCAACCTGAGCCCCTGCAACTCTGGACTCTCAGAAGCAAGGCACTACCTCTCACAGACCTCAGCCAGAATTACAGGCGCAAGATTCTCCTTTCAGCCCGGCAGCTGCAGCCCTGTGAACTTCACAAGTCACTACCTCCTTTGAGCATGAGGCTGTCTGTAACCTAAAGAGCACGGTACTTCCTAAGCTCAGTTTACTCACCCCTCTCTGTCTCCCCACGTGCTCACTCCTCCTGTATGACCGTCCCATTTTTCTGTCATTAGCATTGGTTATCTATAGCCAGCAAGGGCAATGAAGCAGGGAGGTGAAGTCGGGGTGGGGGTGGAGAGCAGCTTTCCCTGTTTACAGTGCAGACCGAGCATAGCAGTGCTGCTGGCCACTGCTAAGGACCAGCTCGCACTGTCTCTGTATCCGCTGCCAGGCTTCGGATGGCCCACTGTGCACAGCCACCTAGCTCCTTCAAAGGACACTAGAATAAAGCTGACCCCCAGGCCAGGACCCAGCTGTCACTAGTCTAAGAGGAACCTGGATAGTCTTTGCCTTGAAAACGCATGGTACAGACAGAACCCAGGCTCTTACTGTGGCTACCAAACACCCTCAGCGGGTCAAAGGTCTTGCTTCCTTGTAGCACGGTGTGTGGGAGCAGCAGAGAATGGTTTTCTCTGACAATCAAACCCAGCCTTCCTCACTCTTGACAACTAATTTCCCACCCACAAGGCCTCAGAAAGAGACAAATGCTGAAGGGGTTAAACTCTCCCACTCTCACGACTGAACTCAGGTCCCAGTCCTCTGAGAATGACAAACAGGTGTCTTTGCCAACAAAGGCCATTTATCTACAAGGTCCTTACACTCAGGGTCAGGGGAGAGAACAAACACCGAGGGTCTAAGTCAGCCTCACAGTGTCTCAAGGTCAAACCCAGTAGCCCCTTTTGAGTCATGTCCAAGCTTGTGCAGATGTGTCCAAAACGATAAGACTAAACCTCAACCAATTAAAAATACACTAATGTGGGCTGGAGAGATGGCTCAGAGGTTAAGAGCACTGACTGCTTTTCCAGAGGTCCTGAGTTCAATTCCCAGCAACCATATGGTGGTTCATGACCATGTAGAATGAGATCTGGTGCCCTCTTTGGTGTGCAGGCACACATAGAGACAGGACACTGTATGTATAATAAAGAAAGAAAGAAAAATATTTTTAAAAATATACTAATGTAACTGCTGCTTGCTAACCGATTATGTAGCTGACCCTGAAACTCCCCTTAGCTGTGCTTAAAAGGAGCCTAAATGTCCCTCTTGGGGTGGTTGCCATTTTGTACAGGTGTTGACCCCTGCATGCTGGAATATTTAACTCTCTTTGTTCTTAGATACTATTTGAGTCTGGAGTCTTCTTTCAGCATTTCCTCAGACCCTACAATGTTACAATGATCCACCCTACCAGAAATGCTGGCTGACCAGGCTGCAGTCCTAAGACATCAGACCACAGGCTAACTTACAGCCTGTTGTAACTTACCCTCTTCTAGTTTCTGAGAAAATCCTTGACTGAGTTTTCCATGGAAAGCGTTAATCCTAATATACTTAACTCACAGCAGCAAATGTGTCCAAAGTCGTGAAACTCTGATGTGCCATAGTCATATGGCCATTTGTTTGTCACTGAGAAAAGTAAGTTTCAAGATTCCATGGAAGCTTAACAGAAAGCTATCTTCAAGATAAATGGGATTTACTATGAACATAAATAACACAGCAGCATTAAAGCACAAAAGAATGAATCACTAGAATGGAAAAAGCTGTAAAATCTGAAAAGGCACCTGTGACTCACCAGTCTCCCCAGGCACTCCTGTGAGTTTTCTGGAGTCTCCTATCTGCAAATGCTTAATGGCATTTCCTTTCAGAGGTTTTCTTGTTACCACAAGCAGAACAGTTCCAGAACTGACACCAGTTCTTCTCAAAGGTGCACTCTGGCTGACTCTCAGCAGAAGGCTGCATCTCCCGGGCTTCAGACAACAGCCTTATCTCCACTCCCCAATGCCTTTCCTGCCCCTACCCATTTGCATTACAGAGTCCCACTAATCTCTCCGGACCCCAGCATTCACATTTCCTCTGCTCAAAATCTCTAACTTCCTTTGTTTCCTGCTCCAATCGAATCTAAACGTCCCTAATCCCTTCCTTCCCCCTTTAACAATCTAATGCTCAATGCAAGAGTGGTGACCCGGACTCCTCAGAACTCCTCCACTCTTGCTACCTTCCTCCGACCTCCCCTTTCCCAACCCTGTGAATCCTCTCTACCCTCTGGCCTCACCAGACGTGATAGGAAAACAGACTGGAGAAGGAAGTGAGCTGTGAGACAGGAGGCTAGGGAGAGGGACAGACAAGATCTAAACTAACAGATCCGAGAGACAAGGAAGAAAGGATGGGCAGCTAAGATCCCCACCAACATGCAACCCAAAGTAAGGGGAGTAGGTTTTAGAACTTGGTGCCCCGTTCTAGACCTCTGAGATAAAACTGGAGGCGTCCTGAGAATGTAGACTCCAGGTGGGAGACACACCTGTTGTGTCTGGAGATGTCCCCTGAAGCTCACATGCTGAGTGCCTGGTCCCCAGTGAGTAGTGCTATTTTGGGAGTTGGTTAGAAACTTTAGAGGGTGGAACCTAGGAAGTAGGTCACCAGGAAGTGCCACTGAGGGTTACAACACACACACACACACACACACACACACACACACACACTCTACTTTCTGGCCACCACAGGGTAAAGAGCCTTCTCTCAAAAGGTCCTGCTTCTGGGGTGTCCTGTCCCTGTGTCCACAATCAGGTGGCCATGGAAGGAGCCCTCCAGAACCACCATACAGAACTCTGAAAGCCAGGATCCTCAATAAATCTTGCCCCTTGGGATGTTCTCTTTGGTAATGGTCACAGTGACAACACAACACACCTTTAATCCCAGCACTCGGGAGGCAGAGCCAGGCGGATCTCTGTGAGTTCGAGGCCAGCCTGGGCTACAGAGCGAGTTCCAGGACAGCCAGGGCTTCACAAAGAAACCCTGTCTGAAAAACAAAAACAAACAAACAAACAAACAAACAAAAAAACCAGCCCTCTTTCAGCTTCTGCATCATCATTCTGCCTGTGGGTCTGAGATAAATGACAGAAATAAGGCCTGAGCTTGGAAGGAGGATGAGATGAGAAAACAGGCCCATCAAACAGGTTTCTGAAGGAACTCAAACAATTCCAGACTTCTGTTAGCACAAATGAGAAAAGATTTTTCCAGAAGAAAGCAGCCATGGATCATGTCAAAGCTTCAAGAGCTGCAAAGAACAAGGGGTGGAAGGTGGGGGGCTGCACATGCTTTTTTTTTCTTTTAACATTATGTAGAAGCAGTTCAGAGACAAAAGCAGAATGTGAAGGCATCTACCAAAGCAAGGCAAGGCCATTGTCCTAGGAGGTGGGCAGGGCTGTCAGAAGAACCACAAAGGAGCCAATGTGGGTGCTAAACAACTGTAACAAAAACAAGGAAAATCAGCACACCTGCATTTAAACACAATCCTCCTTCGACTTTCAATCTTCTCATCTATTCTTTTAATAGTCCAGAGTAAAGCAGAAGGGCATCACACAGGCTACTGTAAATTTTGATAATCATAAGCACTCACGATGACCTCTGAACTCAGACCTAACGGAATCAAGACCTTCCACCCCATCTGTGGTCATGAAGCACCTTCCTCTGAGCTAAGCTACCACAGCAGACTTCCAGAGGACTCCAACACCAGGTCCTGCCCTGTGTCCTGGGTTTGTTCAGCTGCTTTCCTTGATGCCAAAAGAAGTCAGCTGTGGCCAGTGAGGTCGTGTCCAGCAGGCAGCGTGCCAGGCTCAGAAGCTGAGTGTCTCACTTTCCTGTTCTTTACTAAGAAAGGTATTTTAGAAACATGCATTTGCATAGCATCTGGAGGAGCCAGGCATTTTTTCATGGTGCTAGGGGTAAAACTCAAGGCCTCATACACACTAGGCATACAGAGTTACGATTTTTTTTAAGAAGGAAAAAATATCCTTATGATATCAAATATTGAAAGACGAAAAGGTATTAAGTATTAAAATACAAAGAAAAAGGAAATCACAAGTGACTGAATATGAGTTTGGAGGATTAAACAGCAGTGTTTCTCTCTAGAGTTACTCGGTTTGGTGAGCTCATCTCAGGTAAAGGGGTTTAGTGTAGCACTTTGAAACTCACTATCAATATATGGTGTGGCTGGTATCCGAGAAGTACATTTCACAATGTAGACAGATGTCACTGTGACTCATGGAACAGAGAGTGAGTTACTGGAAATTCTCTCTCAACCTGACACCCACTTGTCATGGTTGCCTAAACTTGATTAGGTATCATATCATAGGTAAAGAAGAAGCAGGATGCTGATTCACCAATGACAATAACAAAATGGTATTTGTAGTATTCCTTGGGGTAAGAATCTACCTGCTCAAAGGCACCCAATTTTCTATGTAATTTATAAAACAACTTTTCCTTTGGAGCAGCATTCTTTCCACTCTGAACATTGACTTCCTTTTGTTTCCTTGCATATTGCTGCCCTGTTAGGAATATGTCATTGTGACATCAGCAGGCTCTCTCCCAAAATGAAGATTCCTGTAGGAATTCACCATGAAAGGTTCAGAAAGCCTTTTAGGAACCATCATGTGAGTCAAAACAATGAAAAACTATGACATTTAAAAAATATTTTATACTCACTATAAAACAAAAGAACCTAAAACTGATTTTATATGGAAAAAAATTATGAAGAGTACTGAGTTAAACTGTTACATAAGCCAGGCATGGTGACCCATACCTTTATTCACAGCACTCAGAGGCAGGCAGCTGTCTGTGAGTTCAAGGCTAGAGCCAGTCTACATAACAAATTCCAGAACAGCCAGTGCTACATAGTGAGACCCTGTCTCGAAAGAAAAAAAAGTATATAAGCATACAAGATGTTTTAATTGCATGTTTTTTTCCTTTTTCCTCATATGTCAAAACTAATTTTTTGGCATTGGTTTCCTGGTTCCCCAGGTAATAGCCAGTTACTTTATAAAGATCTGAATGCTAAGTATGGATGCAATTAACCTGTTGTAACTTAATCTATACTACAGTTATTATTTTGTATAATAAAGAATGCAAAGTAAAAAGACTGTCAAAGGGTCTTCTTGGTGTTGAATGTCACATAGATTAGGTTTGTTCATTTGGTATGGTGAGCAGCGGTGACAACCCACTTTCTCATGGGGACGCATGCCACACTAGAGGAAGAAGCTCTAAATCAATGGCTGCATTCCTCTAAGCATTTACTGAGCATCCATGTTATCTACAGTTTTAGTGCTCACAGCTTTCAGCATCAGAAATATAAAGACCTCAAATCTTTTTATAAAAAGACCCATAAATAAAAATACAAATCTTGGGCCGGGCGGTGGTGGCGCACACCTGGAATCCCAGCACTTGGGAGGCAGAGGCAGGCGGATCTCTGTGAGTTCGAGGCCAGCCTGGGCTACAGAGTGAGTTCTAGGAAAGGCGCAAAGCTACACAGAGAAACCCTGTCTTGAAAAACCAAAAAAAAAAAAAAAAAAAAAAAATACAAATCTTACAGCCTAATGGAAGAAAAGGATGAGCAGAAGGATTAGTGCACAGTGAAAGACCAGGATGTCCTGGTCTCTGCGAGACCCTGGTCTCTGTATCACGTGACTCATTCCTTATTTACATTGTTACAATGGCAGATTCTGTCATGATCATTTCTGTGGTTTGTCTCCTGCAAGGCACATGGCCAAGTTTAGAACCCACGGTGGCAGCTGTTGGATGGTGAGGCTGCTGAAAGGGGATTAGGTCTTCAAGAGGCCTGACTGTCTTTCTTGCAGACTGAGCTAACTTCTGTTGTGTGTTCTTGTTTTCCTAAGGTGTCATAGTTTCTACAAGAGTGACTTCTTAGGGAGCAAGGCCAACCCTGTGCTTTGGCTTTTTAAGTGTGAGTACTCACCTTTTCTGCTTCTGCTACAGTGCCACAGTAGAAAGCACTCACCAACAGTGAGCTGTAGCCAGTGCTGTGCTCTTAGGACTTCCCAGATCTAGTGTGGGAAGTTTGATGAAATTGTTATGATAATCGACCTCTAGATCAATGGTTCTCAAACTGTAGGTCATGACCCCTTTGGAAGTTTTATATCAGATATTTACAATTCAATTTATAGAAGTAGCAATTGAATATCAGATAGTTACATTATAATTCATTACAGTTATAAAATAGCAACAAAATAATTTTATGGTTGGGGGTCACCACAATATGAGGAACTGTATCAAAGGGTCCGCAGCATTAGGAATGAAATAGCAACAAAATAATATTATGGTTGGGGATCACCACAACATGAGGAACTGTATCAAAGGGTCTGCAGCATTAGGAAGGCTGAGAACTACTGCTAGATAGACACATGCCATTGTCTCCACCCTTAAGAGTCAACACAGTTGGTTTTCTGTAATGGTCTCTGTCTGATGAAAAGAGAAGTTCCTTTAATGAAGGGTAAGAGCTACACTTATTTGTGAATATAAAAATTAGTATTTAGAATATAGTTAAAGATTATGTTGATTTAGTAAAATAGGAGTGGTAGGCTCCCTTCTAAGATCCACAATGTCACCAGTTCCTCGTAGGCTTCAGTATGAGGCATGATTTCCTTCCTGTTGAGCAGGCCTTAAATACAATTGCCAAGATATGAACATGTCTATTGCACCCTTAGGAATATAGTACCACACTGGTTGTTGTGGTTCGTAAGTGTCACAGCTAGGTAGGAAATTGTGGGATACGGAGTCCCAACTGATATATCAACAATACAGCTCCTGTGCCCCAAGGCTCAGGAAACATCTGAAAAATGTAGCAGAAAGATTGTAAGAGCCAGGGAACCAGGAAATCCATTGTGAAGTTGTGTCTCCTAGCCTACGAATGTCAGAAAAGTTACATCCATGAAGTCTCACCAACTTGGCTACCTAAATATGACCGAACAAGAACAACCCAATAGACATGCCAACATGGAAGTGGGAAAGCTCACAAGGCCTCACACCTAGAAAAAGAACTACAGGTAACTAAGGAATGCGAAGAACAGGCTAAATTGTCTACCTTAGAGGTAAGCCCCTAACTGTGTATCCAATACCACACGCTCAGCCCAAAATCACAGTCATACACACACAAGTAACAACGAGCAGAAGAGTAGGTTGTGTGTGCATTTTAAACACATATGCAGCAGTAACAAGGAAAAAGAGGTCATGATTTCGAGGGAGTGAGAGGGAACATGAAGGAGGAGTGGATGAAAGAGGGAGAAAGGGAAAATGATATGATACTTTACTTTTTAACTAATAAAATAAAAGTTAATACCTGGGCATGTCAACCACCTGACTAAAGGACCCCCTTTCAGGAAGGTGTCTGCCTAAGCTATGTTCTAACGGGCTAAAAGAACTAACGATTCCTTTCATGGGTTATGTGTCTTTCCTTCCTCCAGTCCCCACCTCCCAGTGTAGTCCCTGAGAGCCACAGTAAGGTGCAGCTGGACCACGGCTTACATCCTTTCTGACATAACTTCTAGTTCATCTTTCTCTTTCAGGTGCCGTCCAGAGCCTGAGTATGTGTTCTCTGGTATGTGGAACTCCTTATTCTTTCTCTAAAGCTGCCATCCCCACTGTGTGGCTGCCTGTCCACCACGAGGCTGGCCGGCACGCTGGCTTAGCTCAGTAGCAAGGCTTGTTTTCCCCTCTCTTCCCCATTCTCCCTTAGGCAGTTGCCAAGGTTTGCAGCTTGCCTGCCCTGGGGTCTTCTTTCAAACTCTAATGAAATGGTCCTCAAGATTTCATTTGAATTTGTTCTTAAAGTCTGTAACTAAGGAGATTGAGAATCCCAAGAGGGAAGCCCAATATCACTGCCATCACCTGTTTTCATTGTAAATCTCGGGTATTTTATTTTAGCAACAGAAAAAAGATGGAAACAATAACAACTTCTACAAAAAGTGAATGATGATAAAACTTGAAAAAATAACCTTTCCAGGGTGGCATAGCCAATATGTGACAGCAGAGACAGAGCTTGAACACAACCAGTATGGCTTTGTGCTAGCTTATTTCAAAGAAGGAAAGTCAAGGAAGTCTGAATGAGGTGGAATTCAAAAAATAAACGTTCATGCAAAAACTAGACAAATGACAAACCTTTCTGTAAAGACAAAATAACCAGAAAAAATGGAGTGTGCAGCCCTAGGAGGACCAGTCATCCAGGGAGACTATGCCAGAAACAACAGCACATCTAGCTGAGCGGGCCATCTTGCTGCTAACTGTGGAGGTGCTACCTGAACTGAGTCTGCACTCCAAAAGGGACCAGATGATCCATTTTTGTAAGACACTACGGAGATCAAAACTGGCCTTTGGAAGCTCCTGGACTACTCAGAGTAAGCAAATGCTGGCTAGAGCCCAGGTGGAGTGCAGAGAAAGGGTAAGTGACAGCAGATGGCAAACGTCACAGCCTGCCTTCTGTTGCTGCTGTAAAACAATAACCAGACCCAAATGGGGAGAAATGGTCTTTGGTTTACGGGTTACAGTCCTTCATTGAAGGGAGCTAAGGCAGGAACTGAAGCCAAGGAAGAACATGCTTACTGGCTTGTTCCCAGGTTCACACCCAGCTACCAATTTTCTAAAGCCTGCACCAGAGGGGTGGTGCCACCCACGGTGGACTGGGATCTCCTCCATCCATTAACCATCACGAAAATGACCCCACCACCATTCTCACAGGCCAGCATGGCGGTGGAGAGCCCTCAGCTGAGATCCCCTCGTGCCAGGCATGCCTAAGTTGACGTGGAAGATAACTATGACAGTATACACCGTCACTCCGTGTGATTTTCCCCATGACACCATTTAAACTCATTTATTTATTTCCTTAAAAGTCAAAGATAATTAATGACACTTTCACTATAGTAAGCCAGGCCACCATCATCTCTCATAACTTCAAATGCCTCCCAAACGATGACTGAGAACTGTGTAAAGGAAGACTAGAGACTTGCCCTATACTCATCAAGGACAAACTTTACAGAACACTACTTGCTGAAACCAGGCTTCAGCCCAACCCCAAAAGCTCATCTATTAGTGTCAAGCACTGTCAATATTCTAGTAACAAGGTCACTCATTTTTGGGAGAGGAAAACAAAGCCAAACCCTGTCCTTTCCTGGCAGAAACACTTGCCCATCTTTTCTCCCAAACACCTGCCCATACCCTGGGTCATTCCATCGCTACCCTTAGAAGGATCTTTGGTCCTCTCTGTCCTCCTCTGTAAGGAACTTCCCTCTCACCATCATTTGGACTGGAGTAGCTTCTTCTCACCTTAGACTAAAACAGCAATCTTCCTGGACCCCAAGTACCTTCCCACTGCTTTATCTGCCCAGCAGATTCCTTTTTTTCTTCAATGTATCCCTGTCCACCACCCTCTCCACCCCCTGACCATCTCCTCCACGATACACCACAATCTACTTCCTATTCCCACCACTTGATGGCTCACCCAAGGACCGTTCTTCTGCCTCGTCACACGGTCTGGCCTTGGGAGCCTTGCTCATTTTGCAGCATCTGCTGCCCCCAAACACAATCTCACATCGACCCTGCCTGTGGACTACATGACATATACTGCTTGACTCCCTCCTCCATCCCTCCACCTCCAGCTCCTCTGACCTCTTCTGACTTGGCTCCCCTGGCTCTGTCCAGGCTCCATCTTGTAGCCTGTTTTCTTTCCTTCCCTTCACACATTGATGGTGGGTGACCTTGTCCAGTCCCATGCCTTAACTATCACCTAGATGCATATGGTTCCAAAATCAACATTTCTAACCCAAACAGCCTCTTGAGGCTAGCCTCTGTGTTGAACAGCCTAGTAAAAGCCCTCCTGTGGGGTATTTGAATTTGGCCTGTCACAGCCCTCACTACCCCCAGCCTCTGACACTTCTTGGTTTCTCAGTTCTAATGATGAAACCCAAACCAGAAATCTGCTCCAACATTTCAACACAGCCAAGAGTAACATCTCACATTCTGCCTCCACAAAGCCCCCAAACTCAGCCTCTTAGACAAATGCATTTATTCCCTAATTCAGGTGTCAGAGGCATACTTATGATCAAAATCTAACTGGAGTCAGTGCCTCCAAAGCTGGCATCTGGCCCCCCTCTTTATCTTGCACTGGTTCCTCAGCGGCTATCACTGCCCACAGGGTACACTTGGAATCCACAGCCTTCAGTGTCTAAACAGAACATCTTTCCACAGTCATCAAGTGTGACAAACATGGCTTGATTTATATTAACTATTTCTAGTATGTTGATAAGAACAGTAATAGATGTGTGCTCTTTTTAGTGCCAGGAATGCATATAAAGCAATTTTAATTGGATTTCAAAATCAAACATGATTTTATTTCTCTTGAAACACCATGGTCAGTTTTTGACCCAACTCAAGTTTATATACTCATACTTTGCCTAATAATATCATTGTTAGAACAATATTTTAGACCCAATTATAATATGCAAACAATTTACAATGAAATGAATTTATCTGGTAATGTTGAAAAGAGATAAAACTTCACTTTAATTCTCACTTTATCTACAAGGGACTCATCTATTAATACAGTATTCTTGAGGCTTTTTCAGTTAGAATTATCCAAAACAAAAATCAGAATCATTTTATTAGAATTGAGAAAGGCATGCCCTGCAGGGTAGAGCATGACAGGCCTCATCTCAACCATTACCTTACTAGCTTTGGGCAACTTATTTAATGCTTCTTGACCTGATTATTCAGTTGAAAAATAGACATAAAAATATACATATAATGAACCAAATAAGATATGGCATGTGTCTGGCTCACACAGTCTTCCGAAGTGTTAACAGGACTCTCATCATCCCCTGAGAATCACAGTGGAATGCATTTAGCATTAACCTCATGCTGACAAGACAATGCATGGACCATAAAACTGCCCAACAATACAAACCTCTGTCTTCAGAATATTGTGAGTGGAGTGAACTTTGACAGGCTAAACAAATGCACGTACACACAGCAACACATGTAATAGAATTTTACCCATCCCCTGAGTAGCTGGCTTTTCTTCTTTCCAACCACTAGAAATGAAGAGGGAGGCCCTAATATGAAGACAAAAAAGCTCTGGATAAACACACATGTATGCTTTTCTTACGAAGTACTTCCTTATTTATGTACGTTTTGTAACTCACTTTAAAATCAAAACATGCTAATCCAACTCAAGAGAGTTGCTCAAGAGAGCAGCACAAAGAACTATTCTTCCGCAAACTCACTGTGAACCACATTACAGGTGTTCTACTTCAAATTAAAGGGGACTGTACTCCTGAGACCTGCTAAGACTCCCATGGTGCTAGAGACCACCCAATGTTATCAAATAATTGTAAAGGATATTCCACAGAAATGGAGCTTAAGAAACTACTGATCCAAAACACAGAGACCAGCTCTTTTCCAATGCTATGATAAGCTGCAGTATCGGTTGCTTGACTGAAGTGGAATTTGAATGGAAACATTCAAAGTGTAAATAAAAACAAAACGGTCAACCGGATACAGGAAAGAGATCAATGGGTATGAACCAGAATTCAGATAAGAAGTTTTACCTACATTTTCTGGCACTAAATTTAAATTTTGTGCAGAATATGTTGGTATGGGAAAACATTTCTAGATACTATACCTTATTTACAATCCAAGATTTATCATCAGGTAGAGATGGAGCTGAGCCACAGAGTGTTTATCTAGCATGTAAAAGGCCCTGCCAGCATCCCCCTCCCCCCATAAAAAGAGAATAGAAAAATAAATAAGTAAATAAATGGAAGTAAATGCCTGAAATCCTGCAGTTCCAGCACTGGAGAGGGGAGGCCACCTGGGTTACATAGCCAGTATAGTCATAAAAAACAGAGTAAACATGATAATTATCATCAATGACAAAAGTGCTTGAAGTGTCCCTAGGACTTGTATGGGTCCAGATAGGGTCTCCCCATATCATCACAGTTGTTTGTGGGGTACATAAACCATACTTACCAACATCATTATCATCTCAGCTATACAGGTCATTCTCATAAAATCTACATCAATTTTAATAACAAATGAAATGGAAAGAACATGTGAGTATGTTTATAAGATGATCAAGAAGTTGAAAATGTCATGTAGCATGAATTGCTAAACAATCTTATTAATAATAAAAAAAAAAAAAACCCAGAACCAGATATTGGGGTGAATTCTGAAAGATCAGAGAAGCAGAACAAGCCACAGCCAACCTCAATTTACCAACTCCTCAGCAGATTCTGTTTCCATGAATCCTCAAACTGAAAACCTGTGAGTCCTCACCTGGAAGGGATCTCAGCTGAACTGCTACTAAAAAGCCTAAAAGCTTAAAAGCCTCTAGTTCCTGGTTCTCACACCTTATATACCTTTCTGCTTCCTACCATCACTTCTGAGATTAAAGGCATGTGTCTTTCCCAAGCAAGACATAAGATCTCAAGTCCTGAAATTAAAGGCATGTGTCCTTCCCAAGCAAAGACATGAGATCTCAAGTGCTAGAATTAAAGGTGTGTGCCACTACACCTGGCTCTGTTCCTAGTGTGGCCTTGAACTTACAAAGTTCTGGATGGATCTCTGCCTCTGGAATGCTAGGATTAAAGGCATGTGCCATCACCATCTGGCCTCTATGTCTAATCTAGTGGCTGTTCTGTTCTCTGACCCCAGATAAGCTTATTAGGGTGCACAATATATTGGGGGGACACAATAGATCATCACAATGTCCTACATCCTAGTGACATCATAGCTGCCATAGAAGAACCCATTATTCCTGTATTTGTGGCAATGCTAGCCTAATAGGAGAAGCCACAGTCAACCTCAACTTACCGATGGCTTAGTCTCCAAAGAGACCTACTTCCTGTATACCCACGCCTATATGCCTTTCTGTTCTGCAATTTCACTTCCTCTCTCTGCCCAGCTACATCAATTCCTGTCTGTCTGTACAGACCTCTAGACCTTTATGGTTAGTGCTGGGATTAAAGGTGTGTGTCACCACACCTGGCTCTGTTCAGTGTGGTCTTGAACTCACAGAGATCCAGGTGAATCTCTGCCTTCCAAATGCTAGGAAAAAGGCATGAACTATCATTGCCTGGTGTCTATGTTTAATATAGTGGCTGGCTTTTTCCTCTGATCCTCAGATAAGCTTTATGAGGGTGTACAATATTTTGGGGGACACAATAGATTACCACAACATCCTATGTCCTAGTGACATCATTCTGTCGTAAAAGAACCCATTATTCCTGTATTTGTAGCAATGCTAGCCTAAAAAAATCAGCTGAAATTCTAATCATATAAAAATATAATCAGTTATATATAATATGAGATATCTGATCAAGATAATAAGCCATAACTGATTTCTGCTATACTAAACTGTTTTGTCAGGTTTGGTTTTCATTTTTGTTTTTGTTTTTTGTTTTGTATAGTGCTAAGGTTTGAAGTCAAGGCCTTGCCCATGCAGGCAGATCTGTAGTCCCTCACTGTTATTTTAGAGAGCAGTCCTTCTACTGAGCTTTTTCTAAGTTTCCTGTGAAACACCATGCTGTGTTCAGCTGGCTGAAGGCTCCTGGTGTGCACCGAGTCTCCTACTGTGTCCATGACTAACTTAGACCATCAGGGTTGGTGTGAGTACATTCCGAAGTTCCAACAGTATCAGAGCGGCCTACCAGTGTGCTTCTCATAAGTCCGTGGTACTAAGTGATGCATGCCTCTACTCTTTTATTGCAGACTTTCTTTTTATTTTAGACAAATGAAGTCAGTGAAAAGCCAGAACTGTATCTGGTATGTGTATCTGTACATTGAGATGAACCCCTAGGAAAGGAAGGCCCTTCCTTGCTCTACAGTCATGAAGCACAAAAGATAATTCTGCTGTCTCAAATTATAACCAGAAGCTGGGTACAGCGACACATGCCTTCACCACAGCACTGGGGAGGCTGGGACAGGAGGATACAGATTTGAGGTCAGCCTAGGCTACAGAAGGAGAAACCATCAAAAAATGTAAGATGATTTTAAAAAAAGAGGGGCCCAGTCATTGCTTCACTCTTGTATGAGGCAGCATCAGATAATTTTTTTAAAGATTTATTTATTTATTATGTCATTACAGATGGTTGTGAGCCACCATGTGGGTGCTGGGAATTGAACTCAGGACCTCTGGAAGAACAGTCGGTGCTCTTAACCTCTGAGCCATCTCTCCAGCCCCAGCATCAGATAATTTGAACCAATAGGCCATTAAGTCTTTAGCAGTGACAAAAGCGTAATTAAAATGTTATTTGACTAGGTAAATGGTAACCACTGCACAGTTACCACTTCAAAATATGGTGGGGTATGGTGAGGCAGATATTCTGTTTATAACACAAGGCTTAAGGAAAATACAATTAGAAAAGTAAATGTTAAAAAAATGTCTACTAGAAAAACATCCTTTGAGTACATAACCAGTTAGTGGGTCTGGAACTAAGGAGTCACACCTTGTGAAAGGAAATGAATTACACACTCACTGTGGGAGTTTGAATGTACTTGGCCCCCATAATCCCACAGAGAGTGGAACTATTAGGAGGTGGGGCTTTACTGAAGTAGGTATGGCCTTGTTGGAGGAAGTGTGTCTCTTTGGGGGGCAGTTTTCAGGCCTCCTATGCTCAAGCCATGCCAGTGTCTCAGACAACTTCCTGTTGCCTACAGATAAAGATGTGTCAACTCTCAGCTCCTTCTCCAGCACCATGTCTGCCTGCATGCCACCTTGTCCCACCACGATGATCATGGACTAGACCTCTGAAACTGTAAGCCACCCAATTAAATGTTTTCTTTTATAAAAGTTGCTGTGGTCACACCCAGGCTCAGAAAGTAAGAATGAATAAAGAATAAAAATTGAACTAAAAACACAACCATTAAGAAAAAAAAAAGGTAATTTGGCCGGTATGAAACATCGCAAATATACCACCAAGAAAGTAATATTTTAACCTAGGTAATGAGAAAAAACATTTGTAAATCATTTGTCTGATTTGATAAAGTTTTATAACTCAACAATAAAACAAATTATCTTTTTTTTCTCTTTTTTTGTTTTTTCAGTACTGGGGTTAACCTGGGGCCTCACACATTAGGCAAATGTCTTACAGCAAGGTTCACTGAGCCCAGGTTAATGTTCTGAAGTATAAAAGGGCTTCAAAGTAACAGGAATATAAAGGGTCAGTAAACCTATGAAGATTGTTGCTGGAGGGCTTCTCTCCAGGTTCCACCAAGCCCCGCAGTCCCACAATCCACGTATAAAATAATCACTCAGACACTTACATTACTTATAAACTGTATGGCTGTGGCAGGCTTCTTGATAACTGTTCTTATATCTTAAATTAACCCATTTCTATAAATCTATACCTTGCCACGTGGCTGGTGGCTTACCAGCGTCTTCACATGCTGCTTGTCCTGGCGGTGGCTGCAGTGTCTCTCCCCTTCTTCCTGTTTCCCCAATTCTCCTCTCTCCTTGTCCCACCTATACTTCCTGTCTGGTCACTGGCCATCAGTGTTTTATTTAAATAGAACTATATCCACAGCACTACCATTTCTCAGGTACCATTATGTTCCTTCTCAGGTCTTTGATGTGGTTAAAGACTAGATAGTTGTAATTTCCTCAGTTATGATAAAAGATAAGTTAGATATAAAACCTTAAACTCACAAAATAAGATAGATAGGACATCTTTAATATTGTAACTGTAACTCTTGCTCGATAATTGTTTTGTTATATGTAATTTTACCATGTTAAAATTAAAACCTTCCTTTTTAAAAAAAAAAGAAGAAAAGGGGAAGTGCTGTGGATATCGTTCTATATAAATAAAACACTGATGGCCAGTGACCAAGCAGGAAGTATAGGCGGGACAAGGAGAGAGGAGAATTGGGGAAACAGGAAGAAGGGGAGAGACACTGCAGCCACCGCCAGGACAAGCAGCATGTAAAGACTCCGGTAAGCCACCAGCCACGTGGCAAGGTATAGATTTATAAAAATGGGTTAATTTAAGATAAAAGAACAGTTATCAAGAAGCCTGCCACGGCCATACAGTTTATAAGTAATATAAATGTCTGAGTGATTATTTTATACATGGATTGCGGGACTGCGGGGCTTGGTAGAACCTGGAGAGAAGCCCTCCAGCAACAAAAGATGTTCAGTATAATTTAACCATCAGAAAAATGTCACTCAAAGTCATGATCCTATATTACTTCATACATGCTAGAATGCTCTAGTCAAAACTCTAATGATATGTTGGTCAGGGTGCTGAGAAATCAGTATATACACACACTACCGGTAGAACTGTAAATGAAACAGCCACCAGTCACTTTGAGAAGGAGAGGAGCAATTTTTAAAATGTAAACAGGGGTGAGTATATGACACAGGAACTCCTCTTCCAAGTATATAAACCCAAGAGAAATAAAAACATGTACACAGAGAAATAAAATATTCATAAGCCATATTATTCAGGAGAGCCACAAAACAGAAACTACCCAAATATCCAACAACTAATTAGTAGATCAACAAAACATATCCACCCAACAGAACACTATGAAATACCAAGGAACAGTGTGGTAGATGCCACCACCTTATGCTAAGAGACAGGATGAAGAAAAGTCCACAGAGGCACAATCCTACTCATGTGAACTGCATAAGCAGACAACTCTGGAGGAGACAGCAACTCATCCTTCGACTCCAGGGAGAGGGGATAGAGAACAACTAACTACTTCAGGGCTGGGAGCAACAAATGTTTTCTAAAACTGCAATGTAAGCACAGGCTGTAAACATACTAAGCCTTTGCCTTGCTGTTTGTATAAAATTCAAGAGAATGAATACAAGTCCTGCTCTCACTTCTAAGAACTGGTCATCAGAACTTAGGCTTGCAGATACAGCCATCTCCAAAACCAAACGGAAAAGAAGCAAACAAACAAACTAGAATGTTAAAGAGAGGATAACAGTCTGAGGCCATCACAGCTGAGCAGCTGAATCACCCAGCACTGGGACTGTCCTGGAGAGTTCTTGTTCAGTGGGACAAAGTGCTTCTTACTCTTTTGTAGTTGCATATTCCACTATTTACTGGAAACCAACTCCTACAAGATGTGGACGATGCTGACAAAAGCTCACACACAAATAACTTAAAGAGAATTTTTCCTGGTATTTGCTAAAAATAAAGGAAGTTGAGCTTTTTGCTTATTTAGAATTTTTCACAAAGGTATTCTAAAGACATTTCCTATCATGTGTAGTATTCAAAGTAAAGGCATGAAGGATAAAAACCAATTATCAATGGCAAGAAAGTATGTTGTTTGGGGCTGGAGGGATGTCTCAATGAGTAAGAATGAGGACCCAAGTTTGAATTCCCAGAATCCTCAAAAAGAAGTCAGGCATGGCTGGGAATGCCTATAAACCCCAGAGCTTGGGGAAGAGGCAGAAACAGGACTGCTGGGGCTTGCCAACCACCAGTCTACCTACCTACAGGTTCAATGAGAAAGTCTGCCTCAGTGAGAGAGTCTGCTTCAGTGAGAGACTACCTCAGTGAGAGACTCTGCCTCAGTAAGAGGCTGCCTCAGTGAGAGACTCTGCCTCAGTGAGAGAGTCTGCTTCAGTGAGAGCCTGCCTCCCTCAGTGAGAGGCTGCCTCAGTGAGAGACTGTCTCAGTGAGAGACTCTGCCTCAAGAGTCTGTCTCAGTTGAATAAAGTAGAGAGTGACATTGTAGGATGGACATTAGATAACCTCTTCTGGCCTCCACACACATGCACAAATGCACACTACACTCACTTTCCCCAAAATTGGATTATGGATGTTTGTCTTTGTTTAAGGGATTGGTTACAAATTGATATTGGTCATAGTCAATTCTCTTTCTAAAAGAAGAAAGGGGAATATAATACAGAAATGTATGATATAGAAATGATAGGACAAAAGGATAGATTATTGAATCTACTTTAATCTAAAAAAACCATAGTTAATCTCAAAATATTTTAATTGGTATGCATTTTAATTTATTGATACAAATTTAAAGTTAATTTGGTTTTACTGTTTATATATTTCTACTCCTGTTTAAGGTGTTATGTTTATGCAACCCATTTAGAATTGTAATGTATAATTAAGAAATACAGGTTAATAATTAGTCATCTATGATAATCAAACTTGCAGCCATGGTAGTTAAGTTTTCTAGATATACATAGATATATTTAAATTAGGTAGGTAATCTTCAAAAACTTCAAAGACCTACAGAATATGGCATTTAAAATGTTTTAAGAACTTAGACTTTTTTGAACAATGATACATGTCTGCTCTGGCAGCACCAATTACTTCAAAGAAGATGATGGGCATTGAAGAAAGGTGACCACTGAACTTTACAAGGTGAGATGGTACTTTAGGTTCCTGCTTCACAGAGGAGACTGCCAAACATTCTAAAGGACACAGGGAGAAGCGACTGATGAACTCTGCCAATAGGGGAGACAACCCTTCAAATTTCCTGATTCACTAAAAAGTCTGCCAGAGACTCTAGACCTATAGGCTGAAGATGGATGTCCCAACATTGCAGAGAAATCTTGGGTGACTGTCCAGGCAGCAAGCTATCTCTTGTCACTTCTAGAGTTTGGGAAGTTGCTTACAATGCACTTCCTATTTACTTAGGTAATATTATATCCTTTTGGGATGTTTGATGGAGTTAAGACTAGATAGTTATAGTTTTCTTTGGTTATGATAAAAGGTAAATTAGATAGGGAACTTTATGCTGTGGATATTGCTCTATATAAATAAAACACTGATGGCCAGTGACCAGGCAGAAAGTAGGTTGCCAGGCAGGAAGTAGGTGGGACAAGGAGAGAGGAGAATTCTGGGAAGCGGAAGGCTGAGGAGGGAGACACTGCAGCCACCGCCAGGACAAGCAGCATGTAAAGACCCCGGTAAGCCACCAGCCACGTGGCAAGGTATAGATTTATAAAAATGGGTTAATTTAAGATATAAGAACAGTTAGCAAGAAGCCTGCCACGGCCATACAGTTTGTAAGTAATATAAGCGTCTGAGTGATTATTTTATACGTGGATTGTGGGACTGTGGGGCTTGGGGAACCTGGAGAGAAGCCCTCCAGCAACACTTTAGACTCACAAAAATAGGATAGATGATAGAATATTTTCTTTAATTTTGCCAAATACAAATAGACTAGATGTTATAACTGTATAACTTGTTATAATTCTTGCTTGATAACTGTTTTGTTATATGTAATTTTACTATGTTAAAATTAAAACCTTCCTTTTTGATTAGACAGAAAAGGGGAAGTGTTATGGGATATCTTTCTATATGCTGTGAATATATGTTGCTCCCATTGGCTAATAAATAATAAAGCTGCATTGACCTATGGCAGGGCAGGATGTAGCCAGGCAGGAAAATCCAAGAGAGTGAGAGGAGAAAGGCAGAGTGAGGAGACGCCAGCCCACAGCCCAAGGAGCAACAAGATGCCAGCGGACCAGTAACGCCATGGCCACATGGCAACATATAGATTAGTAGGAATGGGTTAATTTAAGATGGTTAAAGTCAATTCAGCTAGCAAGAAGCTGAAGCCATAGGCCATACAGTTTGTAATTAATATAAGCCTCTTAATGATTATTTTTATAAGTGGCTGTGGTACTGTGGGTGGGAGAGATTTGTACAGACTGTGGAGCCATGTGGGACTGGAGAAATTCTGTCTACACATATGTGCATACATTACACACATATCCCACATGCATACACGTACACCCAACAAACAAAAGAAAAAAAACTATCATCAAAGGTCAGTTTAAGGATCATACGTCTAAATATCAAATCTTTTACACTCACATTAATATTTCCTAACTATCTAGCTAAAGATTATATCAGCAGCAATTTATTATTAAGAGGTGCTTAATAAATTTCAAGAATGAATTGATTAGGATGTGAGTAAGAATAACATATCTATTGTAGCTCCACCCATACTGTGGCAGCTAGGCACAGGAAACAGCCACTACCTAGGACCAAGACTCTAATTTCCTTTGGGCAGAGATTTTCATGGTTAGGCTTGCTAACCAACATTCTAGATGTCTGTGATATCAATAAGCAATGGTAATAGGACACCAACTTAAAATTGTGAATGTTACCTATGACACTGGATAAATAAAGGACACTGTGTGTTCCTGGAGTTATCATTTCCATAGAACCAGACTGAACTAGATAAATGAGTGAAAATTAGCAGCTGCCATAAATCCAGTCTGCTCTGTTCTGAGTTACAGATCTACAATCCCAACCCCTTCCTAGGCATTTTACAGAATGAATGGCAACTGTCAAATTCAAAACATGTCAGATTCCCTCTGACCTCCAGCAAACCCTGAAGCTATCAAGATCTCTGAGGGTCCTTCTCACCCCACAATTGCTCATTGCCAAGGCCACCATCCCTTTAGCGGTCATATGAACAATACACCTGGCATTTAACAATGATCCCCTAAAGTGTATCACCAAGAAATCTCACTAGAGGCAAAGTCTTCTTAGCATAGTGACTTCTATAGATTTGTCTATAAAATGTTGTCAGTACTGGAAACTGTCTGGAACATATATAGTAGGTACCCAACAAATGTTTAGTGGGTGAATCAAAAACTCAAAGCTGAAATACTATACAGAAACACCCACATTAGTCAGACACCACTTAGGTACCAAACATCTGCCCACAGCCATTTCTCAGTGACAACCTGAGAGTCAAGCTTCCAGTCTCTGTCCCTAAGCAGCCATTCATCTCCAGCCACTTAATTGCCACACCTGCTAAAGCAGGCGCTTATGAACTATCTGTATTCATGCCTTTATACAGACATAGCAATACATAACTACAGAGCTGCACATACTTTCTATATCATTATATTTATATCAATAAATTTCTATAAAAGGCTGGGGTGAAAACAAGCTAGAGAAGAGGGAACATTGCCTCCCTGTTTACGTGACATGTGACTAGAGGCCCAAAGAGACTGAAGTAGCAAGTCGTGGAGCTCTCTGAGAGGAAAGCACTCTAGATAGCAAACAGAAAGTCTCCAAAGTGGGAGGATGACCTCCCTGTCACCTTTGTGGCCTCAGTACATGGCACAATGCCTAGAACTCTCTCATCTATTCTCTGCTCTTTCACCTGCTTGTTTTATTTACTTAAAACACACTACCTGCCAAGAACTGCTATTCTGTGAGATGTCAAGACAATCTAAGTCTGAAAATTCTTAGACTTGAGCTGACTTTAATGATATTTTAGACTTAACACCAATCACAACATCAACATGACTCTTGGACGTTGAAAACTTTCTTCTGATTCCCTTGGCCTACTGGTGGCTGCATCATTAATAACATCATTCCCCGAGGGCCTCATGCTCAAAACTTGACTCATGAAAAGTCTCACATACATGCTTACGGGGCATCACGCCAAAAATGACTGAGTATTTGGTCAGCCTTTATACTGTCTTCCTCCAACTTCTCCAAAACAGAAGGTTTGGAGAGAAGGGCAGCATCATTTACCATTCTCTTACATCTCAGCATCCCAGGGGACTCAACACTCATTTCAATCAGAGGCAAAACCTACATGCTCCTGAAGTCAGACCCTGCCCTGTAAGGAGGAATCCAGCCAGAATCAAAAAGCAAAACTCTAGTTCCCCAAAAGCTTTTAGCTCTCCCTGGATGGGACCACCAGTACAACAAATTCTAATCATTTTAAGTAAACTTCTATATTGCTTGACACAAAACTAGTTTTCACTTCTAAGTCAAAATTACATCTCTATTAAAATTTTGATATAGGCAAATGTAGGAAACACAGGAAAGCTAATGCTTCCTTGATTGCTGTTTTTAGTCTGCAATCTTTATATTTTGCACTTTTTATATATAAAAATATATAAAAGTTATGCAATCTCCTTCTACTGGGCACATGACAAAATATAGATTTCCATGTTGGAAAATGCCCTAGGTAACAGAAGAAGATAAAAAAAACAGAGACTCCAGAAGCAGCAATCAACAGCAGTGAGCAGTGGCAATTTTAGGGAACAAAGGTCCAAGATAAATCCCTTCAAAACAACATCACCAGATAAGAGAGAGTGTGGTAGATGTTGCCTAGGAAACCAAAGGAGAAATACACATTCTCCTGTGCAGACCAAGAAATTAAGACACTTGGACTAAAAAAGGCAGGGAACATTCTCAAGCTGAATTCCCCACTTGACAATACAAATCAAATGCAACTAACCATAAATAAGGAATGCAATTAATAGTAAATAAAATTAACAGTGCTTTTGAATTAATCAACACTTACATGGAGAGGTTACTATTCTGCTTAAGACTCCAATTACACACAGCTTAGCATAGCTTCACATGTGTTTATGTCTT
Source organism: Peromyscus leucopus (assembly GCF_004664715.2). NCBI lineage: Eukaryota > Metazoa > Chordata > Mammalia > Rodentia > Cricetidae > Peromyscus > Peromyscus leucopus. Next base: position 22,681,631 of record NC_051064.1, on the reverse strand, counting down.
CACCTTATAGGTAGCCCAGGGCATCTTTATCAACACACCAAGGGGCTAGGACCTCCTACTGTTATTCTCTGTGCAGTTTGAAAGTGGGTAGAACTAAAAGCACCACAGACAGTGACAAGATAAAAATGACGCCGTTGTTAAATCCTGCTGACCCATTCATTACTTCACACACCATCTCCCCACTGCTGTACCTCACTTTCTTTTCTATTACACAAGCATCCCTACCTCCAAAATCTGAACTCCAAAATGCTACAAAATCTAAAACTTTTTCAAAGCTAATGTGATATCACAAGTAGAAAATTCCACACTGTGAACCTGTATTTCATGTATATTATAAATACACTAAAAATTCACCTTTAAGCTATGTGTGTAAGGTTCATATGAAGTGTGTATGAATCTCCTATTTAGACTTGTGCCCAACCCCATCATATCTCACTGTTACAAGCATATATTCCAAAACCACAAATCAGAAGCACTCTGGTGCCCAGTATTTTGGATTAGAGATATTCAGTCTTCAAGGAGTCCATTATTTCCTTTTTCATTTCAGTAATATTTCGTTATTCATGTCCCATTTCTCGACATCCCAGTGTCTTGTTCTAATCTCCCTTGTCTATGTATGTCTTCTTCTACATCATTCACACTCCTCTTTTCCTCATTCCCACTCTACCAGCCCAGGCTCACCCTGACAATCTTCCTCCTTAAATGTGCCTATACCTCCTGGTCTCCTCAAGAGACTAAAGTCGAATTCTAAGGCTGGAGTCAGGGACTTCTGAACTCACCTCCAGAATATTCAGTGCCCCTTCCCACCCTGAAAGACACCCAGAATTTCTGCCCAAAATAATGCTACTCCTTGACCCAGAAACAACCTTCACAGTCTTGCTTATCCAGCAAACTCTGACTCCATTATCAAGGCCCCTTTCCAAAACCCATTCTTTTCTAATTTTCTCTGAGCCTAGAAGAAATTCATTATTCTGTGATCTGTATTCCTTTTTACCACTCACATCCTTAAAGCCTCCATCAGACAAGCAGTCATTTTTGACTGCCACACTGTGGAGAATGAGCATTTCTTTGCATACTGGACATCTGTCATCCATGTCAACCCCAAGCACAACAGTGAACACACAGGCATCATTTCCTAAGCCTGTCCTGGTTGTTCTACAATGTCATTTAATGTCGGTCAGATGTCAAGTGCATTTCTTTCTTAGTGCTCCCACCAGACTCAGGAGTCACTGGAAACAAATATTGTTTTCTTACATTTCATATTTCTCATGGGGTGCTGCTTTGAACACAGACACAAACGTTTGTTCACCGAACGCATCAACTACTCCGCTGTCTTCTTTCCTAATGGGTTCAACCATCAGAAACACTGTTCTCTTTTCTTGCTGCTCTGGTTGGACTCTGCCATCCCACCACTCTCTCTATAGACCAGGCTGGCCTAGAGTTCAGAGATCCGCCTGCCTCTGCCTCCAGAGTGCTGAGATTAAAGGCATGCGACATCACCGCTGGGCCCCGGAATCTTTTAAGAGAGATGTGAGTGGTCACAGATGGTTAGGACGAACCAGTATGCAATAAACGAAATGGGATTGCCTTTGCTGACTCCCAGATGCAATGTCTTCCTTCTAGTATCTAGTGCCATGGAGCCTTACAGGGTGAGTGGGTGAATGACATGGAACCTTAAAGGGTGAGTGGGTGACTTGCAGCTTTAAAGGGTGAGTGGAGAAATCTGAGGAACTGGTGCCATTAACAGGAAACATTTCTTCCCTGTTCCTGGTTTCTATAGCAAGAGATTTTTTTCCCTAAACAAAGCCAGTCCTCTTTACTCCTCCAGTACAAATAGCTCCTTCCTCCTCCTTTTTTTTTAAAGCTTATGTGAAATTTGAACTACTCTTAGGAAGTTAAGTAATTAGCCGTATCTGGGCTATCACCCTCCCCCTGCCTATAACTAACTGCACAGGCACAGCTGCCTGATCCCCTCCACCCCCTCCTCCACCTCACACTGTGCTGTCTCCAGTGTATGTCCATCCACGGCAAAGGGGATGTTTACAGTCCATCCGAGGATTCTCACAACGCCCTCTTTCTTAACAGTTCAGAGGACAGCCTGGGGAGACTGCATCTCTCCGCTGGGTCTCCTCACTGAACTCACCAATGCAGAGTTCTCATGGAATGTTCCAGGGAAATACACGAATGCTAGAGCCTATAAAACAGTTCCACTGAACAAGCCCTTTCATCTAGAAGACTTGTCAGGTGGGGTTCAAAGAATTTACTTGCTGTGGGCTCTCCAAAACAGACATTAATGAATGGGAAAAGCCTCCCGATAGATGGTCTTAAATATCTTGCATTTGTAGTTAATATTTATATTTAACTTAAAACTTATTTCTTCTTTTTTTAAAATCTTTTTGGGCTTCTAAACAACAGAGTAACTCTACAGCCCTACATGACAGCATTTCCATCAAATACACCTAACTATGCTCATGGAATGTTTTCAGAAAGCATTGAATAAACACCAGACCATACTTAATAACAACATATTTTACTATCATAGGAGAAACTGAGTAGATGGTATTCTCAATGCTTACACTGTTATTTTATTTTTAGTGTGGGGGGATATGCATGATCCTATTTACACATGTGTGTATGTGAGACCTGTGCATGTGCCAGTGAAGGCTGGAGGTCAACATTGGGTACCTTCCTCAATCACTCTTCACCATATTTTTTAAGACAATTCTTTTCACTGAAGCAGTGAGCTCCTGGAATTCACTCATCTCCGTGGCCCTGCACTGCGGTTAGGGACACAGGCTACCATTGTGTGTTGAGCATCTGAATTCAGTGCTCTTGCGTACGTGGTAAGTATTCTCCCCACTGAGCCATCTCTATAGCCCCTACACTAGGTCTTTATAGCGTCTCTCTGTTTTACATTGTTAGGGACAACCATATTTTTATGTGTATCAGTGAAGGAATTTAATTAAACAGCTGTGTGGAAACCGAACAGCAAACACAATGAGCTAGAATCAGTATGTAGCTTTCTCTGACTTATAACATACATCACCAGGGCCAACTGCCTCCTAGGAAATCATGCCTCACCACCACTACCACCACCAAAATCTGTCTCTCCATCTAGGAATATTGGAAATTGGATGCTGTTGTAGGATTCTGTAGTGAACTATTGTTCTGCAGAGCCCTACGAAACTAAAAGAAAAAATATTTAATCACATTCAAAAATCAGCAAAAATTCAATTATCCTAGAAACATCACTGGACCTTCTGTTTTCCTTTTTCACAGTTCTGAGAATGGAATCTGTGTACCAGGCAGGCTTTCTGCCACTGTGCCACACACCCAGTACCTAAACTAAAGCACCAAAACCAAAACCAAAACATGCATGTTCATCAGACAAAGAATATTGCAAAGCTAAAAAATCTTCTAACATCCTCTCACTCACCAGCAGCTTAGTACTGTAAGATCACTAGCCTCCCCAGAGCAATGTTTATTTTCACTGTAAAGTAGCTAACTGGCAGAACATGGTCCAGGAATGGAGTCGTGTGAGGAAAATCCTGAGCGCCTGTGAGAAAACTCCAAGAAAACAAAACATGAGTCTTGTGATCTCAGTTTCTTCCAAACACAGAATTGTTCTTGGAATGTGTGTTCATGCTCCTCCCAGATGTAGTGGAGAGGAATGAGTTTACTTCAGATGTCTCATTATTGCTTGGTGTTATTATTCAATTAAATGATTAAACTATCCTTTATATGCCTCTACGGAAAAACATGTTTGCCATGTGTAGCTTGTCCTTGTGACTGTATGCAGCTTAAACTCATGAGAAATTTACTCATGTGATCTTTCTTAACTCTCAGAGTATAAATTGTCTAAGGTTCTGAATAAAGGTGGCTATGGCATGAAACTTTAGTCTACTTCATTTTTTGGCTCCAATCTCCCAGGCCCCACTACCTCTAGATTAGTGACAGCTAGAGATAGAAATTCTATTTCTTATGTATGCATAATAATCATAATCAAAAAGACATCAGGAAAGAGGGCCTTGGAAATGGATACTGATTAGAACCTAGTCATTGGATTATAAGTGCCAATATATTCAAGTGAAGAGGAAGGAAAAGTTACAAAGATCAATAAAGGCTTTCTACTTTTTTCTCCATGCATACACCCTGTATGTCTTATGTGCTTTTATCATCACAATCACTGAGGTCCATCACCCTTAATATTCTCCTATCTCTTTCTATTCATAGAACTTACAGAAGGGGTGACTCTGCCAAGCTCTGAGCTAAATTCTTGCCCATTACATGGGAACATGGGACTTGGAAACAGTTCACATCCAAGACTGAAGAGCGTAGAGGAAACGAAGAGTTGCTCATTCCTGCTACATGGCCCATGGTTCCCAGATGGACCTCCTTTCATAACTCTTCCCTTTATTGCTTTCTGTTAGAGTGTATGCATGGAGAAAAAAGTAGAAAGCCTTTATTGATCTCTCTAACTTCTCCTTCCTCTTCAGTTGAATATATTGGCACTTACAATCCAGTGACTAGGTTCTCATCAGTATCCATTTCTAAGGCCCTCTTTCCTGATGTTTTTTTGATTATGATTATTATGCATACATAAGAAATAGAATTTCCATTCTTTTGGCTTTCCAAATCTCACTGGTTCTAACTTTGTTAGGTTACTGAAATTAGTTCAGCCCACAGCAGTTTGTGCCTGGGTTATGACAGGCACAATGTCTTTCATACACTAGTTGATATCCTGTGTGGTTAGCAAACATTGGTATCTCAAATAATGTTTACAATCTTATATATGTCTTCAAAGAGTACTCTCATTAGCTTCTAATGGTCAGAATATATACATATATTCTACTTATTTCTATCTAAATAATCTCCCTTTTAGGACAGAAATAGAGAGGACACAAATCATATACATTGCATCCAGGCTTCCCCATTATATGAAAAACTACGAGCTTCATGTTGCATTCATCACCATCTCCCCATTATGTAGTCAAAGGCCTAAATAGTAGATTTTAAAACATTTTTGCAGGTGGATGGATGAATAGATGGATGGATGGATGGATGGATGGATGGATGGATGGGTGGGTGGATAGGTGGATGAATGGATAAAAGGAATGCACAAAGAGATGTACGTAGCTAGGAGAGCTGCTCAGTTACAGACTAATATTGAAATCAATGTTTATTATCTGAAAGTACACTGAGATGAGACATAACTCACTTACAGACCATTAGTCTGTTAGAACTCAAGTTTATAACTACCCATGCATTAATTACATCCCATGAGTATTATTGGTCTACACTGATTTGCTTTGTCTCATAAAATCATCCAGAATATAAATGCTTCTTCCAAATTTAGCTTGACAAAACAACTTTCTGTGTGTCTTCAAACAGGGATGGAGAAGGAACTGCTTACAGATGAAAGATCAAAGGAAACTTCCAAGCAGAAGGTCAGATTGGGAGGAAGGGCGGATGCCTCAGTGCGGTGCAACCGCGAGACCACTTCTGTTTGCTCAACATCATAACTTTGTCTTCTATTCAGTAATCTGGCAGGTTTCTGCACACACAGAAATAAATGAAAAGGTAAATATGCTGGACCAAAGCAGAGACCATGGTTTTCATGGAACAAAAAGGCAAGTGTTTGATAGAATTCAGGAAACATAAAATTTTTGTTTGTTGCTGAAATGAGAGGGAGTTTCTACAGCTGTGACCACTAGAGAGACCAGCGGTCAGTTTAGCCAGGCGGCTCAATGTGCGAGCCCCTGGGGGATACCAGGATACCAAATAATAATTATTATATGCAGAGACAAGATGTTATTTCTCATTGAAAAAATAATAACACTTTATTGGAAATAGTAAAGCTGATCAGAGAAGCTGAATGTTCAGGCTGCAGAGCTTCTCTTAGCACCAGTCTCAATTCCTCTGAATGGCAGCTGTTCTTCCCCCAAAGCAACCTCAGTTCAAAGTATTAGCTACATATGCAAGGAAAATCCCAAACTTGTTGATTTTCCTCATAAGAATTGGCTTGGGGGGAAGCACTCTCCTTGAAGCAGGCATTGATTCTTGGGTATTTCTTCAAGCTCTGATCCTAAGCCTAGCCAACTCCCTCTTCAGATCCAGGAAAGGCAGAGTAGGCAGAGCCAGGCTCTCCATTAAGTACACCATTCTCCGGGCACAGCAAATGTTCTACCTTGGCAACACCACAGCCCTTACCGTTACTAGTCTACTGTGGATCTTGGTTTTACAGCCTGCTTTAAGTGCCACAGCCTCTGGATTCCCCACTATCTCTGCATCTGAGATGGCTGCCCACACAACAACCCTTTACAGGGCAGGTGTTGTGGAATATTAGCTGAAGATGTGTTACATTTGTTTATGCTGTGGAATATTTGTTTAATGATGCACAGATGTGTTGTACTTTTTTATGTTGCATTTGTTTAACTCTGTAAACTGTGTTGCTTTGCCTGCTTAAAACACCTGATTGCTCTAATAAAGAGCTGAGTAGCCAATATCTAGGTAGGAGAGGGATAGGCGGGGCTGTCAGGCAGAGAGAATAAATAGGAAGAGAAATCTAGAGAAGGGTGAGGAGTGAGAAAAGGAGAAGAAGAGGATGCTGGGGCCAGTCACCCAGCCATCCACAGAGTAAGAGGGAAAGAAAGATATATAGAATAGAGAAAGGTAAAAGTCCAGAGGCAAAAATGTAGTTAAAGAGAAATGGGATAATTTAAGTTAGAAAAGCTGGCTAGAAACAAGCCAAGCTAAGGCCAGGCATTTGCTGTGGATATCATTCTATATAAATAAAACACTGATGGCCAGTGACCAGGCAGGATGTAGGTGGCCAGGCAGGAAGTAGGTGGGATAAGGAGAGAGGAGAATTCTGGGAAGCGGAAGGCTGAGGGGAGAGACACTGCAGCCACCGCCAGGACAAGCAGCATGTGAAGACGCTGGTAAGCCACCAGCCATGTGGCAAGGTATAGATTTATAAAAATGGGTTAATTTAAGATAAAAGAACAGTTAGCAAGAAGCCTGCCATGGCCATAGAGTTTATAAGTGATATGTGTCTGAGTGATTATTTTATAAGTGGATTGTGGGACTGCGGGGCTTGGGGAACCTGGAGAGAAGCCCTCCAGCAACAGGCATTCATAAGTAAAAATAAGTCTCTATGTATTTATTTGGGAGCTGGGTGGCAGGCCCCAAAAAGAGTTTAAAAAAAAAAAAAGCATACAGGCAGGTATCAAAAATAGCTCATGTATTGTGTGTCCATCTGATACACAAGCAGAAGAGCCCTTAGGAGAACAACTGTCCATTAAATGGACTATTTAACCAGACTCCATGTTCCATCAACACTATATATTAGGTTTCCAACAAATATTTGGTTTCAAACCCTCAGAGCTTTGTCGTATGTTACAGAGATGTTTGGACAGCTAAACTCAAAAGTACCTTTTATATCTGCAATGCTTTAACTATTGAGTCTCTGTATATAATTCTCACCACATTCTGCCATAAAATCTTCATATTACATTTCCTCAAAAGTCAGTGATCAACCCTCCTAGGCAATATTTGCAGACCTGAAGCTCTGTGTAAGCAGCTTCTGGAAGTAAAACAACTCATCCACAATTTATCTGTTAACCAGGTAAGCTCTTCCTGGGATCTCTTCAGAGCAATTAAAAAAAAATAATGGTGAAAAAGAAGCATATCTTTTTTCAGTGAAATACAAAAAATACCTGGAAGCAGTGACTATAAAAACCAGGTCATTTGCACCAAGGCTATATTTCACAGTAGACACCCACTTCCCTGGGGAAAAGGGAGGAATAAGGGACATCCATGGAGCTGGCACATGTCTGAGAGTAGAAGGGACAGGAGGGCCAGGACTCTTGAAAAGTAAAGGTCCATGCTCTGCATGAGAATCTCCTTTCTTACCGCACTCAATGTCTTGTAAACAGTTGGTATGCAGCTCATTCATCACTTGCCCTCTCAGAGTACACAAGGCAAGAGCAACTCCTTAAGTCAGCCTAAATAAAGATAAGGGCCTGTACTACAACACCACTGGCCTGCCACCAAAGGTATTCTTAAACCAGAGACTTTCTGGCCCAGAGTGCTAGTCTGTGCAGAATCAGTACCCATCCCCAACAACACTCCTGCATCTGGAGTGCAATGAAAGAAACAAGGAGTGTAGTAAGCTTTTTAAATCCTTAACCTGAACCCACCATGGTGGTGTATGGTGATATTTTATTTGTGCTGAAATGTGATTTTATTAGTATGTTAATAAAGTTGCCTGGAGATCAGAAGTCATAGTAAGCCATAAGCAGGAGTCAGGGGGTGGTAGCACATGCCCTTAATCCGATCACATGGCAGGCAGAGTCTCTGGTCAAGGACACATCCAAAGCAAGGTGACCTGAACTTTTAATCCCAGTACCAACCATAGAGACCTGGAAGTCTGTATAGACAGGCAGTGATGAGGAAGTCATGTGGTTGGGTTTAGAGCCAATGAGAAAGCAGAACAGAAAGGCAATAAAAAGACAGGACACAGGAAGAAGCTCTCTCTCTCTCTCTCTCTCTCTCTCTATCTATCTATCTCTATCTCTATCTCTATCTCTATCTATCTATCTATCTCTATCTCTATCTCTATCTCTATCTCTATCTCTATCTCTCTCTCTCTATCTCAGGGGAAAGACAGCAATGAGTGGTAAGATAAGGTGGTCTTAGCTCTTGGCTACTGCTCTGATCTCGGGCTTTTAACTCTTTATTTGGCTCTGTGTTTCTTATTCAATAAGACTGTTTAGAATTACATCTACAGAGGTGCACACCTATAAGCTCAGAGCTCAGGCAGCTGAGGCAGGATGATTTTGAGTTCAAGGTCAGACTGGGCTATATACCTTGTCTCAAAAGAAAAAAATAAATGAGTAAAGGGGGAAGAAAGGTTGTAGGAGGTGGAGAAATCGGGTTGGAACTGGGCTAGCGAGCTTTCAAAGTTCCGGGTGTTACACAGGCACCTGAGGGAGGGAAAAGGTATCAGTGGTTACACACAACTGTGAACCTACAATTTATAGTACTAACCTGCCAGACAGGAAGTAACCATTCTATGTGACAGAGGCACAGCTGTTCTGGAGGTAACCAAGTATACTGACTAGATTTGACACCTGCCACACAGGACAGGATCCATGCATGCCTAGTACCACAGACCTAGTCAAAACCCTATGCATAAGGAGGTATAGACCTAGGGAAGAACTTACTACTGGTGCATGGTCAAATGCACACATTGTCTCCTAAATATCTATGGTTAAATGGAGACAAATGCTTCTTTCAGTTCTAATGAGAGAAGCCTCTCTTCGAAAAGAATGGTGGTGAACGCAGAAACTCATGACTGACCTAGATGTTGAAACTAAGTGACAGGTGGGGTTTGGTCCTAAATAAGACACTTAAGGTACCCCCTCTAATGCTCAGGGAATATCAAAGAGGAGGCAGAAAGGATGTAGGACCAGAATAATGATAGGGAGAAGGGTTATGAAATGTCATCTAGCCAACTGTAATATGAACTCACCACATGGTCTGAGGTTGTCCACACAGGTTCTCCCAAGATTAGCCTTGCCATGGTCAGCCTTGGATGAGGGAGGACCTAATGGGCCTTACCCATTACTGCAAAGCTATTGGCTACTGACATTCTGGGAAGTGGAAGGCACTGCCTTCAGCTGCATATCCATTAGTGAGCCCAGCAGCCAATGAACAATTCTAAACCATCTGATGCAGATGGCCCTGGTTAATCTCAATGGATAATAAAACAAAACAAGAAGTCATACATATGGTAAAGAGATCTATAGGAAATAAGTGGGGTGATAAGAATAGGAAGGAATGAGGGGAAGATAATTAGAATGCATCATATACATGTATGAAATAATCAAAGAGCAAACTTAATTAATAATAAAAAAGAATTGACCATCCAGATAATTCTAAAAGCCAGTCACAGACTGATCTAATAAAAGATGTTTTAGAAATTAAAAAAACAAAAAACAAAAAACAGGATTTGGGAGGAGTTAGGGGAGGAGTGAGTACGATCAAAATATACTGTATAAAACTTTCACAGAGTAAGTAAAGTATTGCAAAAAAAATGTATAACCATTACCATAGCTCTCTCCTAAAAGGTCTACCAGCTTATACCTTTCAGCAACAATGCTTAAGGTGCCTCATCTGCTCGACATGAACATTTTCTTCATCACCCGTATCTAAAATAAGAGTATTTTAGATAGCAGCAGCTAACTGAATGCTGTGCTGACTCTTTTTAAATGACTTTTATTGCCTGTCACTATGGGTTACAAGTGTCTCACCAACTTATTTGTGTCATTATAAAAGAAGAAAATTAGCCATCTGTTACATGCTGTCTTGTTTTCCTTCAGGTTGTGTTTATCTTTTGCTTTGATCATGAAATCTCTTGATAAAGTTTATTGACTATCACATGGTTAAATCTTTTTCTTATGCTTGACATATCTTTGTCTCAGACTTAGTACAGTCTTCTGGGTTCACAATTATAAAACTGTACATTCACATTTTCCTATAAAGTTTTTATATTTTTATTTATGTTTTTGCCACACTAATGCTAACTTTAATGCTGACATTAATTTTAATGGTGACATTATACTATTAAACATGTTCTATCCCATGCCAAAAAGTAATTAAAATGACTATTTTTAATAAAAGATAGTAGAGACAAAAATAACTCCACAGATTATCAAGAGGAATGGATTTTTGAAATTATTCAATGTTGTGTATCATGACAGCTTTGGAATAAGACTTAAGAACCAAGGGAAAACTCTCTATTTAAGGACAGTTCTATAGGGTATGCTGGAAGGACAGAAGGCTATGGTCTAGTAGCAATAAATCTGGATGAATTCAGAGAACTAAATATTTAACTTGTCCAATTTGTTCAGCTCTGTGATTTATTCTGAAACCATATATTCCCTACAGTCATCAATTAAAGGTCCTGTCTCAAATGATAGGCAAAAAGTAAGTGACATTCTTACTGAGAAAAACTAAAACTTGGCCACATGCTGGGCTCCTGACGGATTTTTATTCTTAATTGGCTAAGCATAAAATCTAAGCAGTCTCCCCTACAGTTATGAGGGTAGCTTTTCCTGTGCAAACACTGGTCATGATTTACCAAGAATCAGACAGAGTGCTGTCAGGCTACTCAGAGCAGCAAGGAAAGGATGGACCATGGAACAGAACCAGAACACAAAGCCTGTGTGGATGAGAGTCCCTGGAAAGCAGCTGCGTCTGCAAAGAGTGACTGGTCAGAACTGCAGTGACGGGGTTGGAATGTTGCAGCTCCAGAGTCTAAAGAGCCATTCTGACACCCACCTAACATCCCGTGACTAGCCAGACCCAACATCCTGACAAATAGATACAGAACTTTTGGAATACATTAACTTAACAGAAATCTAGTTTTCCACCAATCAAAAGGCTAAGAATGTTGTCAGACAACGAGCATCAAAGGCCTCTAACAGTACTGCCCCAACCCAGTCCTACTGTAACCCACCTACGAGATGTACAAGCCAGTTTATTTGACAAGTCTTCCTTTAGATTTGTGGCTTTCTTCATTCTTTCACTACAGAAATTTCATGAAGTGCTACTTCATTGGAACATGGTGTTTGAGGTAACCCAAGTCTGTGTTCCTGAGCTATGGTCACTCATACTTGGCTCTACAATAAACTATGACCTTTATTCCTTTATGAGAGTTCTTTCACTGACACCTGAAACATAAAACTATGAACCTAAATATAAGCAAGTTATATATGTAGAGCAATATTAAATATAAATGGAATAAATAAGTCCAGTGCATATGGATGCCCTAGTCTACTGCTGTTAACAAAATGGCAAAGCTGTACACAAATGACATGCTTTCTCAACTTTGCTTAGTAAAGAAGCTATAGTTAAAAATCCAGAATTGCTGAGAAGTGGTGGCCCACACCTTTAATCCTAGCATTTGAGTGGTAGAGGCAAGCAGGTCTCTGTGAGTTCAAGGCCAGCCTTGTTTAGAGTGATTTCCAGGACAACCAGGACTACACAAAGAAACCCTTTCTCAAAAAGACAGAAAAAGAACAAAAGAGTCAGGAATCATGCTAACTTTTGAAGCAGTGGTGGGGCTGACTCCTAATAACATTATATATATATATTTCAGGTTGAAAAGGTCATTGAAGAAATCAAGATGTAAATTTCAAAATTCCTAGAATTAAAAGAAAATTCAACACAACACCCCTAAACCCATGGGATACAATTAAAACAATCCTAAAAAGAAAGTTAATAGCTACAAGTGACTCCATTAAAAGTACAAAGTAATCCCAAATAATGATGTGCTGTACCTTAAAGCACTGAAGAAACAAAAACAAGTCAAACACAAAATCAGTAGAAAGAAATAATTAAGACCAAGGCAGAAACTAATGATATAGCATGGAAAATGAAAAAGGACCAAGAGCTTTGAAAAGAGAAATAATAGTGAGAAAGCCTTGGCCAAATTAACTAAAAGAAAGAGGAAAATCAAATTTACAAAATTAGAGATGAAAGGGAGCCATATGACAGTCACCAATGCCATTCAGAAAAGCATCAGATCATATTTTTAAATGTACATTTCACTAAATTGGGAAAGCTAAAGGTAATGAATAAAATTTACACACATATGATCTAGCAAAATTAAACCAAAGTGCATCAAACAATTTAAATACAGATCTGTAATAAATAATCAGATTTGATCAGTAATAATAATAATAACCTCAACCATAAAATGTCCAGATAGACTCACTACTGAATTCTAACATATTTAAAGGAGAACTAACTTCAGTGCTTCTCAAACTAATGCGTAAAAGAGAAATTTAGGAATGAAGCCAAACTCTTTATGAGCCAGTATTACCCTGACATCAAAATTGAATGAAGATGCAACAAAAAAGGAAAATTGTAAGTCAATCTCTCTGAAAAAAATTCTCAACAAAATATTTGCAAAGAAAACTTAAGAACCCAGAAAGAAGATCACTCAATGACCATGATCAAGTTGGTTTCATTCCAGAAATGCAGGGATGGCTCAGCATATACAAATCAATAAATGCAATAAATCACATGGTTGAATTAAAAAATGGAACTCACATGGTAACCTAATGGAAACAGAAAAGGGCTGAAACAAAATTCGTTACCCTTTCATTGTAAAATCCCTGAAGAAACTAGAAATAGAAGGAACATCCATCATCAATATAATAAAGCCACTCATGACAAGCTACAGCCAAAGCAGACTAGTGAAAAAGAACTCAAAGCATGTCCATTAAGTCAACAGAAGGCCAAAGTATCCACACTAGCTAGGGCTATGTTTCAAGTCTTAACTAGATCAAGAAAATGGGAGGAAATAAAAGGGAAATATGTATGGTTCTACACATGAGACTCTAAAGAGCCACCAGCAAATTCGTAGAGTTGATGAATGCCTTCAGCAAAGTTTCAAGAAACAAAACCAACATAAAAACTAGTACCCTTTCTACCTACCAGTAACTGACAGACTGAGAAACCAAATCAGGGCAACAATCCCAAACACAATTAGGGAGGGGAAAAAACTGGAATAACCCTAACTAACCAAGGAAGTGAAAGACATCTTTATTGAAAATGTTAGAACAATGAAGAGGGAAACTGAGGAACACACCAGAAGCCAGAAAGATCTCTCATGCTCATTGACTGGAAAAATTAGTACAGTAAAAATGGCTATGCTACCAAATGTGTCCTACAGATTCACAGACTCAATGCAATGCCCATCAAATTGCTAAGCTATCCGTCACAGTCGGCAGCACAAAAGATCCTAGATAGTCAAGGCAGTCCTGGGCAAAAAGAACAATCCTAGAAGTGCTCCTCACATCTGATGTTGAGTTATACTAAAGACTTGTATTATTATCAAAACTCGTATTGGCACAAAAACTGATAAGTAGATCGATGAACTAGAACAGTCAGCTGAGAAATAAACCAATACAATTACAGCTGCGTGGTTTTTGACAAAGATACCATAATACACACTGGAGAAATGACATCTTCTTCAAGAAAAGGTGCTGGTTCCACAGGAAAAGGGTGAAACTGAATTCTTATTTCTCACTGTGTACACATACCAACCCCAAATTGATCAAAAACATATAAGATTTAAAAGTCTGAAACTATTAGAGAAAAAATTCAGGGAAAAAAAACACTTTAAGGAATAGGCATGGGTGAGAACTTTCCAAATAGAATCCTTGTCCTTCAGGAAGTAATCACACACACACACACACACACACACACACACACACACACACACACACACACAAAGGTGCATGTAGTCATGTGTGCTACTGTTATGTCACTAGACTGAATATTCAGGGAAAAAAATTTAAACATGATTTAAAACTGTATTCCAATTTGAAAAAAAAACTCATAAATATGTGATTCTGACGTTAGTCTTAACATATACACAAGGGCTGGGATGTAGCTCGGTGGTCAAGCACTAGTTTAGGACGCAGAGCCTGCGTTCCATACCTGGAACCACAAAAAATAAAAAAGAAAGGGAAAGAGAAAGAGAGAAAAGGGAAGGAGAGAAGAAGAAAGGAAGGAGGGGAAGACAGAGGAAGAAAAGGCAAGATAAAAGAGGAGAGGAAAGGGAAGAGGGAGAAGAGAAGATCATTGTGTCCTCAGGGGAAGAAGGTGAAGACTATCCTGTGTTTGAAAGGATACCTGGTCCCTCACCTTCCTCCATCCTGCTGGCTGTATCTTCACATTTGAGGTGTTCTTAATGTCTGCTCAGGACTGGAGATCGGTATAGAGTTATCTAAGCAATCACTCATTTGCCATCTCATCCCAGACTCTGGAATGTTCTCCCACGTGGCATACTCTCTGCCACCACACCAGGAGAGCCGTCTCCTTAAAAGCCGGCTCCTTATCCATAGCCTTTATTTTATTTTAAGATTGTTATTTTTCTCTCTTTTTTTTTTTTTTTTTTTTTTTTTTTTTTTTTTGGTTTTTCGAGACAGGGTTTCTCTGTGTAGCTTTGCGCCTTTCCTGGAACTCACTTGGTAGCCCAGGCTGGCCTCGAACTCACGGAGATCCACCTGGCTCTGCCTCCCAAGTGCTGGGATTAAAGGCGTGCGCCACCACCGCCCGGCTGTTATTTTTCTCTTAATTGTGTGTGTGTGTGTGCGTTGTGTGCGTGCGTGTGTGCGTGAGTGCGTGCGTGCATAAAAGAAGTCAGAAGAGGGAAGAGCTAGACTTACAAGTAGTTGAAAGCCATCTGACATGGGTGCTCGGGAACCGAACTTGGGTCCTCTGTGAGATTAGTGGGTGCCTTTAAGCACAGAGCCACCTCTCTAGGCCCTATATCCTTTATTTTTAAGAGCTATGGTGAAGCACTCTTCCTCTAAATTCTGTGTAGCCACAGCACACACACACCAATAGAACACAGTCCAAGCAAATGACAGATGACTGATGGAAGTATTTTCCCTGGAATTGCATCAAGATAATCTAGGATAACAAAGAATACAGATATCACTCCTTAATGACATTGGAAAAAATCAAGTCAGTAATTCCATTATCCCAAATATAAACATCTCTACAGAAGCAAAGCCTCACTGCCAGAATTTAATCTTCACTCAGAATAAACCATTTCCTGTGCTTAATGGGATATAGCAGTTAAAACACCACCAAGTGGCTAAACCTACATCAACACTAGTTCAGGAAATTCTATCTGACTGCCCAGAAAGGGCACAGACTGCTGACCCCAAAATATAATGAAACTCCCCAAGGCTGTGAACTGTGTACAAAGCAGAGCCACAGAATCCTCCTGCAGTTTGAGGATACATGTGTCTCCCCAAGCACCTCTGCCTTTGGAGACTGACTAAACAACAAAGTGTTGACATGGACTTTCAGACCCGAACAGGAGGGCAAGGCTTGCTCTGTCCTCCCCTCTGACCTCCCCTGTCTCCCTCTGCTAGACATGATATCTTCCTTCCTCTTGGTGTTGTACAGAACACACTCTTCTTTCTCAGGTATGCTCAGGACAGGACAGGAGCCTGAGGTAATATGAAATGTTTTTTAAAGCAGTAGAAATGAGAGGATGTCTCCATGCCTTGGAGGGGGAAAAAAAGCAAAGGGAAAGGAGGTACTCGGAATAACCCTCCTCCACAGAAACCTGAGGCCATCTTCTTTTCCTGAACTCCTGAGGCTGGAATCATACTCTCTTCAACACACACCATTCAGGTTTTCCCTCCACCCTTGAAGCGCTTCATATTGCACTTTTAAAGCTTGAGTTTGTTTTGAATGGAATGGATATTTTGAGCTTCTGAGGGGATTTTTAAGTAATTATTGAGACAATGCTGAAAAACATTCCAGTGTCATCCTGTCCAGTTCACATATGGCGTATATAGTTATACAGCAGTGATTTCAAATCATGGAGGCAGATCTGCAGATGGCATCTGGCCAGGAGTGAGTTCATACCTAATAAGATGCACATCCACAGTGTGGATGACAGAGAAAGAAACCTAGTATTGCCGCAAATCTCAAAATAGTTCTTCTTCAAAAGGTGTTAGATGATCTTTACTCTGCAATATCTGCCAGGTATCCAAGTCAGAAAGTCCACTAGATGGTTGTCTACATGATTCTACATGGAGGTGAAGCTGAGGTCTGATATAGTTAATGTGTAAGGCCTTAGAAATTAACTAAAACAACAGGCAAGGGAAGGAGGAGAGGAGGGAGGAAGGGAGGGAGGGAGGGAGGGAGGGAAGGAGGGAGGGAGGGAGGGAGGGA
Organism: Peromyscus leucopus; assembly: GCF_004664715.2. Taxonomy (NCBI): domain Eukaryota; kingdom Metazoa; phylum Chordata; class Mammalia; order Rodentia; family Cricetidae; genus Peromyscus; species Peromyscus leucopus. The sequence continues at coordinate 22,664,855 of NC_051064.1, read as the reverse complement.
GGGAGGGAGGGAGGGAGGGGGTGAAGGCTCTTAGATCCCAGTGAACATCTGCTTCTTGGGGAGAAGTGAGACTTCTTATGGAAAGAAATACAAACAAGTCCTGCACCAACAAGGACATCTCATCAACTCATGAACCTTTATGATGAGCCTGGCAGTAGGTACGTGACAAGAATCACCATTGGAATGAATAGGAGACCTTGTCCTCAAAATACCACAGCTAAAGAAGTCAGTGGACTCAGCATGCGTCAATCCATGGGATGAGCGCAAGACAGGGAACTATCCAGTCCACTGGGAGATTAGACAGGGGATGATGAATTCGACCTAGGCACGGAACCCAGACAAAATACAAAAGGAGACATAATACTTCAAGTGGGTATTGAAGAATGTATATGAATTCATAAAGAAAGAATTGCTGTAGGGAACACTTCAGATATGTGTGTGCATATGCATGTGTGCTCTCTATGGCCTGAAGACGCATGAGTGCTGATTGCTCTGGGGCCTACGCCCCTGTGCACTCTGGACCCAAAAAGTAGGCAGGTGGCCTCATTAGCTGCCCCAAGCTGACATTTACTCGGCACTCTTAGCACAAACATAAAATTCAAGAGTTACACATCTACTTTTAAAACAAGCATTTTCAGTAACTTGCTGAATTCTTTACTAAGTAATGATATCCTTACAAGATTATTACTCTTACCTCCATGGGAAAAGCTTTGAAATTAACCGTGTGCTCAGAGCCACGCTGGTTTTCTCTTCCCCAGTGAAATCTAACTTCATAGAGTTCAAACTCGTGTCCCTGAGGCAGCGGTCCTCCTGACAGAACTGGAAAGAGAAAAGGAAACTGCTGAATGATGTCATAAGCTTCACACACAGAGGCATTTGGATGCTGCGTTGTTGTTGACCCAAAAAGCTCCCCTGGGCCCCAAAGACTGCATTTGCAAAGTCAATGAGAAACAGATTACAACTGAGTCAACTTAAACTGTCCGGATTTCACTAAAATTCTTATGCCTGGTATTCAGATAGGACCTTGGTAATAATACCTATATTTTAAGTTGTTTTGTTTTTTCAGTCCAAGAATAGATAAGGAAATAAATTCTTCCTAAGACCGTTTTAAAAATATTTACTTTAAATTATGTGCAGGTACTCATGGGGCAAGAACGGCATGTCAGATCACCTAGAGCTGGAGTTACAGTCCGTTTCCAGCCACCTACTGTGGTGATGGGAACCAAGTTCAGGTTCTCCGCAAGAGTAGTACTGCCTCTTAATCAGTGAGTCATCTATCCAGTCCCCTTACTGTGACTTTTAAGATGGGCACTAATCAAGAGACAAGAATATGGTCAGAGCCCCATACAAAACAGTCCTCTACCATAGATCTACCAATGAACTAAGCCATATCTTTGGGTCATCCACTGGCATTAGTAGACTTTCAATAAGAGAAAAGATATAAGCTGATTAAATTGTCCAAAAAAATAATATTAATAAAACCAGTGAGGCTGAAGAGGTGGCACACTGGTTAAGAACACTTGTTGCTCTTGCAGAGGACTCCAGTTTGGTTTCCAGCACCCTCTTGAGGTGGCTCACAACCTTCTGTAAGTCCTGCTCCAGGGATCCAACACCCTTTCTGGTCTCCTCAGCACTCACACACATGTGGCACATTCTCTATCTCTGTCTCTGTCTCTCTCTCTCTCTCTCTCTCTCTCTCTCTGTCTCTCTCTCTCTCTCTCTCTCTCTCTCACACACACACACACACACACACACACACATAAATAAAATAAAAATAAATACAATCTGCCAAACAGTGGTAGCACACGCCTTTAATCCCAACATTCAGGAGGCAGAGACAGGCAGATTTCTGTGAATTCAAGGCCAGCCTGCTCTGCAGAGCTAATTCCATGACAGCCAGGGCTACACAAAGAAATCCTGTCTCAAAAAAATTAAAATAATAACTAAATATAATCTACTATTAAATCATAGTTTTAAAGACCAATGACCATTCAACATACTTGCCTACTCCTGGGCTAAAATTGTGTTGAAAATACTAGTATCAATCCTCCCAGGCCTCATTCAGTGCTCACTTTTGAATGGGATTTAGAACTCTGTCCCAAACAAGGACACACTAAAGTATAGTGAAAAATGCATCTTCATGATAAACTGCACTTAAGCAACTTCTTAAGGATTTTAATAGCCCCTAGAAAGAGCCTATGTAAAAACGTGAAATAAAGTATATTATAAAATACAATGACTAATTTCAATGGAGATGAAGATTAATTCAAGACTTTTGCTCCTCCTCTAGCAACTTCTAATTCAAAAATAATACCAGCTAAGAATTTTTAGGTTCTTTTACACAAATAGCTGGCAGCCTTCATCACCAATACCCTAGAAGAAGGGTCAATGAACAGAGCACTATTCGCTTGGGAGCCTGAAGTCTCTCTGGGATCAGCTTCATCATCACCCTCCAATACAACTGATACAAAAGTGAACTGGGGCAGCAGTGTCTGTATGTTTGGTTAATTCTTAGCTAAGAACCTGTTCTAACTGGGCTTATGTAGATCTGCCGTCAATACAGCCAGAATGCAAATTAGAAAGAGAACAAGAAGAAACAACATGGCAGGAAGTCGAGGCAGGGTGAAGCTATCTCCCACGTCACACAGTCCTTGAGAGTGTCTTACAAGTTTGGTTCTCATCTTTCCACCAACTCAGGAGGAAAGAGTGTCCAGGAGAGATTTTAATTCTGCAAGGGGAAGTGAACAGATCCCAATAAGGGGAGCAGAATGCACGGCCAGCAGAATAAAGACCACAGCAGGGAATTCAGAGCCCTTCTATCACAACAGATTCCTAGGGTCAGTGTTCTCATCCCTATAGAGAGAGGGGAACGGTGGGCTTGAGGGACTAATGTAGTTTACCTCAGCCACCCTGTTAGCAAGCCCAGGACAAAGCCCAGAGTTGGAGCCTAACCCACCACGGGGATAAATTAGAGACAGAGTCCTAAATTTTACTGCCTTACGAGAATGAACTGGAAAAAAATAATATATTCTCTAAGCCTAGATTTCTAAACTCTGGGTTCTCCTTTGAGGACAAAATTCAGATTTTTCAAAAGACAATCAAAACAAATCTAAATTCATGAATCAAAAAGGTTTGCAGATACTCAGAACTCTGAAGACTTGCTCTGCCTTTCTATTCTGTAAGAGTAGCTTTAAGATTGTATTCCAGGCTTTTATTTCAAGACAGGGTCACAGATTCTGGACAGTCACTCCCACTTAGTCCAAACTCCATCTTGAGATAAACAAGGAGGGAGACCAGAAGTCTACCTTCTATGTACCCTGTCACCCAAACCAGAGAGAAAAGGGGGAGTCTCACGCAGCACCTCAGCCAGCATCATCTGAAGAAAATGTATCTCCACCACCACCACACACAGCATGGACCTGACCCCAGCCTTCAGGGTAAATTCTGGAACTCTCCATTTTTAAAGGAAAGCAATAAAATTATCTTGGAAGAGGCTAAGCTCCATGCTGCTATGGAAAAGAACAAGAGTAGCATAAAATTATGCATAAAAAATAAGAAAAAACAGTAAATCTACTTGCCCAAACCCCTTCCTAGGATACACATGGACACACATTTAGAGAAGCTACAGAGAACAGTGTGCCACTTCTCATGGAAAAGGGTGATACAACTGGTTTTGACATGGATTTCATCACAACAAAAACAAATCCACCTTTCAAAACTATAAAATCAAAATGACCATACTGGGAGTCTTAACAAATTATTATTATGTTGTATGGCAGGATACAGAATCAACTTGCAAAAATCAATAGCTTTTCTTTACAAGGACAATAAATCCACAGAGAAAGAGAACATGGACACGGTTCTATTCACAACAGCCTCAAAGAAAATGAAATATCTAGGACTAAACCTAAACAAGGAAGTCAACGACTTCTACAATGAAACCTTTAACTCTCTGAGGAAAGAGAGAGAGAGAGAGACTAGAAAATGGAGAGGTCCCCACGCACAGGGATTGGTGCAACTAATCAACTGCAAAAATGATCATTCTAACAAAAACCATCTACATGTTCAATGTAATCTCAATCAAAATTCCTGTCTCATTCTCCATAGAAACAGAGAACACTCTCCTAAAATTCTTATGGAATCACAAAAGACCTCAGATTACCAAAACAATCCTGAGTGAAATGAACAGTGCTGGTGGGATTGCAATTCCAGATCTCCAGACTATCACAGAGCCACTGTGACAAAAGCAATATGGCGCTGGCATGGAAACAGGCGGGTAGACCAACAGCGCAAAGTCCAGGACACGAACATGAGCGCGTGAATGACAGCTGTCAGCTCCACGTCTTCCCATGTGAATACATAACCTGGAGTAAGTACAGAAACCAGGAAAGTACAGGGGGACATTGTGGGGGGAGGGACAGATGGGGGGCAGCAGGGTCCCAATGATTTGAAGGGGAAAGATGGAAGTGAAGGGGGATTTTAACTAGGGAGAGGAATGGAGATAAATAAGAGAGAGGTATGGGTAAAATAACAGTAAGGATTCTGAAAAGGTCATAAGAAACCACACTGTTGACTATTTACCTAAAATCACATTTAATACACATAAGCTTGTGTATTCATGCACAGATTAAATAAAATCTTCCCATGTGGGCTGACAATGATTCCCACAAGAGCCACACACCATCTAACAAAAGCCTCAGCACCAAACATGAGAAGCCCCCTTTGAGTCAGGGCTGTCGAAGAGACTCCCAAAACACAGACTGTTGTTGCCCTTGATTGGCTCCCAGAGGTGGAAGGTGAGTACCAATTGTTGAAGATACCATGTACTTTGGATACCGGACCCAGAGGACCTGAGATGGATCTGATCGGAAAGCCCCTCCCTGAGATCTAGTCTTTATGGTACCAAAAGGCACATGTAAGCTTCCAAGGGAGAGAAGCAACCAATATCCTACCCAACTATGATGCCTATAATGCAACAATGACCAGCATGTAACAATAACCCTAAGGATGCAGTAGTGGTGTGCATATAGTAAGCAACAGCTAACTCATCTTACAGCCCACTCAACAAGAGAGAAATCATGCCTGGAACTGGAAATCCAATCAACTACCAGGGCCTAGTGTGGCCATGGATCTTGGAGGACCAACAACTATCACTTTACTGAACCAGAATAATTCCTAACTACATTGTAAGTATTTATTCTTATGCCAGAGATAAGTGTAGCTCTCAGCCCTCATTAAAGAAACTGATCTTTACAACAGACAGAGACCATTACTAAAAACCACAACCAAGCAAAATGCAGAAAACAGAGATGGTGGTACCGAACTGATACATCTACAAGACAATTCTTGTACCTAACCTCATGGATCATTGCAGAAGAGGGGACAGAAAGATTGTAAGAGTCAGAGGAAGTATGCTCTGAGATCTTGTCTCCTAAAAATCTCAGAGAAGCTATACACATGACGTTTCATTAGCAAGGTTACCTAAACAAGACCTGAACAAGGACACTAACAACAGACATGCTAACATGGAAGGGGGAAAGTTTGTGGGGCCTCAGGCCCAAACAAAGAACTATGGGTAACAAAGGAATGTGCAAAGTGGGGGAAATGGTCAACCCTGAGATTATATACGTTCAGGTTATATGGACTGAGTATGTTGTATTTATGAATTTAGGTGTGCGTGTGTGTGTGTGTGTGTGTGTGTGTGTGTGTGTGTGTGTGTGCCATGTGTGTGATAACATGTTAAAGAAAAAGACGCCGTGACTTTAGAGCAAGTGAAGGGGTATGTGGGAGGGCTTGGCAGGAGGAAAGAGAAAGGGGAAATGATATGATTATATTATAATTTTAAAAATAAAAGAATTATTACCAAAATCTTTTTACAATGCCCCTGTTTGGGGGAGACTTTTATTGGAGTAAGGGGAATGTTTGAGTTAGTTTCTCAAGACAAGATTTCACTGCGTAGCCCAGGTTGGCCTTGAATCCTCCTGCCTCTGCCTCCTGAGTTATGGTATGCATATGTCTGCACACCAGCTCCTGAATGTCTTTAAAACAACTAAAACTTCAATTTAAAAGATAAAAAAACTCATTCTTATGCATGGGTATATGTGTATTGTATGTGTGAACATGTGTATAGAGATCAGATGTGTACACAGATGTGCACTAGGAGGTGGGTTTCACGCTCTATCACTCTCCACTTTTATTCTCTTGAGATAGGGCCTCTCATTGAGTCTGGAGGTAGGCTGGAAGCCATCAAGCCCCAAAGATCCTCCTGTTTCCATGTACCCTCCACACACACCCACACAGTGTAGGTATTTACACACATATGTGTTGCAATATCCATCTTTCTACCGTAGGTGCTGGGAGTTGGAAATGATCTCAGGTCCTCAGGCTTACACAGCAAGGTTCTTACCCATGGGCCCATCTCTCCAGTCCCAGAGCTCCTGTTTTTAAACATGCTACAAACTCAAACTGCACAGGCCCATGTTTTGATAGGATGGTACTCAAAACCCATGGGACTCATTTACACTATTTTTATCATCTATTACATGACACCAGGCAGTGTGTAAAATGCTTAGGATACAATGATTTTAACAAAACAGAATTCCTGGCTTCCTGGACCTCACATCCATTTAGGTTGAAATTGAATTTGTCTACTCATGGAGATCAAACACCACTGAGGAATACTTGGTCACTGGGCGGCAGTCTCATTGGCTGCAGTTAACTGTCTTCCTGGAATTATAATGAAACGACAGGGTCCCCATGGACCACACTTGCTGTGAGGGTATGTGGGCACACAGGAGGAAGGCATCATTCCCGGGTCCGTCCTCAGGGAGAGAGGAGGCAAAGAGGTGCCCTTGTCCAGGTGCCAGGGTCTGGGTATTTTTCACTTTCGCTGCTGGTTAACAATCCCAAAGTAAACCATTCTAACACCATGCAGCCACTAAAGGCCTTTTAAAAAAGAAGAAGAAGAAGACAAAACACTGAATTTATTTGAGGTGCCAAGTAAATGCACTTCCTATCCATCCCTCGAGATTGATTGTTCATACACCAAAATAAACTGTCACTCTGACCCCAGCCATTGAAATCCTCTAAAGATACTACACTCCCTTTCTACAGATGCTGTTTAGAAGGAAAACAGTCAACCCAGCGGGTGCTTTCCCACACCGCACTACGTTCTGGACAGTGATGCTTGGACCCTGCTTGGCAGAGTCCTTGTTGGGATGACATCGATGTCAGTGGCATTACAATGAAACAACATAGGATGGCTCTGATGACAAGCAGCACTTTCACAGAGTGACAAAGTTGGGAGAAGAACCTGCAACTGGCTGATGCCATTGCTTCTGGTCCCCATTTCTTGTCTGCCCTTTAATGGACCTTGCCATGATGCTTAAGAGGCACAGAAAGAGCTCGCAAAGGAAAGCTCTACATATGACAGCTTGATGAACAAACATTTACCTAAACCTGTTGAAGCCTCATAATCCTTTGATGAAAACAAATTTACCATGTAATTCAAAAGCAGCAACTGGAGAAGAACTCCTTCACATTTCATTTGAACTGAGCACACATTCTAAGTGGAATGACCACGGGGTACATAAAGCAAAATGATCCAACCTCAGCATAAGCCAGGTCTCCCCAGTGCAGACAGGCCTCCCCAGTGCAGACAGACATCCCAGTGCAGACAGACATCCCAGTGCAGACAGACATCCCCAGTGCAGACAGGCCTCCCCAGTGCAGACAGACATCCCCAGTGCAGACAGACATCCCTAGTGCAGACAGACATCCCAGCACAGACAGGCCTCCCCAGTGCAGACAGACTTCCCAGTGCAGACAGGCCTCCCCAGTGCAGACAGGCCTCCCCAGTACAGACAGACCTCCCCAGTGCAGACAGGCCTCCCCAGTGCAGACAGACATCCCAGTGCAGACAGACATCCCCAGTGCAGACAGGCCTCCCAGTGCAGACAGACATCCCAGTGCAGACAGACATCCCCAGTGCAGACAGACATCCCAGTGCAGACAGATATCCCAGTGCAGACAGACATCCCCAGTGCAGACAGACATCCCAGTGCAGACAGGCCTCCCCAGTGCAGACAGGCCTCCTCAGTACCTAAACAGTGTTCCCAAGAAGAAGTATCAGAGACAGTGAAGAGAATGTTTGGACAGTAGGACACCCAGCTAGGGCCAAATGAAAACCAGGTAGCATGCACAGAATCAGTGGAGACTTCCTGGCATGACAGCCAAGCTGAACCTTGAAGATATGCTAATATTCATCTATATTCTAATAGAAAACAGCAGCCAATGCAGGAAGAAGAGTCTGGGAAAGGCTCAAGGTACCAACTGGTTCACATGTGTTCTGAGAAGAAAACCGTTTCGTCACCAGTGATCAGAGGCTCCACACCAGGGAGGAAGGATTGGGAAAGACTGTCGAGCCTAAACTTAGATTGGAAGTTATAAATAAATAATTAAAGTTGCTGTAAGAAGTTGCAGTGGGTAACACAAATGAGCCAGAGTGATTTTCAGTTTCTCCTATGCTAATGGACAGTTAAAAATCTCTTTACTGAGCACAGGGGATTGCTGGAACCCCGGTACTCAAAGGGGAAGCAAGAGGGTGGAGAACTGGACTTCAGCCTGGGCTAATAGCAAGACCACATTTCATAAAAAAACAAGAAAACAAGTCTTTACCCTTTGTAGTTAGATGGAGTAATGTGCTATCACATGGGCCTGGGCAGTGCCACACACCTAAGTATACACTATTCCCACTAGAAATTTATCCTTACTGTAATCACCTTCTGTGGTTTCTATTACCTTCATTCAACCACAAACTGACAGTACTCAATCAAAATTTTCAAACATATAGAGAGACTTCACCCATATAATTTTTATATGATTATTACATAGTGCTGCTAATTTTGTACTGTGTGCCTCATTAACAAGGTAAACTTGATCATAAGTATATATAACTAGAAAAACAGTATAGAGAAAATTTAGCACAATCTTTGGGATCCGAGAACATATCCACTGCCAATAAATGAGAACTGGTATCATTATATTTTAATATTTATGCTATTTTTTCCTATCATCATAAATATGTTCAATTTTCTTATTCTGTACACCTCAGATGTGAAGATTCCTGCCATCCATCAGTCCTGAGAAATCAAATGATGTATGTGATAGCTTTAGATAACTTCTTCAGCTCAAGAAGGCAGGGCAAGTGGCCTGGTAAATTAATAACCAGTAGGATGTGGAAATGGGCCAAACTCCAGGCTCAGTGTGACTCCACCGCTTCTGAGCAGACCTGGTACAGAAACAGACGGTGACAGGACCCAAACCATGGTCCAGTCTCGAGGTCTCCACTCCTGCCCATCTCCACCCATCCCCTCCTCACCCCTACTCCACAAACTCACTCATCAAAGAGCTCTGCAGACTATCCCTCAGTAAAGCCCTGGGTCAGCCCCACTTTCCTGCCGGGTACCGAAATGGCCTCAGTCTTTGGGTCACTTCCTTTCTTGCCCTGAGTTTAACCAGATCCTCATCTCTCCTACATCCCAGCTCATCCTGTGCTACCAGGTTAACTTTCCTAGTTCAACATGGTACTTAAGACTCCTGTAAGGGAGGAGGACTCTCGTTCTTTAGACTCTGTTCACGATCCCTCAAGACTGCTCTAGCACACTCTCACTCTTGTATTTCCCATTGAGCCCTTCACCACAAATACATCTTTCAGGTGTGCTAAAAGACCTGCCTTTCCTTGTACCACCATCTCTACATTTCTCCCATATCCTTGTGCGTTCTGTAGCTCTCTGCTCCATATCTCACCAACCTACAAGCATATTTACCCTTCAAGATGACTTCAATTCCTACTTCCTCCCCAAACCCTCCTCTAATAATTTTCCCTGAACAATCTCCCTTCAATGGCTCTGTCTCTGACTTATATTTACCACACCCAAAGCATGTAACTTTTTGCATAAGATAAAAATATAATCTTGCCAAATGCACTGTCAGCCAAAGGAAACCAGAGCAAATATGTTTGCTGCCCAGGTGCACCTCCAGCTTCTCCTGACACATCAAACATCTGGCACACCAGGCATGCTCTGTCCAGGCCTTCCCCTCCCATCACTACAGGTAAATCAGACAGCCAGTAGCCATTTCCAGGCCTTTGTTGTCCTAGCTGAGAGTGTCTGCTTAGGCTTTACAGACAAGGGAGTTTGTGCTGCTGTGGTAAGCAATCAGTAAGTGTTGAGAGGTGAAGGACAGGACTTGTCTGGAGTTGAAGGAACACATGTATCATGTTGTGGAATATTAGTTGAAGATGGGTTACATTTGTTTATGCTGTGGAGCATTTATTTAATGACGCAAAGATGTGTTGCATTCTTTTATGTTGCATTTGTTTAACTCTGTGAAGCTGTGTTACTGTGCCTGTCTAAAACACCTGGTTGGCCTAATAAAGAACTGTATGGCCAATAGCTGGGCAGGAGAGAAAATGGGTGTGGCTGGCAGGCCAAGAGACTAAATAAGAGGAGAAGTCTGGGAAGGGTAAATAGAGGAGGGAGAAAAGAAGAGAGGACATCAGGAGCCAGTCACCAAGCTACACAGCAAGTCATGGAGTAAGAGGTAAAGAAAGGTATATAGGATAGAGAAAGATAAAAGCCCAGAGGCAAAAGGTAGATGAGATAATTTTTAAAAAGCTGACTAGAAACAAGCCAAGCTAAGACCAGGAATTCATAAGTAAGAACAAGTCTCTCTGTGTGTAATTATTTGGGAGCTGGGTGGTAGGCCCCCCCAAAGAGTAAGAGTTTAAAAAAAAGAGAGAGTGTCAGAAAGGAAAAATGGCACCTGCCTGACGGAATGACAGTGGTGTTCCAAAGGATGTCTGTGAAAGCCTGATACATATGCTCTGTGTAGTCCAGAACTCTAAAATAGACATAATGGGGAAGCCATAGAACTTTCTGACTTGTGGAATTGCTCAGGGGCAGAATGTGTTCCTCAGTGAAGACTGACTTTCCTTCCCTGGGCTGTTCAAGCAGTGGCTGTCCCAACCTGCCAAAGGATGCAATGTAGGGCCCGTCCGTTGGTGGAAACAACACAAAACAGAGCAGCACACAGTCTCTACACTGCAGTGCCTGTGTGGGAGGAGCACTGGAAAGGAAGCCTTGACAGCCCAGAATGCTGAGGATGGTGAAGAACTGGCAGGGAGAAGGCAGTCAAAACGAAAACGACCCTCGGACAACTGTGTGAGAGGCCAGCTAGAGGGTTTGCACACATCATTTCTAACCCAGCGAAGCTGGAGTCTGATAGGCTTTTCCAGTTCCCACTGGGGAGAGCACATGGGAAGATCCCAGTGGCCTCAGCCTGAGAAAGGCTCATCAGAACCGCATGGTAGGGAGGCTAGTCCCTGCGCTCAAGAAATGCCTCAAGTTCACCGTAAGGCAGCGTTTCCAGATGTGACCATACACAGGAACTGCGTCATTAGGGTGACACTAACAACTTTGGTTTGTGAAGCATAAACACTGAAATTATACTACAAAAATGGTGTCCTCATTTGGGTAATTCTTTGTGAGGTTTTTGTTTTTGTTTTTGTTTTTTATAATAAAAACAGGAAAAAAAATAAAAAGAAAAGAAAAAAATGACTAAATGTCCACAGCCGAAGGCATTCTCAAAGAAACTAAGATCTCAACACAGCAGGTAATAAAAAGTCAGCTTTAATTCCTTAATAATAATAAAAGAACACTTGCACTTTTCCTGTGAATATTGTTTTTTACTTTAAAAGGTTAATTTGTGGGCCAGCAAAATGAATCATCAGGTAATAGCACTTTCTACAATGCCTGATAATCTGAATTTGATCCCAAGAATCCATGTAAAGGTAGAAGGAGATGTAGGGCCATAAAATTGCCCTCTGACCTCCCCATGAATAAAGCCACAAAACACACACACACACACACACACACACACACACTAACAACAAAATAATAATTAAAGCAATGTTTTTGAAAGCACGTGAGTGGGGCATGGCACTCATGCCTGTAACACTAGCATGTGGGAGACAGAAGCAGAAGGACTGCTGGGAGTTCAAAACCATCTCCAATACACAGTGATTCTCAGTCCAGCCTGGATAACTTAACTGAGATTAATAAATGAATGAAATTTAAAAGATATCACACTGTTATCAAGGAGAACCTCCTTCCTCAAAGTGTTTCCATTCCTCTTCAAACCTCACGACACAAAAGAGCGGAATGTGCAAGGGCAAAATGGCCAAGGGTGGAATTTAAAAGCAGCAGAGAAACGCCAAAGAAGCCAAAGAAGCCAAAGAAGCTGGTTGGCCTGAAATTCTGACTTAGTAAAACAGCAGAGACGCCCCCTGGAGACGCACCTGCCACAGGACTCGGCCTACTGAAGTCAGCTCCCAAGTGCAGCCTCGATAGAGATGCTCAGGCAATTAGCATTCTACCCTGGAGAACGGAAAGAGTGTTCCCTTTACCCTCTGCAACTTGAGGACGTTAGGGTCCTGGAGAAGTTTCACAAAAGACCATCATCCACATATGCAATCAACAAGAGCATTTATTATCCCAGCATGCTGGGGCTGTCCATCCTATGCAAAGGGAAGATGCCAAAGACCCTGAAACAGATGAGTGGGCTCCTTTTAAGCATAGGCAAGGGGATGTCCTAAGGCAGTTAGGTCACTTTAGATATGATTGGCTCAAGCAAGTGGCAATTATATCAGCACATTCTAATTGGCCAGGGCTACTCAGAGGCTGGCCAGGGCACAGTTTTCCACTTTGGGGGCAGGCCTGGACACGTTCCTGGCTTTGTCCTAGAGCTGCTGTGGAGGCTGGCTGGCCTAGCATGTACTAACTGTGGGGGCTGGCTCAGTGGCCCAGGCTTGGTGGGTTCTATCTCCCTTGTCACTGTTGTCAGTGGCACCAGTGATTAATTGCCCTTTGTCTGTGGGTCTTCCTCAGAAACTGCCTGCTCGGTTCCCTAAAGCAGGGTCTGAGGCTTGATCTCCGAGAGAAGACTGAGCAGCCTGTTATGGCGTCTGCTCGGTCCTCTCATGGGACACAACTTTGGGTGCCGTCTATGCAGCAGAGCATGGTTCTCCTCAGATGCTGCATCTGTACAACCCTGAGCTGAGACTTCGCAGATTTCTGGAAATCAGAAACTCCTTGTGGTGGTGTAAAAGAAAATGGCCCCCAAAGGGAGTGGCACTAGTTCAAGGTGTGGCTTTGTTGGAGGAAGTGTGCCACTGTGGGGTGAGCTTTGATGTCTCCTCAACTCAAGCTAAACCCGGTGAGGTAGACCACTTCCTCCTGCCTGTACACGATGTAGGACTCTCAGCTCCTTCTCCAGCACCACGTCTGCGCGAATGCCGCCACGTCCCACCATGATGATAACGGACGGAACCTATGAACTGTAAGCCACCCAACTAAATGTTTTCCTTTCTAAGAGTTGACATGGCCACAGTGTCTCTTCACAGCAACAGAAACCCTAACTGAGACATTCCTGTTATTTATAAATCACATTTTGTCACAGCAGCCAAAAGGAAAGACACACCAGGGCAGACTGAGAACAGAGGGGCACTGGGTGTGCCTGGATGTGAGTGGAGGCACAGAGTGGGAAACTACAGACAGGAAATGAAGATCTCTAAAAAGAGTGGCTCACTTTGCACCGCGTTCTCCAGAGTCAAACAACTGCCTTCGTAGTCCCTGGCAGGTGAACAGAGAATATGAACACAGCATATGGTGATATTCTTCTCTTGGCTGTTGACGATGGCCAGAATGCAACCATCCACAAGTGGGACAACCCTCCCTCCCCACCCACCTACTGCCCCCCAGAAAAGCAGAAATAGCAAGCAGGTAAAGTCCCAGGACACTGAGCCAACCTCCAGAGCTATCTCTCCCACACAGCTAGGTCATTGTCTGATTCCATTACTGACCATGTGACTAGATGGCAAGCCCTCCCTTCATGAACCAAGCTTCTAGACCGCGTTTTAGAGTCACTCTTAAGTAGCAGCAGAGAGCTGGACACTAGGTGCTTGACAAGAACCTCCAAATGAAAGGACAGAGCTGAGCTGATAGAGAAGGAACCCAGAATAAACAAAAATCCAGGATGAAGGCAACAGAAAAGAATGAAGAAAGGTCTCATTTTCTTGAAACACTGAATGGTGAAATTCAAAAGGAAATTAAATCAAACAATCAGTATCAGTTTTTAGAAACTAAAAGTGAGAGAGAAAATGAAAAGTGTGTGTGTTTTAGCTTTTCAGTGTCAGTCCAGACAGAGAAGAACAGCTCCAAGGGGCAGCAGAAAGGACAAGAAGGAAGGACCACGTGATGCCTTCGAATGTGCTGAGACAGGACCTATCATCTCTCAGAGTTAAAAGTGAATTCCTGTTAGGTAACTTTAAAAATAAATAAACAAAAATATAGTAACTCCAGGGGAAAACATTGTTCCATAAAGAAAAACAGAATATAGTCTCGGGCAGAAATGGCAGGTGCAAGGTCATAGTGATAATGTTTTGAATATTAATTTTAATAACTATAATTTAGGCATGTGGGGCAAAAGCAGGGCAGGAGAGACTTATAAGAAGACCCACCTCCCCTTCCTCAGCAAGGAACCTGGGGAGCTCCTAAATATCAGAGCAAATAACATAAACACGTTATTAAGAAACACAAGAGAAACAATTTTAATACGTTCAGCCCTGAAAGCAAACACCTAAGTCACATACAGACTGAACAGGTTGTATTATACATTTAGGAATATATATGTATGTACATTTACATATATGTATAACAATGAATGAAAAACACAGGAAAGGGTATACGGGAGGGTTTGGGGTAAGGAAGGGGAAATTATGTAATCAAATCATAATTACAAAAAACAAATATATAATTCTTGAAGGTTCAAAGTAGTTGTTACTAGAAAAACAGAAGTTGTAGGTGGTATGAGATAGGCTGTAGCTAGGGTAGAGAAAAACATAGAAAAAGCTAACTATTCAAATTATATCTGTAGTCCATTTTGATAAAGAAAAAACTTAAATAAATAATGATGTTTAGAGTTTAAAAACAATTCCTTAGAGAAGCTGAAATATCCTAGAAAAAAAAATAATAAACTAATCAAGACATGGTCTTTCAGCTACTTGGCTTTTTTAGATAAGTGTTTACTGTGTAGACCAGGCTAGCCTGGACTCAGAGAGGTCAACCTTCCTCTGCCTCTGAAGCACTGGGATTAAAGGTATGCACCTCCATGCACAGCACGAATTAACTTTTAAGTTTGCTGAAATATCAAAGGGAGAGATCACTCAGTGACTGAAAGAACCAGGGGCGTGCGGGAGAAAAGCCCCCAGAGGAGAGGAGGACAGAGCCTGCATCAGGACAGAGGTACAGGCAGCTCTTGCCACCCCTCAGGAGTGGAGGGCAGGGCAGGAGAGGGCAGAGGAATACACAAAGTACAATGCAAATACACAGTGACCAGAGGTAAACATCTCCAAAACATTCTGATTTACGCTCAAAGTTCAATGCGTGGACTTAGTGAAAAACAAACTAACTACACACACACACACACACACACACACACAGACTGTCCTTCGGGAGCTGTCCCTTCCTTGATTAAACGCAACAGCTACAAAGAATTTATGTTCTGTCTCACAGATTTCAAATAAAGCTCTGAAACATGGTGACTTAAAGGACGGAGTCAATGGCTTCCTTGCCCAGTGACAGACCTAAAGGCTTTATGGGTTGAAACACCTCCTTTATCAATTTGGAATTAATGCAAGCACAGCCTGTTTGTGAAGCACGTCAACATTCAACATACTTGAACGTCACAATCTTCCCAAGAGGAAAACAGTCATTATTCCCCTTGAAAAACACAATGTTAATGCTTATTTCTTTAAAAAAAAAAAAAAAAAAAAAAAAAAACTGCTTTCATCTCTCCTGAATTTAAGCTGAAAACCAATTTCCCTGGAAATTTAATTTTTCCACATTTCAGATTCATTTCAACTAGGTTCAAGAAGTTAAATATAAACAAAACCAAGAGCTAGGTTTCCATATAAATATCTGGCTGAGTTCAGAGGATGCTTTTAACTGTTATTAAAATTATTCTTGTCAATAATAGAGAAGGGAAATTCAATTTGAAAGGTCTATCTTGAATACGGACATCAATGACATCTATAAATTCTGATGTTTGGTTTCACAAACTGTAAAACAAAGAATTATAATTAAATGATTTCAGCTGATCAGTACTTTAGAACAAAATGCACAGCAGAACAACTCAAAGAAGCATGCCTGTGTACAACTCAAAGAAGCATGCCTGTGTATGGACTCTGTTCCTCACAGGTCAGTAAATGTTTGTTCAAGCAACAGAGGCAGCGCCAGGCACAGCTTTGGGAGGACAGCCAGCTGAGACAGCCGTCATTCACCCTCTTAGCCCTTCACACTATTTCAGAAAATAATCCACAGAAAATGCATAGTTCTTGTAAAGAACTATGAAAATAGGAACTGATTGGTACCACCTTTTAAACCATACAAATTAAATCAGAGATTGTCCACTTGCTCACAACAACGCAAAAACATGCTTTCCAAAATACCTGATTTTGACTTCAGGATAACTTGAATGGTGTGTCCATCGTTGGTGACTTCACAGTCCCGGCAGACCACGTAATTTGGAGACAGGCGGACATCCAGCAGCGAGGGGTCGTACCTGGCTTCTCTGGAGTTCAGGTTGATGGGAGACTGGTACTCCCCGTTAGCATCGGGAAACACCAAGCCCCACTCAACACCTGACAAGGAAATGATAGAAATTGAGAATAGGATTTTTTAAGTTAGTAATAGTAAAATATAACATAAAAGCTCATAATCCTTGACATTGTAGTTGTGACTACCATGTGTACACAAATGAAATTTGAGAAATGTGTATGGGTTTTCACATTCATTGGGTGAGAGATCTGTTGTCAAATATAATACCACACACAAAATCTTTTACTGCGTGTTTATATCTGTGCACACAGATGCCTTGATTTAGGGATTTAGGAAACTTAAGTCACTTTAAGTGATTAGAAAAAAAAAAACAGAAATTTCCTCTGCTCATCAGTTCAATTATAATGCAATACTTAAAAAATATCTGCAACGTTCAACAAGCTCAGAGACAGGGGAAACCCGTAATGCTAAGGAGCACCATTTGTTTAAAAAGTAAATACAGTATCCCATACATATATTTATGAACTCCGTTGCACTGTTTCTTTTTTTTCCCGTGTATACAGTAAGCATGGATACTAGTGGATATTAGGAGCCCTAGGTCTTCAGGGACTGATTTAGGAAACTCCTTTTAAAGTCACCAAGAGCACTGACTGAGCTTGCAATCCGGGACGCGTTTTCTAAAGCGCATTTGGTTGGACTTCCCAAGACTAGAAAGCAACTGGGTTTCAGGTCTGCTCCGGGCTGGGCTGCCTGGGTGCAGCAGGTGCCAGCTGCAGTGGGGCAGCTTCGGAGCGGAAAGCGCGGAACCGCGTGGGCAGAGAAGCCGCGGCAGCAGCCCCGCGAGCCTACCTTCCTCGTAACCCCACTCCACGCCCTCTTCCTCCTCCTCCTCGTCTTCCTCCTTCTCGGGGAAGGCGACTGCATCCTCGATGAAGCTCAGGTCAGCCATGGGCAACTGTGCGGCGCGGACGCGGCAGGCGCGGGGCTGGGGACCGCGCGGAGCCTGGCAGTCCCCGCGAGCGCCAGCGGCGGCGGGTCGGGCGCGGGCAAGCGTTTTAAGGCCGGTGGGGGGCGTGTCCGACCCGAGGACCCGCCCCCGACTCACACCCCCCTAACACAGGAACACACACCGAGCAGCCTGCCAAAGCCGAGCTGGGTCTGCTGCTCCCCAGAAAGCCTGCTGCGCCTGAGACCTCAGAGCCCTCCCGGAATCCGCGGGACCCCAGGACACGCCTGGCCTGGGCGCTCTCATTGCTCCAGGCAATTCCCTGAAGGGCGGATGGGTTGCCTTGCTTTGGGAGGGGGCTTGAAGACCATGATTCAGTAAGACTCTGGTCAAACGGTTTATTTCCCATCATTTACCCGTTAGTTTTGTTGGGGCCTGGTTTTGTGAGACGGGGTCTCAAGGAGATCAAGCTGGCTTCAAACTCCTCCCCGTAGAGAAAGGGATGACCTTGAACTTCACAGGCTTCCGCTGTGCAAACACTGGGATTGCAGGAATGCACTACCATGGCCTGGGGAGTTGTCTTTGAGAGCTGGTTTTACTTTTTAATTCGTCCTTAGAGCACAGTGAAAATGAGTACAAAATTTTTTTCCCAAGAAAGTCATATAAACATTTCAGAAAAAAAGAAAAATTTAGCATCAAGAAGTGGGTATAGTTTGGGAGGTTTTTACTAAATGTATTTCAACGACGATGAAATAGGGTGTTTGGTTCCACTTTCTTAAGTTTGTGGTACTGCTGCAGACTCACCTTACTGCTTACACAGCTCCCAAGCCCTCGTGAAATGCACACATTACGAAACAAACAGGAACTTTCCCAGATCCAAAGAGGTCAAGTCGTTACCGTGTTTCCCAATCACAGGCTAATGCTTCATTCTTGTGATCGGGCCCTGTTCGCTAACCCTAAGCTCCTTTACTCCACATTTTTAGGAGATGTATTTGCATAATAAGCTCGGCTTCAGGCCTGGAGTACAATTTACGTTTTATATACCCTGTGCACACTCCAAAATGGACTGTGGTTAATGGACTGTGGTTCCTAGATCATAACATCTTTATGCAAGCTAGTTCCTCAAACAGGATGGAGGTGATTAATTGTGGAACTTTAAGGTTCTGGGTTCCTATCCTTCACTGCCTGCTAGAATTTTAACTTTAAAAAAAAAAAAATCACCATCTGTTACATACATCTTCAGAAAGCCGATGGAGGCTGAGGAGAAAAAGTCAGGAGATGACCAGCTTCAGCACTGATATAACCTGTGGGTTTCAAGCATATATCATTTCTTTTCTTTATCATAGAGGCTGTACAACTTGCTTTCCCATCCAGAAGACAGAAATAGCCAGACACTAAATTCAGCCTGCATTCTAAGCCTTCCCACATATTTAGTGGCATTCTATCCTCTGTCTTAATAAGCCCCAGGCAGACCCATGCAGCCCACTCTCCCATAAGCACTGAGGAAAAACATCCACCAGTTTCTGCAGATGTTCCTCTAAAGGGAATTTTGCATTTCTTTTTCACTTTTCTTGAAAACTTTTTCACAAGACTGGATTTGTTTTGAGTTTCTTGTATATATTTTCACATTAATCAAATGTCATAGCTTATGAAGTCCATACGAACGTTATACAGGACATCTATGATAAAATCCCTGGGCCATTCTGAACTCATCAATAATATTCCCCTATGCCTCCCAAATGAGCATAGATGTGACATTTTGGCCATCGTGTGACCACTAATTGCATTTAAAGTACATGAACGTGGAAGTGTTTACCAAATCAAATGACTGCAGACTGTCCTTGGCTGCTAAGTTTTCCATGAGTAAATGGTGTGCCATATTTACAAGAGATAGGCTAAAAGTTTACATGTTTAATATTGAAGTTTGCAGCCAATAGTGTCACATATAGCAACAAGGCACTACTATTCAAAAAATGTGGCTCTGTGTGAGACAAGCATTTGTTTGGCCCACATTCGTTCTTTCTGGATTTTCAACCTCATTTGTATAATGTAACTCAAGCAAGCAGTACCTCCAGCTACATATGAGCCGTTCTGCTTTGCAACCAAATATTCAATTACCATCCTTAATTGCTTTGAGACCGTGTGCTTCACACACTGCTAATTATCAACACCTTAAGACCTTTCCTAGGTCCCCTGCTATATCACCACCAAAGATGGCATTTCTAGTTCTAGCTATTATAAAGTTCTGTCAACAGAAAATCTAAACACAGATCAAAGATATAGGCCAATTCTTTAATTGACAGGCTAGAGCAAGCACTATCAAATCCAATGTCAGAATCTAAAAATATCATGAATATAAAAATATTCATAAAAATATTATGAACGGAAGTATCTACTGGCTTGGGGTCCCTGTTAAGCTAATGTCGGATTTGAGTCTTTAAATTGTCATCATTTGTTCACATTGTTTGCATAACTGAGGTCACACCATATCATCAGAACAATTTCTTAAAACTAAGATCTGTATAACTAACTGTCATTTGCTCTAAGCAGAGATCCCTGGAAGGAAAAATCTCCACTAGATGTCAGAGGAGCAGAGAGAGAGGGATCTCTTCTCAGAGCTTCTGCATTTTCCCATTCTCCCAATCGATCTTTCTCATCCTTGTCTACTCTGCCAAGACTTGCTTAGTGCGTGGGTGAGTTTAGATCCTAGCTGCCACCTTCCTCACCTTGCATGCTCCTCATCCTCCAAGGAGTTCCTTGACAGGAGAACTAGCCTGTGCATGACAAATGCTCTCTATGTGGATTTTAATTCCAGATCTGCAGCAGTAGAGTCTGTGGATGACCCCAAAGGAATAAAACCTACTTCTGCCCACAAACAAGCTACAGTTTCACTGTTAAAATGTCATGCGTGCATTTCATTTTACTCCACTTTCCCTGCTTTCCCCATCCCTCCTCCTCTTCTCTTGATGGTCCTCTTCTACCTCACAGACAGTAGCTCCTTCTGTGCCCATGCCACATCTACTCCACTGCGCTCTCTTGTTGCCTCCTGCCCCTTGCCTTTCAGCCTCTTCCTCTCTCTAATATCCCCCTTTGTACTTTCAGGTCATGTGTGTGTGTGTGTGTGTGTGTGTGTGTGTGTGTGTGTGTGTACACGTGCGTGCATGAGCCTGTGCACACATACATAAATTTAGATCTGCATTTCACATATAAGTGAAAAATGTGCTCTTTCTGTTCTGCTGCCGCCATGCCATCCAGACTGAGGAAGACCCGGAAACTCCAGGGCCACGTGAGCCATGGCCACGGCCGCATCAGTAAACACCGCAAGCACCCAGGAGGCCGCGGTAATGCTGGAGGCATGCATCACCGCAGGATCAACTTCGACAAATATCATCCAGGTTGCTTTGGGAAAGTTGGTATGAGACATTACCACTTAAAGAGGAACCAGAGCTTCTGTCCGACGGTCAACCTGGATAAATTGTGGACACTGGTCAGTGAGCAGACACGCGTCAATGCTGCAAAGAACAAGACTTGAGCTGCTCCCATCATGGATGTTGTGCGATCGGGCTACTACAAAGTTCTGGGGAAGGGAAAGCTCCCTAAGCACCCTGTCATCGTGAAAGCCAAATGTTTCAGCAGAAGAGCTGAAGAGAAGATAAAGGGTGATGGAGGTGCCTGTGTCCTGGTGGCTTGAAGCCACCCAGGGAGGTTAATTAAATGCTAACATTTTCAAAGAGAGAGAGAGAGAGAGAGAGAGAGAGAGAGAGAGAGAGAGAGAGAGAGAGAGAAATTTGTGTCTTTCTGAGTCTGGCTTGTGTGGCATAACATAATGAGCTCTAATTTTGTTCACTTTTCACTTTTCCTGTAGGTGTCATAATTTCATTCTTCCTTATAACTGACTAAAATTCCATTATGGGTATGTACATTTTCTCTATCCATTTATTTGTTGGTGGACATCCAATCTGGTCCATTTCCTGGGTGTTGTGAATAGAGCAGCAATAACCATGCAGGTACAAGTGTCTCCATGGTGTGCCGACTTAGATTCCTTCCAGTGCGTACTCAGGACTGGTACAGCTGGATCATATAATTGTTCTCTTTTTCATATTTTCTTGAGGAATATCCGCACTGACTTTCCTAGTGGGTGTCCTATTCCCAACAACAGTATATAAGTGTCCCTCCCCAAGACGGGCATAGATACAATGGTGTGTGTAATTGTATCACAGCACTGGGGAGGCAGAGACAGGCAGATCCCTGGGGCTTGATGCTCCAGCCCAGTGAGAGACCCTATTTCAGAAACAACATAGATGGCTCTGGAGAATGACACCCCAAGTTATCTCTGGCTTCCTGAATGCACACACACACACACACACACACACACACACACACACACACACACACACGGGAAGAGGGGGAGAGAGACACGGAGAGATCAACTTTCCCCAATCCCCGCCACATTTGTTATTTGTTTTATTGAGGACAGTCATTCAGCGAGATAGAATTTCCAAAATGTTTAGTTTGCATTTCACTGGTGGCTAAGGAGTTTGAACACTTTCTCCAGTTTTTATTTGGCCATTGGTATTTCTTTCCTTAAGAGTTTTCCAGTCACTTCATTAGCACATTTATTGCAGTGTTTAATTTCTGGAGTCCTTTATGTACTTAGCTATCTAGATGTCAATCCTCTGTTAATGTATGGTTGGCAAAGTTTCCTTCCGTTCTGCAGGGAGCCTCTTTACTCTGTGGACTGTTCCCTTTGCGGCCCAGAGGCTTCATCATGGCACACAATCGCACACACTTGTTTGTTAATCTTGGAAATGTTTCCTAAGCTATTGGACTCTTCTTCAGAAAGTTCTTGCCCATTCCTCTCTTGAAATATTTTCCCTGTGTTTTCTTCTAGTAGTTTTAGAATTTCAGGTTTTGCATTTAGAATTTAAGGTCTTTGGGAACTTTGGGAACTGAATTTTGTGCCTAGTGAGAGATGGGAAGCTGGTTTCACTCTTCTACGTGGGGCTAACCAGTCAATAACAAATTAATATGGCTAGAAGAGACATGACGCCTTTTTAGTTTTTTAAATTATTTTGTTGTATTCTGGTGTCTCCAGAAACCAGAAGAGAATGTCGTCTCCCCTGAAACTGGAGTTGCATAGACAGTTGTGGGTGCTGAGAATTGAACCTGGGTCCTCTGAGAGTTCCCAGTGTTCCTCACTGCAGAGCCATCTCTCCAGCCTCATGTACTGTCTTCAGGAGAAAGTCTGGGGAGTTATCATGTGGTTCCAGCACCACTGTCGTTCTACATACGACTGCTCTTCAAGCCAACAACACCAAAAAAGACATTGCTTCATCCCAGGATGCTGAAATGGAGACAACCCAGGAACCAGCCCCCTTCTCTAAGGCCACAGGAGTTATGCTGAGGCTCTCTCATCCGCTTTAGCACCAAGATGATTTCGGTTGGAGTTGGGATAGTTAAGATTATCACTCTGCCAAGCACGCTCCTCACTGCAGGGTGGGGTGCCCTCCCCCAGTGCCCCTGTAATACACATGTGATGGCGAAGCTTTCCTGACAGCGCGAGTGAATTCCTAAACGCTTAGGAGATCAATAAAGGATGTCTCTGGCTGGGCCTGTGCAGTGCTGTAGTTATGGAGCCTGTTAGACCGTGAGGGCCTTGACCTAATGAATGGATTAATCCTTGGATAAATTCTTGATGTGATAGCATCTTTAAGACATTTGTGAAAGGTAGAAGGTGGGGCTCATGGAGGAAGTAATCACTGGGGCAATGTTCTGGGGACTGTGTGCTTCTCTGGCCCCTACCTGTCCTGTGTTCCATAGTGATGTGACCATTCTACCTTCCCTGCCACAGCAGCCGAGAGCTCTGAAAGTGCTCCTGTCAGATACTCGGTCATAGCAACAAAAATAAATAAATAAATAAATAAATAAATAACTCACGAACCCTGTCCAGACCTCTAACCCTGAAACAGTCTATGGTAAATATGAATTTCTTGACCTTCTCCTGCAACATACAGTGAGCTTCCCAAGCTTCGCTCCCCTGTGCAGCCCTCACGTGCCATGTGCTGAGAAATCAGTTTCCTTGTCACCAGCCATCGGATGTCCTGATTGACCTTTACATTAGGGCAATAAACTTAGAGTTACTAAGGTGGAGACTTTCGGAGTGCAGAAGGGCCAAAAGAAAAAAAAAGGTGTGATCAAGTTTACCTGCTGGCAGGTGTGTCAACAGGGGCTTCATCCAGGAAGTGACATGTGACCGCTCTTGAAAGACAAATACGAGCTCTTTCACCCACAGAACGGACTCAGAGGAACTCAGAGGAGCATTCCCATTCCAATTCAAAGGACAAATACACACACACACACACACACACACACACACACACACACACACACACACAAGTACAAAAGCCAGGGTGGATTCACTTTTCTAATGAAGTTTATTTTTATTTATTTTTTCCTATGGTTCTAAAACTAGGGGAGGGGGAAAATACCTATTTAACTAGTTTGTCTGTGTTTTAATATTTTTAAATGCCTCAAAGAAAGTTTACAACTTGGCTGACAGAACTATAGGACTCAAAATTTACTGAGACCTCTTGAATCTAAAGAAAAGATGCCATTGCCAAGTGAGAACACCCCGTCACTGCACCAGGCCTTCAGTTCCTGAAGCCACGCCTGTTAATAAAAAGCAACAAGCCAGATCAAAAGGGAATAATCATTTAAGTACTACAGCCAACTTCATAACTCGGACTGGCATGTGCCAAAACTCCTGCCCTCCTATAGTCACATGTCAATCTGAGCTAGTTTCAGAATTGTTTAATCCAATAGTCTGTGGTTGAATGACCTTCCACAGCCTCTAGCTGGCCATTTCCTACTATCCCAAGTCCTCTCAAGTCTGAGGGAGCTCCAGCCAACCACAGGGAACAGAAAACAGAGGTACCACTGGAGAGTAAAGCATATGCCACTAGCCAAAACTGGCTGAGCTAACAATCTGAGCAGAAAAGTGTCCATCTCTGTCCTGCCCATCTGCATTCCAAGCCCACTCACTCATGGGAATACATGTTTTAAGCCCCTTCACTTTGGTTTATAATCCAGCATAGATTAAAACAACATCCATGGATGCTTTAGGTAAAGTTGTTCAGGAGAAGAAAGATGCTTTCACGTTTCTTCAGACTGGTCAAGAAAAGCAAGACCTGGTGCTTAGAGAAGGACATCATTGGACAAATCATCTGGTACAAATTCAGACGGTTTCCACTGCCTTGGTACCTAAATAAAAGATAAAACAAGGAAACAATTCTTGACAATGTCTTATGTGGTTGGTTTGTCAGATTGAGACTTGAGAAACAAGCCCACATTGAAGCAAGAAAGAAAATTTTACAGAAAAAGGGGGGAAAAGTTTTCCAAGCAAAGTTCCTACAGTCTCTGAGGATTACAAGTTAGGCATTGCCTAGATGAGATCCAGAAGTCCCCATTTCCTTGTTCTTGAGCACGATCTGTTTCCTGATGTGAATACATCTGTTAAACAGTTTATAAAGAAATACACTTGTTACACACACACACACACACACACACACACACACCACCACCACCACCACCAACAACAACAACAACAACAACAACAACCAAACACATAGCAGTCCCTTATGTACCATACACCATGCCAAGAACCTTCCTCGGGTTGTTTCCTTTCATTCTTGTAAAAGGCTCAAAAATATGATGTATTCTGTATTTGAGGAGAAAATAGGCCCAGCTCTATACCAGCATCTGCAGCTCTTTTGGTACCAGCTGGGTTCCCTAGTCTTAGATAGCCCTCACTTTTAGTTCTGCTGTGTTCAGGACACAGTTTCTCTTTCAGGTTGGCTCCATTCCATGCCTACCCTGTTCCTAAGTCAATCCTGTCTTCTGGCATCTGCAGCATCCCATGGGCTCCATTACAGCTTGGGCTTTATCTTCAGAGCTTCAGGAGGTGGGCTCTCAAGGTTTCTTGCAAGGAATTCAATCCAGCTGCCCATTGCCTGGCCTCAGTGGTTTTCTGTAACCTTAGCACAAAGCCTCCATGACTCTCACTCTTGCCTGAAAAACCAGTTCTGTTGCCAACTTGAGATGAAGTCTGGCTGCTTTTGCCACAGCCACAGTGTCCTCTGTGTGCCCTGGCAGCTGAACCTGGGGAAACACTTTCCTAGGCAGTTGTTTTAGAGCAGCAAATGAGTTCAGTGACATTCTCAGTCACCCCATCCCTTTTCAGGTGAATTTACATGTTTAGAGGCTGGAGCATCAATGGGTGGGGTCTTACGTTCCAAGCACCTTTCCTACTGTCCCAGTACAGAATATGAAGTTACTTCTTAATTGTCCCAAGCTTTTTAACAGTTGCTCATCTCTCTCTGCACTCTCCTCAGACACAACTTTTTTCACTCACTCTTTTCTCACCAAACTGAACACCCCATGCTTTTCGATAAACCTGGATAAACACAGGAAGCCATATTGTACCTGGGTGCTATGTGTCTCTTTTAGGCTTGAAAGTTTCTTCAGTACAAACTAGTTCATCACTTTTGAATTCAACCTCACTCAAGTTGTCAGAACACTGACCGAATGCTACAGGTTATTTGCCAGATGTAACATGCATGGTCTTTTAAGCTGGGACTCAGTGTTAAACACTTAGTCAGCATTCAGGTTTTCTATACTCTCACCAGCATGGCCCGTTAAGCTCTACTTGTAAAATTTTAGGTCTTCTTTAGACCACAGCTCCAAACTTTTCCACAGTCTTAGTTCCAATTGCCTGCAGACCACAAGACCAGGGTAGTCACAGCAGCAGCTCCCTCTATTCAGTTACAGTTTTCTATACAAGGTGATTTTCAATCCTGTCAAGTTGGCAATGAAGGTTAAACAGCACCCTATGTATTAGTTGAAGATTCTACTTATGTACAGAAAAGGAAGTCGGTGGCTAGACTCCTCTCCTAAAGAGATAAGCTCCCGACCCAACCCTCCTCTGTAAGCATGTCTTTGGGGCTCTACTTGCTCCAGGTCCACCCTATCCAATGTCTTTCTGGGCCTGCTTGTTTTAGCCAATTCTCTAGATCTGATATCTTGAAAACATCAAAACCCAGAGCACTTTACAGTAGTTAGCATGGAGAAGGTTATCCAGACATCTGGTTTCCCTCTTCAGGCTTGTCTTGCTCAGACCAGCAACCCAGAGTTCCATCTTTTGGTAGATTTCAACATCCTTTTCCATTGGCAGGTAACTTACCAATTACTTATTATGGATTCTATGTGTAATATGAGACATTAATGCATAGCAATATGAATCAAAAGCACCATGTTAATAGTTGAAGGAATGAATCCTGGAGGACTACCTGCTTTGGCCATGTCACACTCCCTACCTTGGCCATGGTCACACTACCTGCTAACATAGGGAGGAACTAAGACGTCAACACAGTTCTGACCAGCTCAAGCTGGAACTCACTCCAAACCCTCTCCCTGCTTCTCAACTGAAAGTGAGGAGGTGTCAATCACTGTTGTACAAAAAGACGGTTCATAGCGCCATTTGTTACTCATCCGTTCACATTTGCTACCAGCTCTCAATGAGGTATCAATTGTGAAGTGCCTCTTTAGCAATTGATAATGCTTCTCCTCCAAAACAGAAAGCATTGAAGATGTTTTATGCTAAATATTTCTATTCCATAAAGAGGTTGTGTAATGAGGAGGGACACTAACAGAATACAAAAAGCAATAAGCATTTGGAATGCTAATGGGGCTCAGCGTGTTTACACTGATTAGAAGTCCTTGATTCGGCTTTGCTGGGTATTATCAGCATAATTATCAATGATAGAAGAGAAAAACGAGCATGCTGCTGAGCATGTCTGCAGCACCAGCCAGACTGACATCACTACTTTCCACTAGGGTCAGTAAACATATGACATGATAGCCTGCTATTCCCTGACCTTTGCAGAGGTGAAAACTAAAAAACAAACTATAACTAAAACATGAAAGAACTTAATACAAAATAATTGTCAAGTGCTAAAAATTATTTAAAGAGGACTTCTCAAAAATAAAGGATACTTCAAAAATCAGGTGTAACCACATCTTATTAGAAGTATTTTATCACCGGCTGGTAGTAGTGCACACAGAGGCAGAGGCAGGCAGATTTCCTAGTTCAAGGCCAGCCTGGTCTACAGAGCAAGTTCCAGGACAGCTAAGGTTTTGCAGAGAAACCCTGTCTTGAAAAACCAAGAAAGAAAGAAAGAAAGAAAGAAAGAAAGAAAGAAAGAAAGAAAGAAAGAAAGAAAGAAAGAAAGAAAGAAAGGGAGAGAGAGAAAGAGAGAGAGAGAGAGGAAAGGAGGGAGGGAGGGAGGGAGGGAAGGAGAAAGAAAGAAAGAAAGAAAGAAAGAAAGAAAGAAAGAAAGAAAGAAAGAAAGAAAGAAAGAAAATGCAAATTCATGCCTGAAATTAATATAACAATATAATTAGGAAACAATTAAACTGCTGAACAATTGGAGCATGTCTTTTTTCTCCTGCCTCTCCCATGGGAAGTACTGAAGAAACACAGAAACGGTATCCAGTAGGACTGAGCCTGTGGTGCACAACCCATGTGTGTTCCCAATACTCGGGCTACCGTGTGCTCCTAGCCACCCCGTCCTCATCCGCTGCTACAGCTGACCATCTAATACCAGGTGGCCTCCAGGCTCCCCTTTGCAGCTGCCAACCTTTAGCCTGATACTCCACTTGCACACCACACATCAGCTCTTTCCAAACTTAAAGATGCCATACTTATTTTATCATTTGTGCATGTTTTACCATTGTACGTGTGTTAAAAATGTTATTGATTTATTAAATTTATCTCTGTTGGCATGCATGAGCATATGCATGTGTGTATAGTGTGTCATTGTTCAGATATTTTTTAGAGCACTGTTCCCTCAAATTTATTTTCTGCATTGCTCTGTGGTTATTCTCAAATGTTGGTTCTTAAATGTGTACATACTGTACTAGAGCAAAACCTATTGTACTCAGCATATAATAAATACTCTTAATTATTGTTGTGTTCATTCTAAGAAGCCAACAGTCTATATGTATATTTTCTTAGATCATCTTATGTTTGAATTAACTTTACTATTAGTTTAAATTGTGTCCATGTTACTCTTATCATGGCATTCATATTCAGAAATGTTTTTATAATTCTTATACTTGCAAGATTTTCCCAAGTGTACAAAATACAAGAACTATCATCACTTAAGAATCTCAAACACGGTAAATGGCCCAGTAACTTAACCTTTATCCCTTTGAGACCTCAGATCAAAATAGGATCTGCTAGGAGTCTAGGTGACTAGGTATTTGACATGAAGAAACTCCAAATTTAGACACAGACATGTATTCTGGATTAGTTACCCACACCTGCCTCCACCCATAAACATGTAAACAGGAGACTGGTGTTTGCATTTCAGGTGAGGTGGATATAAACTTATCCATCCAGAAGCTGAGGTCCTGGAAAGAAGGCAGGGAAATCATTTGAGATGTGAGCTTTCTGCACATTCCAGGAACAATAAAACTACAAATATAATCATCAGTGTCTTAGTGGGAACACCCTCTAAGAAATACATCACTAGGTGATGTCATTGTTATGTAAACATATGATGTACCTCCACAGGCTAAGATGGACACAGTGTCACTAGACAACATATGTAGTCCATCACTGACTAAACCATGGTCATACAGTGTGCTGCTACAGCGAAGTTCTAGGGTTCTTTCATAGGGTCTGTCACTCCTACAACTACATGTGAATGTGCTCATTCATCCATTCATTCACCCAGGAAATATTTATTCATTAGCTATTGTTCTGTCTTGCTTTCTGTTGCTATGATAACCACCATGACCAAAAGCAACACAAGGGGGAGAGGATTGATTTCAGTTTACAGGTCACAGTACAGCATGAAGGGAAGTCAGGGCAGGAACTCAAGGCATGCAAAGGGAACAAGAAACTGAAACAGAGGCAGTGAAGGAAGTCAGCTTACTCTCCATGGCTTGGTTTCTTATATAACTCAGGAATGCCAGCCTAGGAACAGTACCACCTAAAGTGGGCTGGGCCTGTAGTGAGAATCTAATTGGTCTTAAAAATAAAAACCCAGAGTCAGATATCAGGGTGAAAGCTGAAAGATCAAAGAAGCAGAGCAGTCAGACACTAGAAAGACTTCTTACCTCTAGGAATCCTCAGACTGAAAGGGCAGAGAGAGCTCCTGTCTCCACCCAGCTTTATCACGTTCTCCATATCATTTTCACTTATCACTTTCTCCATATCACTTCCTGTTTCCTTCTCCCAAGTACTGGGATTAAAGGAGTATGTCCACCAAGTACTGGGATCAAATGCATGAGATCCCAAGTGCTGGGATTAAAGGTGTGTGCTACCACTGCCTGGCCTCTAGTGGCTAGCTCCATACTCTGATCTCCAGGCAAGCTTTATTTGTTGGCTTGGCCCACATGGGCCCTCCTACATCAGTCATTAATCAAGAAAATGCTAAATGCCGTCTAGGCATGCCACACACTAGTTTGATAGAAGCAATTTCTCAATTGTGGTTATCCCTTCACAGTGACTCCAGTTAGTGTCAAGTTGGCAAAAGCTAACCAACACAGACACTCACAGAAGGTATTATCCAAACATTTAGGATTCCATGAGGAGGAGGATTTGTCTTTGTTCCTGAAGAGTCACAACCATGAAAATAGCGTGCCAACACTCAGAATGTCTTAAGGGAGGACCACCAGAAACCAGCTTTGGAGGGAGTGGCATGACCAGTGGAAAGCATCCCAGAGCTGGGAGGCTTTGTGGTTTCACATAGAGCCTCCCACAAGGACTGCTTACCATGTACAAACCATGACTATAACAGAAAAGGCAACTTTGTATAACTTCCTTTAAAAGAATTATACCCTACTCAATATTAGTATATTAAGAAAGATAGCATTTCCTTCTATGTGAAAAACATATGATTTAAAGTAATAGCAATTCATAATTGTAAAACAAAACTTAATATATATATATAAATCCTAAAATTTGTAAATAATACCACATATTTAATCTTGCTTGTTTTATTGCTTCTCAAATTTCATGTCTAAAATAAAATTCCCTGGTGGTAACCTTCCCTGCCTGCCCTTTCCTCATGAACAGTGTTTGTGACTGTAACTGGAGAAGCTGCCATTTATCTGGTATGGAAAGGTTGGGGTCAGCCTGTACTGAATTCATTAAAATTGACCCTAATCTCCAACTACATGAAACTTACTGCCAATAAAAAAATATCCAAGCTGCTTCTATGTTGTGCTTTCTTAGACAAAGCCCCCATTTCTGAATGAGTTTGAAGAAGAAAAGATAGCAGGGTACAGCAGAAGCCTCAACATCATTGGGTGCCTGTGTATCTGCCTGTGAAAAGGGAACTGATCAAAACCCTCCCTTTGCATTTCCAGGATCCTAGCCTTTAGAAGCTGCTCAATCAACTTATAACGTAATAAATTGAAGGTACGCTTTTGTGATGGCTAATCATGCCAACTTGATTAGATTTAGAATCACCATGGAAGCAAACTTCTGGACGTGTCTATGGAGAGTTTTCTAGAGTAGGTTAATTGGGATCAGAAGACCTACCCAAAATGTGCTGTAGGATCTTGGACCACATAAAAAGAAGAAAAGGAGCTGGGCAGCAGCATTCATCTCTCTCTCTCTGTTTGCTAACCAGCTGTCTCAAGCTCCTGTTGCCCTCTCTGCCATTATGGACGGTACTCTCAAACTCTGGGCCAAAATAAACACATCTGTCCTTAAGTTGCATGTGTCAGGTATTTTATTATAGCAACAAGAAAAGTAACTAATACAATTTTCTACTGATATTCAAAATAGGGCACTCAAACACAATTGAAGTCTCATAGTTCCCAGAAAGTAAAACCATCCTGGAAGTATCCCATGGACAATGTTCAGCTTTCCACTCAAAGAATATTTATGAATCGCTTCCCCCATTTCCAGTTACTTTTCTTGACAGAAGTTATCCTGAAGATACTTTTATAAAAAATTGTGTGCAGTGTATATACACATGCATGTTCACATGTGTGTGGGGGAATGCCTGTGCATGAGTATGAGCACACATGTAGAGCCCAGAGGTTGACATAAAGTGTCTTACTTAACCTCTCCTAATTAAGTTTTATTTATATGTGCACTTGCACAACAGCATTCACAGAGCAGTCAGAGAATAACTTCTAGCATTTTTTTCTTCTCTGGTTATTGGGTTTGTCACAAGCATATTCACCAGCTGAGCCGTCTTTGGTGGCCCTGCCTTCCTTTTTGAGACAAGCTCTCTCATGAACTCAGAGCACACTGATTAGCCAGGGCACTAGCCAGTGAGCTCTGGTAATTCACCTATCTCTGCCTGTGGTGCTTTAAAAGAAAATGGCCCCCAAAAGGTGTAACCTTGTTAGAGGAAGTGTGTCAGTTGGAGGTGGACTTTGAGGTCTCTTTTGCTCAAGCTACACTCAGTATGGTACACGGTTTAGGTCCTATTGTCTGTGGGTCAAGATGTAGAACTCTCAGTGTCTTCTCCAGCACCATGTCTACCTGCATGCCACCCGCCATGATGATAATGGACTAAACCTCTGAACTGTAAGCCACCACAATTAAATGTTTTCCTTTGTTAGAGCTGCCGTGGTCATGGTGTCTTTTCACAACAATAGAAACCCTAATGAAGACACTGCCCATATCCCCCTGCCAGCACTAGTGTTACAGACATGTACAACTGTTGGCATTTTTTTGTGTAGATGCTCTAGATCTGAACTCAGGTCCTTGTGCTTGCATGGAAATCATCGTCTATCTCTCAAGGCTCCAGGTCCTTTCACTTTAAAGGCAATGCTCAGAGTAGGCATGAGATACCCAAACTTGCAGTTCTGGTTGATAGATAGCCAATGGCCGAACAAGTTCACACATTTTTTTCTGGTACAAATGCCCACCCTAGGATGTTGGCCAGTTTCATCCTCATCTCTTCAATGCTGGTGGTTTCAACCTCCAATGCACCTTCTTCATGTCCCCAGAGGGAGCTCCACAGCAGGTCTCTATGGCTATAGTTGCCCCAGGTATCCATAACTCAATGAAAAAAATGAAAGCATTTCCAGTAATGACCTATTTTGTTATCGGTTTTTCTATAAGCCGTATGTTTTATTAACACATTTAACTAACCTATTACAGCACAAAGTTGTGTCCTGTAATGAAGAAATTTCTAAGGTAGACTAATTCTTAAAGTCATCACAACTAGAAAAAAAATCCAGTATGTTATTTCTGTCTGAAAAAAATTCTAGTTCATTATGTGACCCAGAAAAGAAATGGATGAAATTAATTTAAGTAAAAAGTTATTGGGGAAGAAATCTTAGAGTGATATAAATACTATCCTAAATGATCACTATATTAGCCAGGGTTCTCTAGAGTAACAAAACTTATAGAATTAATTTCCTATGTATATAGAAAGGGGATTTATTAGAATTACTTATAGGCTGTGGTCCAGTTAATCCAATAATGACTGTCAATGAACAGAAGATTTAATAACCCAGCAGTTGCTCAGTCCACAAGGCTGGATGACTCATGTTGCCTTCAGTGTACACCAGAATCCCAAAGAAGTAGTCTGTAATGCCAGTCAAGGAATGGACTTGCTAGTGAGGTGAGAGCAAGCAGGCAAAGGGCAAGCACTTCCTTCTTCCATGTCCTTATGTAGGCTTCTGGCAGAAGGTCTGACCCAGATTGGAGGTGGGTTTTCCTACCTAAAAAGATCTGGATTATTGGTGTGTCTTCCCATCTCAAAGATCAGGATCAGAAGTGGATCCTTCCACTTCAAATTAAGCAAAAATCCCTCATATGTGCCCCTCCATTTGGGGATTTAGTTGATTCCAGATGTAATCATCTTGACAACCAAGACCAGCCATCACAATCACCATTCCCTGATTATGAACAAGCATCCTGGTAGTCCAAGTTCAGATGGCCAAATAGTACAGACTTACAAAAACTATAAACAGAATCTTCAAATCAATTTGGCCTTTAGAAGAATTCTTTTAAATGAATTAGTGTTGATTTTAGGCCATGGGAAAGTGTGAGAGCAAAGATTATAATTTTATAAAGTTCTTCTGGATGATGTCAACATGTAATGGAACTAAGGATCCCTGAACCCAGCAAACCTCAACTAAACCTTCCCGCAAATGTCCTCAGTTTCTTCAGCAATGTCACAAAGTTCAAAAGCTTTAAAAAGTGGTATTAAGCTTATAAAATGGATTCCCAGTCAGGGAAGGGTTAAGCAGGATCCTGATTCGTGCATCTTGAGCACCAGATATTGATGCACTTATTAGCACAATCCTCACCACAGCTCTCTGAAGGACTGTATTCCTTTCAAGCATGCGGAAATGGAGACTGTGAGAATTGATGTGGCTTATTGAGCATGAGAGAAACAAGAAGTAACAATGCTACAAAATTCACAAGATCTGATAACGTCAAAGACAGTATCATGTGCATTAAACAAACAGTGAGTATTGTGGCTCCAGAAACATGCTGAAATGACCTATAAATAGAGGCTTAGTTAGGGCTGTAACAGTGGCACAGCACTTGCCTGACAAGTACAACTTGGGGGTTCTGTATGAAGGAAGGAAATTGAAGCTAAGTAAGTATCTGCTGTTAATAGTGAACAAGTTAAAATCTGTCTTTCAAAAGAGACTCTGAATTTCAAAACATGTTAGATCCATACAGATAAACCTACTAGAGTAACAGGAGGCTAGCCAATTATAACTCCGGATGCTAAAATTGCCTAAGTGAGCCCCCTCCATCCTTTTCTCCCCATCTGAAAGTGCAGCAGTCTAAGAAGCCCCATGTTCTCCACAATGGCTCTGTCTCAGTTGGCCTGGACCCATCTCTCCTACAACTCCAATAGTGACTGCTTTCTGGTCCCCAGACATACTCTGTTGTATCCAGGGACATGAATGGCACATGGTGTTCATCAGCCCAAAGGCAGAACACCTGCCGTTCCTCTTCCTGTTCCCTCAACAGCTTATCTAGCCTTGTATTGTATACACAATGTTATCTCTCCCTGCAGAACAGTTGTTCTCAGCCTTCCTAATGCTGCAACCCTTGTGACCCCAACCATAAAATTATTCTTGTTTCTATTTCATAACTGTAATTTTGCTACTGTTATGAATGTAAATATCTGTGTTTTCCAATGGTCTGAGGTGGTCACCGCGAAAGGAGTCACAGACTCACTATTGTAGACCATTATTTTAAGGTTTGTTACTTTGTTTATGTTGCATTTGTTTAACTCTGTAAAGCTGTGTTACTTTGCCTGTCTAAAACACCTGATGGTCTAATAAAGAGCTGAACAGCCAATAGCAAGGGAAGAGAAAGGATAAGCAGGGTTGGCAGGCAGAGAGAATATATAGAAGGAGAAATCTGGGAGGAAAAAAGAAGAAAAGGAGGAGGATGCAAGGGGCCAGTCACCCAGCTACACAGCAAGCCACAGAGTAAGAAGAGTACAATTTATAGAAGTAAGAGAACAGGAAAAGCCCAGAGGCAAAAGATAGATTGGATAATTTAGGTAAAGAAAAGCTGCCAAGAAAACAAGTCAAGCTAAGGCTGGCCATCTATAATTAAGTATAAGCCTCTGTGTGTGATTTACTTGGGAGCGGTGTGGTGGGCCCCCAAAAGAGCAAAAACAAACAACTATAACACACAGGTTGAGAACCACTGATATAGAGCCTTCTTTGACTCCCACATAAGGCATTTGCTGTTATTCTTAAAGTGTTTGCATCATTCTCCTTGCTCTAGCAAGTGAATATGAACTCAGTGTTCATCATTAAATCCCCAAGACTTGGTAAAAGCCACACTCATGGTAGGCTCTCCAAACATACTTACTGACCAATTCACATGAAGACATACCAGTCTCTGAAAAAAATAATGTTAACATCTTGGAAATTTACTTAACCCTCAAAATGAAGATCCTATGTCTGCTAGAATTGTTTTGAGAGATTTCCAACAAAATAACTAAAATGTGATGTTTCATATTCTTCATTTTTTTTCTTTCTTTCTTTCTTTTTTTGGGGAGGCAGGTATTTTTGAGACAGGATCTCAATATGTAGCTTTGGCTGTCCTAGAACTCACTGTGTAGACCAGACTGGCCTTGAATTCACTGAGATCCTCCTGCCTCTGCCTCCCAAGTGCTGGGATTAAAGGCGTGCACCACTACACCTGGCTATTCTGTATAGTCTAAAGTACAAAGCTGCATGCTTTTATTAATTATTAGTGGGTTTATATGTGAGGGGATGTGAGTCAGACCTAAATGGATTCTGTCTTTCCCCTTTATGTGGGTTCCAGGATCCAACTCAGGTGGTTAGGTTTGCCCAGCAAATGCTTTTACCCAATGAGAATTTTATCAGTCCCACATGTTCACGTCCTTAAATGGTATCTATGAGCTACAATACATCTAGATTCTCGTTTTTGTATGGAAAAGAATCATCATAAAATTTTAACATATTTTTGAAACTTTCTATATTTTCTATTTAAACCATTACTTCTTGTCCTCCTTGGGAAGTTCTCCAGCATGAATGGCCTTCCCTGCCAGAACAAAAGCATGACAAGAACCCTGTGTTCCTGACTTGCACATGTCCAAGCCATCTATATTTGGAGCTGATGGAAACCTTGTGCCTGGGTGATGACGGTGAGAAAATGGCCTTGCTTGTGTTCCTTCAGGTCCATGAAGAAGAAACTTTGTTTCTTGGTTACATGAAAATAAAGATCTGTCTTTCTGTGCATCTCCTGAAAAGAAACTTCTGTCTTCTTGGCCACCAAGAGTGTCCAACCCTGTCTCCCTTTCCAGTAGACTTAAAGGCAATTTCATCCTCCCCAACTTTTTTGCTTTTTACCTTTCATAACAGTTTAGATAGTAACAGGGGATTTTTACCACCAATAGAGGAAGAAATGTAGGGGTTTTTTGATAGCGTAAGTTGAAAAGAAATCTGTTTTTAATAGAGATGGATGCCCAATAATATAACCAATGATAAATATAAATATAAGACCGGACTAAAATCTCCAGCTCCTGTGTGTCAGCTTTCCACCCTGTAACAGAGTGTCTGAGGTAATTCACCAGCTCCTGTGTGTCAGCTTTCCACCCTGTAACAGAGTGTCTGAGGTAACTCACCAGCTCCTGTGTGTCAGCTTTCCACCCTGTAACAGAGTGTCTGAGGTAATTCACCAGCTCCTGTGTGTCAGCTTTCCACCCTGTAACAGAGTGTCTGAGGTAATTCACCAGCTCCTGTGTGTCAGCTTTCCACCCTGTAACAGAGTGTCTGAGGTAACTCACCAGCTCCTGTGTGTCAGCTTTCCACCCTGTAACAGAGTGTCTGAGGTAACTCACCAGCTCCTGTGTGTCAGCTTTCCACCCTGTAACAGAGTGTCTGAGGTAACTCACCAGCTCCTGTGTGTCAGCTTTCCACCCTGTAACAGAGTGTCTGAGGTAACTCACCAGCTCCTGTGTGTCAGCTTTCCACCTTGTAACAGAGTGTCTGAAGTAATTCACCAGGAGGAAAGGCTTACCTTGGCTCATAGTTGCAGAATATCATTCTGGGTTTTCTTGCTCCATTTACTTTGGGCCTCTGGCAAAGCATAAGGTGATGGCATGGTCGAGTAAAGCTGCTTGCCTCACAGAGGACAGGAAGTCAGGGAGTAGGGAGTTCAGAGGCCAGGAAGCAAGAGAGAGAAAGGAGGATCTGGGCTTCCAGTGCCATTTCATCTTCCTTGAGCATCTCTGGGGGAGGAGCTGTGTTTGGCAGGACTTTCTGAAGGGCAAGGTCTGGGCAGAGAGGTGGGGTTCCACCAGAACACTTCCTTCCTTCATTCCTTCCTTCCTTCCTTCCTTCCTTCCTTCCTTCCTTCCTTTCTCTTTTTAATGTTGTTTTGATAATTTTGAGACAGGGTTTTTTGTGTGTGTGTGTAATCTTGGTCCTAGAACTAGCTCTGTAGACCAGGCTGGCCTCGAACTCACAGAGATCTGCCTGCCTCTGCCTCCCAAGTGCTGGGATAAAAAGCATGAGCTATCCACTCCCCACCCCATACCCCAGCTTTATTTTTCTTTCT
Organism: Peromyscus leucopus; assembly: GCF_004664715.2. Taxonomy (NCBI): domain Eukaryota; kingdom Metazoa; phylum Chordata; class Mammalia; order Rodentia; family Cricetidae; genus Peromyscus; species Peromyscus leucopus. Next base: position 22,627,132 of record NC_051064.1, on the reverse strand, counting down.
TTATTTTCTTTTTCCAGCACCATTTTCAAAGACAGAATGAAGTTACTTCTTTGTACTAATCCCTGCCTTCTAATGTTTTCACCACCTCTCGGCACCAATGCAGAATGATACCTAAGACATTTGATGTGAGACTCTGGGGACACTCCAGATCCAAATTCTTACATCCCATCCTGGATCCAAAGCTTTATACCCATTTCATACTGCAAGATGCATTAATTCTACCCTTGTAACGCCCCAGTCTTACTTGTCCTAGCATTGCTAAAAAGTCCCAAGTCCAAAGGCCGCCCTGATGTCTAGGTAAACTCCTAGCTGAGCATCCTTGTAAAACATCAGGAACACACTGTGCATGATAAACATTCTTTTTCCAGACTCGGGGGATTGGGAAATTGCAAGGGGAATTGGACTCATGCAAGCACAAACTCAGCAAGGCAAGCATGGTTTATGGTATTGTATGGCTTATTGGGCACACCATGGCAGGTAGTCCTTACCTACAACCTTGCTAGCTGTAGGCCATAGTCACCTTACTGTTGCTACAGAGAACATCTAAGTAAATCAACATTTAAAAAGGAAGAGTTTGTTTGGGCTCATGGTTTCAGCCCATGGTCACTAGGCTCTCTTGATTTGTTTATGTGACATATCAAGGTGTGAACATATGCAAGGGAGGACTATTTATCATACAGTGGCCATCATGATGTGAACATATGCAAAGGAGGACTATTCACCACATGGTGGCCATCATGGTGTGAACATATGCAAAGGAGGACTATTTATCATACAGTGGCCATCATGATGTGAACATATTCACCACACATTGGCCAGAAAACAGAGGAGAGAGAGGAAAGATCTGATGACAAAAGGCATAACACCAACAATGTAATTTAGTTCTACTAGTCCTTAAGGACTCACGGTCTCACAATAGTGCAACAGACGAGCAATCAGGCCTTTTTGGCCTTTTTAACACACGGGCCTGTCCAGATATTTAAGATTCAATCTATAGCTACTAGATACGTTGAATTTGGAAAGGAATGCGGTATGTGTACATTAGATACAGATGCATTTGTCAAATCTTGGAGTCTTAGGGTTTCTATTGCTGTAATGAATTACATGACCAAAAGCAGCTTAAGAAGAAAAGGATTTGTAGCACTCACTCTTCCAGGTAACAGTCCACCACCAAGAGACGTCAGTGCAGGAACTCAAGCTGCACAGAAACCTGGAGGCAGGAACTGGAGGCCATGGAGAAGTGCTACGAACTTAATAATAGTGCTTCTTATTTCCTACTCAACTTGCCATGAGAATCCACACTGGACTGGGCCCTCCCATATCAATCATTAATTAAGAAAATGCCTGGTGGGCTTGCCTTCAGCCTAATCTTATAGAGGCATTTTCTCAATTGAGTCTCCCTCTCAGATGATGCTAGCATGTGTCAAGTTGACATAAAACTATCCAGAACCACCTGAATAATGAAATTAAGACAGTTCATCTTAGAAATTAAAATGTGTCACTTCTGGGAAAATTAAATGTATTACTTCATATCATTAGTAAACCTCAATAAATTATGATATAGCTTTACAAATTTGTACTTCAATTAGGGTAAATGGATGGATTCAGTAGCAGCCCAATATATTATAAAAGGAAAATACAGATATTTGTGCCTCTAGGTTTTGATTGATGAAGAAATTTTCTCCTATCACTGAAAAGTCTTCATTAGGATATAAGAACCTTCAATGCCTCTTTTAACTTATTCCATATTAATGTTCATATTTGTTCAGTGGAAACTTTCTAAGTAGATACTTTAAAAAACCAATTACAAATAAAATATGAGGAGCTCAAGGAAGAGATAATAATTTACAGAAGACATTCAGAAAAGACTGAGATAGCCAAGATCATTTCAAGTCAACCCAGAAAGTCTCAGTTACAATGCAGAGGAATATCACCTCAAAAAAATGTGATAAATACTCAAAATATACATTTCTCTGTATTGTACAGAGAAGCATTTCTTCTCTCATGTGTGACTTTCTTGGGTTTGTTTAAACACATATTTTGTAAATTGTGGTCCCTAGACCAGTAATGGTTACTTCAGCTAGGAAATAGTTAAAGATGTGATTCTGGGGCTCTATCTCAGACTCCCAGAATCAGCTTCTTCCCCAGCAATTTCACAGCCATCTAAGCTAAATTTTGATGAGAAAAATGATCTAGATCTGGCCTGTTCATTAAGACTGTCAAGAAGGCACATGGTATCATGGGACTTTTGAAATAAGGTGTCCTGGCTAGTTTTATGTCACCTTGACAAAAGCTTCATGTGAGAGGAAGGAACCTCAGTTGAGAAAATGCTTCCATAAGATCCAGCTCTGGGGCATTTTCTTAATTAGTGACTGATGGAGGAGGGTCCAGCCATTTGTGGTAGGGCCACCCCTTGGCTGGTGGTCCTGAGGTCTATAGCAGGCTGAGCAAGCCATCTATGAGGAGCAAGTCAGTAAGCAGCATCCCTACATGGCTTCTGCATCAGCTCCTGCCTCCAAGTTCCTGCCCTGCTTGAGTTCCTGTCCTGACTTCCTTTGATGATGAACAGTGATGTGGAAGTATAAGCCAAATAAACCCTTTCTTCTCCAAGTTGCTTTGGTCATGGCGTTTTATCACAGTAGAAATTCTAACTAAAACATGGGGCTACAAAACTGAGACATGCTGGAATGTGTAAGATACACGCCGTATTTTGGAAACATAGTACCACCCAAAGGTAAAACTACAAAATACTCAATTTAAAGGTTTCAGTTGGCTTCTTATATGTTTCTAGAACTGCACATTTCCTTCCATAGAGTAGAAACATGTGATGAGCTGATTTTACACACAGAAAAAAAGGCTAGAGAAAGAAAACCCAAAGAACAAAGAATGCATTGACATTTCAAAGAATGATGAGACAGAGAAAGAAATCAACAGAAAAGTAACTGGCTGGTTAACATCATGCTGCTTTATGTTGCTCTCTTTTTAGTAAGGATTAAAGTAGAAAGACTTCATTATCAAGATGATTAAAACTGACCTACTTAGAAAATTTTGCTATTGTCTCTTTTGATTTCTTAGGAGGTCAGATAGCAGATAAGTTTTGCTTTGTTTATGTGGAACTTAATCATGAATGATTTGTTCTTTTAGTCTTTTGTATGGGAGCCCATTGTGGAAGCTGAGTCAAAAATAGTGATCTCCTGTACCACCTACACACACACACACACACACACACACACACACACACACACATGCTTGCACACATGGCTTTCGAAACATCACAGAAGAAGGAGTGGAAAGAAAGAGCCCAAGGATGGAGAGGAGCGCTGTGAAACACTCTCTTCTGGACATTGCACAAATATTGCACTCCTGGACTCACGTCTGTTATGGTTACCTGCTCAAGACATGCAGAAGATCTAGCCAACTAGATAAATCAACATTCCAACAAGCTGCACGAAACTGGACTCGGTGAGTTACAGGGGAAAAGTAAAGGATGTGAATATGGGAAAGAGACTTGTGTGTACCTGGATGAAAGGGAGGGAGAGGTATGCTTGGATATGATCATGACACAGGTTTATATATGTGAAATTGAGGGAGGAAGGGAGGGCAGAAGGAAGGAGGGAAGAGGAAGGGAGGGAAAGAGAAAGAAAGAGAAATTAAAATGCTTTTTTAAAAGATGTTTTAGCCATTTTCCCATGAAAAATGATTTGAATATATTAGATTAAACAAGACTTCATGGTCAGTCTTGGTGATCTACTTGATTGTATTGAGGAGTGTCTTGAATGCATATCACATCTGTGGGCAACTCTCTGATGACATCTCTAGACAGGACTAAGGGAGAAGAGCCACCCTGAATGTAAGAGGCACCATCCTGAGCACCTGGAAAGACTAAAAGGAGGAAAGTAGGAACAGTTAAGAGCAAGCACTCTTTCTCTGCTGCTGAATGACCATGCTTCCAATTGCCCACACCACTCCACTCCACTCCCCATCCCATGATGAGCTGAGACCTCTGAACCAATGAGCGTAGATGAACCGCTCCCTCATTAAGTCATCTATGTAAGGTGTTCCGCAGTGATATCCATCTGACTGACAGAGAAACTGCTACCAAGAAGTGTGGTTGTTGTTCTGACAGCACCATGGGGTTCAGAAGCCTTTGGAACTTGTTTGGGTGGTAAATTTGAAAAACAAAAAATGGAGAAGCAGTCTAGAGAAGCTCTGGAATGCAGTGGTACAGTAGCAGAGCTTAGCAGGAGACTCTAGCAGCTCGGGAGAGCAGCCTGGAATGGGCAAAAGAGTGAATTCAGGAAGCTGTAGATGGGAAGGAGGCCTCTTCTTGGAAGTGGCAAGAGGCCTCCTCAGTGTCTTCTCCTGAAATGTTGTGGGAAGCCTAGTTTAAAGGTAACAGATGAATTGATCTTCTGGAGACAGGTTTAAGGCAGCCCAGCACTTGGACAGTGTCATACTTATTACTGTCTCCTTATACAGAAAAAACTGGGACAAAGTACAAAGCAGAAAGGTCCGCAGATTGATCAGATAAGTAAAGTCGAAGCTAAGGAAAGCATGATTTTCTTGAAGCAATTTGCAGCATTGAAAAGAAGCCAAGTACTTTGTATGGATACAGTGAGAAATAAATATGCCTTTAGAGCAACTCAGAAATTGGCTAGATGCCACCAGCTACAGGCTCCAGAGTATGAATGAGTAGGTTGATTTGAAAGACTTTCTCTTGAGAAGAGAGCCCTAGGGCTCCCTGATCTTACAAAGCTACTTATGGATATATTTTCCAGGATCAGTTACCCAGTCACTCAAAAGTCTCTATAGCCACAGTCCAAGAGAGACTAGATAGTGTTCCTGCAAGCTGTGGACCTGGGGATCATCCACATTATGCTGGGTTTTACAGCCATACAGTATTTGATAGTCATGAGGTCATGAAGGTTTCCACCAAGATTTCAAAGGAAAGCATAGTAAAGAAGGCATTGTGTGGCAGTGTCAGGATCCTTGCAAGTAGAGAAGTTAATGTATGAACCTCTAAGAATGAAACCAGATAGCTCTAAAAGTATAATAGTGGCATTCATATCTTGGTGGTAACCAAAAAAGGCCTGCTCACAAGAGGAAAAGAGTGCCTCAGACTGGAAAACTAGTCAACCTCCTGGGGTTAGCAAGATCATGAATCTTAGAGGAGAAACTACTACTATGCCAGCATAACTTTGAACTATATTCTAAATATTTGTTCTTATAGATAAGCATAGCTCTCACCCATCATCAAAGAAACTTTTCTCTGCAACAGATGGGGACTGTACAGAAAACCAGAGAACATTTGGTCATGGGTGTGTGTGTGTGTGTGTGTGTGTGTGTGTGTGTGTGTGTGTGTGTTAAAATAGAGATTAAAGAAAAAATGCTATGATTTTGAGGAGCAGGGAGAAGGAGAGTTCATGGAAGGAAAGAGAAGGAAGAAATGATATAATTATAACTTTTTAAAAAAGAGTAACATCACAGATACAGTGGAGATCCTGGAAGTGTGGAGCATCTGCTGAGGGAAGCTGCAGGCAGAATGCTGGTGACTCTGAGAAGGAAGCTGTGCAGACTTGTAGACAGCAAACAGTAAGGCCATAGTAACAGTGTTGCTGAAGCCCTTGAAAGTGTGTGTGATACTATCACGTGACTTAAATGCCACACATAGATCTATAAGAATTAGTGTTTGGTGATATTGACAACATTTTTTCTCTGGTAGTATGCAGAGTACCTTCCAACACCCTGAACTCTAGCCAGTATGGGTAAGGCTTCTGATTTCTCCATGCTTGATGACCTAATTATTTTCTTCAGCAATAGGGTCTTACCATCAGGTTGTGAAAAACAACAAACAGCCTTGGCAATAGCCTGTAATGTTTGGGGGTATTCATGGGACCCCTTTGGCCAATGACTCTCATTATGTAAGCCATTTATAGCACTGGAGGTTTTACTCAGTGGCCTAAGATGTCTAGTTGAAGCACTGTTTCCCCTGTTACTTGGTGACTCCATTTAGATTCCTTTCATATATGTGTATCTTTTAGGAAGCTTCTACAGTGCTAAGCTTCCAAATGATTTTTCAAAAGCCCTTTGATATCAGTTGTCCCTTCCCATACCCCCTCCTTTACCCTTCTGTCTCATAACCTTCCCAATTTAACCCTCCTCTTCTAGTTCCCCCTATATCTCTCCATAACATTATATTCTATGGTCACTTCCTTGAGAAATCCTCCCCTCCTGCCACCTACCTCCACACACATGCAATGTTTGTCTCTTGAAGTCTGGGTCACACCTCACTTAGGATGACTTTTTTTCTAGCTCCATTGTGCAAATTTCATAATTATTTTTATATTTCTTAACAGCTGAATCATATTCCATTGTGTAAATGTACCCCATTTTCATTATCTATCCATCCATTGGTAGACAGTCAGGCTGTTTCCATTTCCTGGCTGTAAAGTAGGCATTGTGTGGCAGTGTCAGGATCCTTGCAAGTAGGGAAGTTAATGTATGAACCTCTAAGAATGAAACCAGGTAGCTCTAAAAGTATAATAGTGGCGTTCATATCTTGGTGGTAACCAACAAAGGCCTGCTCACAAAAGGAAAAGAGTGCCTCAGACTGGAAAACTAGTCAACCTCCTGGGGTTAGCAAGATCATGAATCTTAGAGGAGAAACTACTACTATGCCAGCATAACTTTGAAGAGCTGGTGTAGGGGGAAACATGATCAAAATGTATGCATGAGAAAAAAAACTCAGTGTGTAGAATAGGCTGGTCTTGAATTCACAGAGATCTGCCTTCTTCTGCCTCCTGAGTGCTAGAATTAAAAGCATGTGCCACCAGCTAAGCTTGAACTTGTAAACAGTGTTAAAACTGGTAATGTTATAGGGACTCTATGGGGTTAAGTGACTGAATTTTACATTGAGAGCGAGTTGAGACTTGTCAGTTCTATGAGAAGAACATTACGATGTAAAAAAAAAATGTGGCTGAGTATCAGGTTGACACAGGGCAGACCAGATAGTTGATTTTGATTGTCAACTTAGTTACATTGAAAAGCACATAGGAAATTAGTAAAGTTTACCTCTGGATATGCTTGTCAGGTACTCCCAAGTATACACTCGGCGCTGAGAAAACACTAGGCATTTTTCGTGATGTTTATCATTTTAATGTTGTCATGAATGGATTTTAATAGTAGTATAGAATGTGATTTATATACATAAATTTTACTTAAGTTATAATTAAACATTTCTATATATATATCTACAGAGTTATATAACTCTCACCATACTTTAAGTTAGACACTTTTGTCATCTCAAGAAGAAACCATATTCCTTTCAGCAGTCACTGTTGTTTCCTCCACAATACTGTATAAAAATGATGACCATAGAAAATATTATCATGTTCCTAAGCATAAGGGAAAACCACTGCTTTTATTTTTATTTTTTTTACTCCTCAGTATAATATTGGCTAATTTTTTTTGGAAGTGTCTCTTCATCAGCTTAAGGAAGTTCTTTTGTTACATGTTTTTTCATAAAGAAGAACGGTGGATTTTATCAAATATTTTTGTAACTATTAGATTATCATGTAGTGTTTGTCTTTTATGTCTTGAGTGTAATATGGCATTGATTTATTTTTCAATGTTAATCCAACATTACATTCCTGGAATAAATCCCACTTTCTCAAAACTTGCAATCATTTTTATGTATTACTGTCAATGATTGTTTATTAATGTAACAAGGCCCCAGACCTTTGTAGATCCCCAAACCTTAGCACAACTGACTCTGTGATGGAAGTATCACTCAGGCTGTAAAACTCAGCATGTAGAGAGCATCACCTGCCAAAACAAAAACAAAGACCTAATCCATCAAAGTCCATGGTTCTGGGAACGTCTCTAAATGTACTAACCTTGCTTTTTGGCTTCCGTAGTTCTGCTTCTGGCTAACTGTTCCTGCTTACTGAAGTGTGTCAACCTGAGATATAGTTTTGTGCTTAACAGCTCACCCTGAGAAAGGCTTGGACTACACTGGGATCCCAAACACCCAGTGCAGTCACAAAAGCCAGCTAATAAAGACTTCGCACTGACTTAAACCAGTATTTGTGTAGCCTTCCCTGGTGAATACCCCACAACAAATTAATATTTGGTGGGAAATTCAAAGATATAATTTTATCACTTAATTAGATGCAAAGAGCTTACAGGCTGTAGGATGTCCAGAGGGAATGCAAGCAGGGGAGTCACATCCTGCTCCTAGTGAAGGTTGGGAGCGCCACGACCAGGAACAGTTATCTTGTAGGTAATTATGTAGAGTTCTTCTTTCTCGGGACTGTAAGAAACTACTTTCAAACATGACATAAATAATTATATAAAGATGTGCTTTGTAAACTAAAGAGTATATATGGAACATATATGGGTTCTCCATAAATGTTAACTGATAATAAAATGATATTGTGGGGGAAAATCTTTCTATCCTCCTAGTTTGAGAATTGTTCTAGGAGACACACTGACAGAAGGCAGATGAACCAGAGAAGACACTACCCACTTAACTTTTAATGTGTGGGAGGTCATAGGGGAAAAATATATACGTCCAAAGTGGAAGATGGGCAAACTCATAGACAGAGGAAGAGGAAGAAGCAATTTAGACTTAGAGGTATACGTGTAGTTTTAATGGACACTCCTTCATAGAATGTGTGGAAATGTGGTAGCTTGTGATGGCTTTTGTAATGTGTTGACTTGTTGACTTCTGGTGTCTGCTGGTTGATAAAACTCCCTGAGAGGTTGGAGACCATTGCTTCCCTTCTGGAGAATCTGTCTGCTCATAGGGAAATCCAGAGAAGGCCTGTCATGCATTTTCTCTTTTTCTAACTATTTTAGTTCGAAATACTCAATGAACAAAAGTGGCATATTGGGGACACTGCGTCCAGAGCTCCCTCACAGTCACAGTTTGGCATGGTATATCATAGTCTCAAAAAAGAGCCGGCTGTGGTGGTGCATGCCTTAAATCCCAGCACTTGGGAAGCAGAGGCAGGAGATGTCTGTGAATTTGATGACAGCCTGGTCTGCATAGAAAACTCCAGGACAGCAAGGGCTACCTACATAGGAAGACCCTACCTCAAAAAACAAACCAAAAAATGATGATGATGATGATGATGATAATAATAATAATAATAAATAAAATGAAATGAAATAATAATAATAAAATAAAATGAAATGTCCTTAAGAAAGATTAGGGAATTATAATAAAGCAAGAATCTAAGCATCTATTCATTCATCTTACACATATCCATTGATCACTTACGTGTGTGAAAAGCTGGAAGGTCCAAAAGTAGGTAGTGGGTCATAGCGTAGTGTGTAAGGCACAGGCACAGACAAACAATTGCATTGCTGGATAAATGCACACTGAGTAGAGATGTGTTCAAAGTCTACAGGCAGCCCAGACACATGGCAGGGATCAAATGGTGGATGAGTGTGGAGAAGAAACTGGTCATGTGAGCCTTGAGAGTCATATCACAAATTTACTCTGCAGAGAAATTCTAATGCCAATGTGGTGGCAAAGGCCTATGGCTTCAGCACTTGGGATGTAGATGTACCAGAAGTTCAAGGCTATCCTCATCTTGATGGCAAATTCAAGGCAAGTCTGGACTACACGAGACCTTGTCACAGAAAATAGAAAAACAAAATTCAGGAATGGAGAGAGGACTCAGCAGTTAAGAGTATTTACTCCTTTTTCAGAAAATCTGAGTTCAGTTCCCAACACCCACATAGTTGGGCTCATAACTACCTGTAACTCCTGTTCCTAGGGGATCTGACACCCTCTCTGGTATCCTTAATGTGATACCTACATCACATGCACATACCTCTCACACAGACATTTTTTTAATCTGGAACTTTGCACTTACGTTACACTAAGCTTTTAGGACCATTTATTTAACCAGCACTTTCCTATCTCACACACAATTTAATCATATTAGCCACTGTTGTACACACTACAGTTGATCTAGTTCAGTTGACAATCTACTGGATTAGTGTTGCTTCCCCTCCCATCTGATCTGATCATTGAGAAACCTGAGTCTCTCAGAGGCTTAGGAGCTATGACTCCAAGCTAGAAAGATGGCCTATGGCAGACACTTCACATTCAAAACACAAGAGTCCTCCATCTTTCAGTAGAATTCCTACAGGTGAGGAGTCTGGGCAGGGCTTAGGTGTGTGCCTCTTGCTCAATGCCTCCCACAAGATGTGGACTGGGGATGCCATCAGAAGGCTCTTCTAAGAGGGCATCTGTTCCAAAGTCATTCACCTCAGCTGGCAGCCTCAGTCTTCAGAAAGTTTGGTTAGAGACGTCAGATCTCTGTGGGTCCCTCAAAAAAGAAGACAGAAGAGTGTGGCAGCAGGGGACCCTGAGCCTCTTATGAAGTCATCTTGGATGATGCTTCCCATCCTCTCTGCCTCATTCTATCGGAAAGAAGTGAGTCACAAAAGCCACCCTACATTTGAGAGACATGGCAGTTTGTCCTTTTGTGGTAACACCCTAGAGATAAGTGGGGCAAGGATTTGATGGGGTAAGTCTTATCCTACCTTAATATCATGAGTCCTGACACAAAATACGTCTACACAGCTAGACTAGAAGGTTTCTACCAATAAACTTAAGAAAACATTGAAGTGCAGTGACATTTTCTTCCTTCAGGAACTACTGCTTCTCAATGTCCCAAAATCCTCAGGGATTTTCTCCAAAGTCCCAAGTAATCTTGTCAGCATGCTAGTTATATGTGGAGTATGTGGAGGTATAGATGACCATATATCACCCATCTCGGTACCCATTAGGGTAAAGAAACACTGCGTCCAATGGTGCCTGAACACCAGACACACCAGAGTGCACACCCTCCCTCTCCTAGGTGAAGTCCATCTTCCGGGAGTCGCTCTCTCGCCCTTCTCCCCCTCCAACTCACTGACCTCTCTTTTATTGGTTTCCACTCTCTGCATCACCTTTACAGAAGTCAACTGGAAAAAAGCAGCTGGCAGTGCCCCCAGGGTGAACCGCAGGCAGCTCCCCTGCCTCGGGCAGCTCTCCCCTGCCTCGGGCATCTCTGTGGCTCTTCCCAGGTGCCTTTCTCTGCTGCTGTTAATCTGGTACTTGGCCACAGCAGGAGTGTCCTCCACCACACATCTCCAATTCAACATACCTGTCTGTGTGTCTGTGCTAGAGTCTGTGTGTCTGTGTATGTGCCTCTAGTGTAGTGTGTGTGTGTGCACCTATACATGCGTCTCTGTAATCTGTGTGTAATATATGTCATGTGTTTGAAGTTGTATATGACTATGTCTGTGAACATTGTGGCTATGTGCATATGATGTCTATATTACCTGTGTGTGTCTGTTTGTATGAAAAACTGGAAAGGATTCAGAGCTCTACTGTCAGTATAAACAGGTTTGTTTTGTGAAAGCTGAATTTTAAGGGTTGGGAGTGTGGTTAATTTGTAAATTTTCTGCCCATCATGAATTAGGCTTTGGATTCAATGCCTAATAACACACACACACACACACACACACACACACACACACACACACACACACACAAATTATTTAAGTGTATTGTGTGTGAAGAATATAAATATATTCTGGCCGGGCATTGGTGGCACACGCCTTTAATCCCAGCACTCGGGAGGCAGAGCCAGGCGGATCTCTGTGAGTTCGAGGCCAGCCTGGGCTACCAAGTGAGCTCCAGGAAAGGCGCAAAGCTACACAGAGAAACCCTGTCTCGAAAAACCAAAAAAATAAATAAATAAATAAATAAATAAATAAATAAATAAATAAATAAATAAATATATTCTGGCTAGTGATAATTATACATTTTTAAATTATGCAGTTAGATGCCGATAGGACATCATTAAAAGATACTATGCAATTTGATTTTTATCTTTAACTCAGATACTTACTGGCTAGGATTCTCTCAGGAGCCAGCTCATTATCTGGAACTGACAGGGATGATGCATTTCCTTATAAACTAAACCTCTACAAAGCCACAGCATTTCACACTCAGACAGGGGCTTCACAGTCTCTATCCAAGACTGTTACATTTCCTTTATTTTCCTAATGATGCAAATGGAACCCAGGACCTGTACATGAGACACAAGTGCTCTACCACTGAGCTACATCCCTAACCACAAGCTTCTCATTTTTAAATAAAGAAGGGAACCAAAAATAAAACAACAGTTTCTTATTAGAATTATAAGTTCACCAGTTAAAAATTCCTATTTCAGCTTACACATTCCATAGAATGTCTTCTCAGTAAATACAATGTATACAAAAAGAAAACTTATTCTTAAATATTTTTTTCTGTAATCAACATTTTTAAAATTTTACCTTCAAGCATATTGTTCATACCTGTATTCCCAGCACTTGGGAAGATGAGGAAAAGTCACAAGTTCTAGACCAGCCTGGACTATATAGCAAGACCTGGTCTCAGAGAAGGTTTCTATATAGAAAGTTCTCCTTGGTGACTCCTAACAAAAACAAAAGTGAATGGATGAGGCTTAAAACAAAGCAGGGAAACAATTGTCCCTCCATGTCAAACTGAAGCCACTTTTCATTACCTCGCTCAGCAAATATGGTCTGGACACTACCATGTCCTAGGGCCATGTGGTATCCCAGAACTACCTAAGGGTCTCCACTCTCTCCATGGCAGAGAACCTCACTCCCCAACTATTTCCCTTCCAAATGTCCTCTGTGAACCCCAAAGACACCGTGACTTCAGGACAGCCACTGTAGTCTGTTCCAAGCCACATGCAAAGGGAAGGCTGTCCCCTTGTGATCCTAAGGGCCCAGCATTAATCACATTCTGCCTTCCCAGGACTGAGGGGACAGTCAGGCATTGCAGCTAAAAGCCAGCCACAAAAGCAACTTCTGAATGAGGTCAGGCTGTCCGCTAATGCCAGATTCTCTTTGACCATTTACTAAATACATCACAGATTGTATTTCACGTACTGTGAACTTGAGAGCTGTAAGGGAAAGCTTTGTGTCCAGAACACATTAAATCAAGTTCATTTAGAAGCTGCCTTTTTCCTGTCTCCAACTTGCTTCTAAGAGCCATTTTGAAAATGAAGAAAATTAACAGCTGTAAAGCTAAGCAATCATTTTTTCCTTCTCATGCTTAATCCCCAACATCTAAGTTCAAGGACATACAGGGAGAATCTGAGCTCTGCTAAATTAGTAACTAGTGGAAGTCCCTTGATAAATTAAAAAAGGATGAATTAATATTATAATTTTGTGAGGTGAGGCCTGAAGCACCTCAGAGGCAAAGTTAACTTAGGGTGACCCAGTTATAGTGATAATGAGAGGCTGGATAGGATGACATTCCCAACAGAACTGATAAAATTAGAAAGTTGTGTGATAATGGTAACCCACATATAAACCACAGCTGACATTGAGTGCTAGCAGACCAGAGGACATCTTACAAAACTATTTACAAATTTAATGCCATTTAGCCCTCACGGTTATCTCCACTTGAGAAATGAAAACTAGAAGTTTGCAGAGATGGAGAAGCTGCCATCAGTGGGCAACAGCAGGATCGAGCTAAATATCGGGACCCAGAACCCATACTTGAACTGTGTGAGTTTAATAAGGCATTTATCGAATTAGCATGTGTTCTGCGTGTTCAAGATGACCATGGCTCACAAGCTCCAAGAGCTTTGTCCACTTATGACTCACATCAAAGGGTAAAGACTGAGGGTTGTGGGAACAAGAAGGTCTTTGCAAGAAGGACCTAATGCCTGAGGGTTAAGAAAAGAAAGAACCAGGTGCAGCACTCTGGACGTCATCACTGTCCGAGGGAAATGACAATGAGCTTGTCCTTCCCCAAGTGGCGCTCGTGCCAAGAAAGTCAAGTGAGCACGTTCACATCCGAATCTCCTTGCTTCTTAACGTCTTTGTTCTGTTCTTGGGCAGTGCAAAGGGGAGGCTGGTGGAAGAGCAGCAAGAAGGTGTGCTTGCTGCTCCAGACTGACAGCCTAGCTCCGCTGGACCCCACATAAGAGGCCAGAGGCGGGGCAGTGGGGAAAGGCACTTGCTGACGACTGGAGTTCAATCCCCAGGACCCACATGGTAGAAAGAGAGAAATGGCCCCTACAAATTGCCCTGTGACCTCCATGTGCCAGTTGTCACACACACACACACACACACACACACACACACACACACACACACACTTTTTAAAATTTGGTTTTTAAAAAGCCAGATAGAGTGGCACACATCTGTAAGCCCAGCATAGCTACAAGCAGATGGGAGGCAACAATGTCCTCCAGAAAGCTGCCCTCTGACACAGGGACCATGGCATGCATGCCCGTGCATGCATATGAGCACACACACAGGGACCATGGCATGTATGCCCGTGCATGCATATGAGCACACACACAGGGACCAACAGAGTAGTGGGAAGAAGGAGAAGCTTTTTTAAAGTAAACAGAAAGGAAGGGTTAAGAAGGACTAAGAAGAATTGGAAAGGGGAAGTCTGTGGGGCTATCCTTCTAGAACCCTCTAGAATTTAGTGTGTGCTTGAGTTAGATGTGATGCATGGCTCTAATCCCAGCAGTTGGGAGGCTTTGGTGGGAAGCCACAAACTTGAGAGCGGTCTGAGCTACAAGGGAAGATTTTGTCTCAAAGGAGAAAAAAAAAACTGAAGATGAAAGAGAGTGGAAGGGGATGGAAGGAGAAGAGAAAGGAAATGGGGAAGGGAAACATTTGCCTGGGCATGGAAAATCCCCAGCGAGGGTTTTCCTGTCCTTCCCCTGCAGTGCTGAAGTCTGGATCTTTCTAAATGGTTCTGAAGGTAGAATGCAGCTAGGAAGGTGGTGGACAAACATTCAGAACAAGCGACAGCCTTATAATGAAATGAACCACATTTAACTTGGGAAAAAACAGCTAGTTTATGTAGTGAAAAGACCTAGTTTGGAGAGGTTGTCCCCTGCATCTGTGTCATTCCTGAGGTGGTCTGCACATCTGTGAAGTCCCAAGATTCACTGTCACTTCACATCAGCAGCTCCTAAGCTTGGGTAACAGGGCTTCACTGTGTTGGAGAAGGTGGAGCCTGACCACACACACACCACTCCTTTGAAACATTCCCAAGTTCCATTTTGTGCGGCCATGTCTGTCCTAAAACACTCTGCCAGCATATGCCTCAAATCCTGACAAGTTTATTACAAAGCAGAAAATTAGAAAACCACAGGTATTAGCTTGACATATTTCCAATTTATTTAGCTTAGCATTTAATATTTTTCAGTTTGCTCTAGCCCTCCATTGTTCCATGGCATCCAGCAGAAATACAAAAATAAGACTGTGCATTGGGCCACAGAGTACTTTCCAGTAACCCCTGTGTCGTGTTAGAAACGTCTCCTGTATGCCTTCCTGGAATCTTGCACCAATTTAGGGCAGACAACTCCTCTATAAAAGACCGCTCCTCTATAAAAGTTTAGTCCCTACTATAAATGTCATCCAGTAATCTTCCCAAGCACTTTGGAAACCTTTAATGATAGTCTGGGCTGCGCTTCGGAGGAACCGAACTGGCTCATTCAACAGTATCATTTCAGTGCTAACAGCATTTCATATGGCAAAATACTCACTCACAAATACAGTTTGTTGTACGTGAAACAAAAATTGATTAAATTTGATTTGAACACTGGGGAGGGACACAGCAACAATGCACACAGTTGGCAAATTCCGTGGCTCTCTAGTACCCGTGTGACAGCACCTCCCCAGGTTGACAGGCCAGCTGGGGATTAGCAGATGGTGTGAAGGAGAAAAATACACCCTCACTGACAGGGAGGGGTTAGTACTGTCTTCTTAGAACCTGGAGAACAACACACTAAATAAAATAAGCCAGGCACGAAAAACAAATTCTGCATGACCCAATAATGTGATCGTGGAAACTGACAAAGTTACACTTGCAGAATCAGAAGGGAGACTGGCAGTGATGGGGGGTGGGCTGGGTAGCTGTGGGTCAAGGGAACAAAGCTTCAGTTAGAAGAAGTTATGCTCGTCAACATTGTTCTGATACCTGAGCCAATCAAGTAATAAGGAGGAATGGTCTGTTTCAGCTCACAGTTTCAGTCCATGGTCACTTGGTTCTGTGGCCTTGGGCATGTGGTTGTATAATGCATCCTGGTGTGAGCATGTGGCAAAGGAGGCATTTCACCTCCCAGAGGCTTGGAGGCCAAGGGAGAAGAGAAGGAGTCAAGCTTCCAATTTCCTGTTCCCAATGACCTAACTCGCTCCCACTAGGTCCCACCTCCCGAAGGCTCCAAGGCCTCCTGCCTCCCAATAAAGCTGGCAGCTGGAGACCAAATCCTCAGCAAGTAGGCTCCAAGGAAA
Source organism: Peromyscus leucopus (assembly GCF_004664715.2). NCBI lineage: Eukaryota > Metazoa > Chordata > Mammalia > Rodentia > Cricetidae > Peromyscus > Peromyscus leucopus. Next base: position 22,610,791 of record NC_051064.1, on the reverse strand, counting down.
CACTCGATACCCAAAATGTAGGAAAGATGAATGTGTTCTGGAGACCAAAAAATAATGTATTATGTACTTTAAATTTACTAAAAAGAGAAAGGAGAGAGAGAGAGATCCATAGTCTTATAGACAAGTATAGACAAGCACTAAAAAGATAATTAGGCAAAGTATGTTATTAATTTAGGCATGGAAACCATTTCACACTGTACATACATATCCAAACATCATGTTGTTTACTTTAAATATATAGTTTTATTTGTCAGAGAAATTACAAGTTTGTGGGAAGAGGAGAAACTGTTACCCAGGGAGCACAGGCTGTCTGAACAGTGTGGAAGAGGAAACCCTCTCAGCAGGAAGGCTAAGGAAAAGGGAAACAAGCTGCTGAATAGTTCCATTAACACACCTAGGTGTGGTGAACTCTCTCATGGGCAGGATTAGTAAGGCAAGACTGGCCACAGTACCAGCCTCAGAAATTCAACAGGATTTCTCGGGGGTAGAGGGATGACAGGGATGTCCAGCAGCATTGAGGCTCAGAAGGAGCCAGGAATATTAGTCCATGGAAGAGACCTTGGCTAGAGAGAAGAGAGTACTCTGAGAATCAGTTCTGGCAAGGCATGCAGACATGATTTTCAGGATTCTAGAGTCAGAGGTTGAAAACCCAAGTTGTGGAGTCACATTCTTCCTGAAGCAAGATGTTTCTAAAATGACCTATTTTGCAACGTAACATAGCTTTTGTAAACCATTGATGCAATTTGAGGAAAAGTGATTATTTTGCTTCCCAAATCTCTACCATCAGAGGTCTCCTAGAGGCACAGTTAGTGTGGAAAATGCCAGAAGTGATTCTTGTTCTCTTTCATGTTCTGCTTGCCATTGGCGATGGATTAGGCAGGCATTCAGAGAGGTCAGTCACTTACTCAGTTGCCTGGAGGAAGGGGATGGAGCCTGCTCCCAGGCCATTACTTGCTGGGAGATAACAGAAACACTTTTGTTTGCCCACTGTAACCACACCTCACCCCAAAAGGTCTATGTAAGACATGGTCTCTCAAGGCAATCACTATAGAGACTGACTGTTTCGGCTTCATGATACGTTCATAAAATTCAAAGTACAAGACAGAGTAAAGATTGGCAAATCTTAAAACTGAAAAGTGGGTTTATTGCAGGTAGGCTGTAGCTGGATGCTGGAACTCCAGCTAACACACTGGTTCCATCCAGTACGGTTTGCTCGGCTGATATTACTTTGCTGCCGGAATAAACTTGTCCAAATCTAGACTTTCATATATTTATCACTGTGACAGGTTGTAAACATTAAAAATGCATTCATATTTTCCTAGCTATGGTTTTAAAACAAGCAGTGGTTTCTGGTGAAGCACTCTCTTTTTGTTCCTTGAACACATTAGTCTTTCTAAAGTACACTTACAAGACGCTAACTGATTTTATGAGATACTGTGAATGGACAAGAGGTCACCCTTATATTTTGGAGTTTTCCTTCAATGATAGAGATGCATCTGACTCTGAAAATGGGAGACTAATAGGTTTAAAGAGCATTAACATTCCACACAGCACTGTCCTCCACGCTCTGATTTTCTTGTTGTTGTTTTATTGTTTTGTGAGATGGAGTCTTACATAGCCCAGCCAAGCCTTGAATACACAGTGTAGCTGAGGCTGACCTTAGATTTTGATCTTCCTGCCTCCACCTCCCAAGGGGTGGGATTTCAAGTGTGCACCACCACACCCACCCTAGCCTCTGCTGTCCTTTTCTTTGGTATTGTATTGTTTAGTGATGTTAAACTGGCCTCTTCAGTAACTGTCAAGTTATAAAACAACTAAAATAACCACAATAATTTTATCTTAACTCTTATTTTTACTAAAACTAAATAAAACTGAGTTTGTGCCATCCCACAAGTTGGCTCAGCAGATAAAGGCACCTATGGCCAAGCCTGACAGACAAAATGGGTTCAAGCCCCAGGACCTACAGAGCAGAAGGAAAGAACAGATGCCAGCTAGTTGAGCTTTCGGATGTCAACATGTGCGTGTGCGTGTGCGTGTGCGTGCGCGTGCATGTGCGTGTGCGTGTGTGTGTGTGTGTGTGTGTGTGTGTGTGTGTGTGTGTGTGTGAATATATACCTTGTGTATGTGTGTGCCCCTGGAGGTCAGAAGAGGGTGTCAGATCCTCTGGTACTGGAGTTACAGGCGTTTGCAATGGGTGCTGGGAACTAAATTTAGGTCCTCTGAGAGAGCAACAAGTACTCTTTACTTCTGAGCTGCCTTTTCAGCCCCTAAATGTTATTTATCGCCTTTTGTTCTAAAAGGCATACTTGAAATTTTAAAAGTAATATGTAGAATGATGGTACCATTTATATGAGAGAAAGATAAAAATACAGATTTATGTACATATATATGTAGAAAAGGATAAAATTCCTGGTACATATATAAAATACTCTGTTATTTAAGTGAGGAAAACACCTGTCACAGTTGAGGGTTAGAAAGATTTTTATTTTATCACAGTTTAATTTTTTTAAGTAAGTTGATTAATAATTTCTTTTATTTTTGAGATTATAGTATAATTACATAATTCCCCCTTCCCTTTCCTACCTCCTAACTATCCCATATATCCCTCCTTCCTTTTTTCAATTTCATTAATTATTGTTACATACATATATGTATATGAATGTGTGTGTGTAAAACAAATATACTCCTAAATGTGTAAATAGAACCTGGTCAGTATGTATAATGTTACTCATGTGTAATTTTTAGGGATGACCAGTTGGGACTGGCTAAGCAATTGGTGTGCTCGTCCTGGGGAAGACTATCTCTCCTGCTCTCAGCTCTCCTTGGTTGCCCACCACCTGGTTAGTATGTCTATCATTGTGTCCTCTTCTGACTTGTGTTCAGACAGTCATGTCGGGGAGACTCGAATAGTCCTGGGTAGTTGTTAGGTTCCAGTACCAGGCACAATTTACCAGTACTAGAACATGTCTCAAGTCCAGTGAGACAGCTGCAGGTATGGGTGCCATTGCTGCGACATAATGTCATGCAGGTTGTTGGTGGTTCACTGGTGTCATAGTTGCGCAGGACTGCTGGTTGCTTCTGTCTTTCGGAAGCTTGCGTGGCACCTTCTGGTACCACAAACCCATGTCCTCAGAGAGGGTACCTCCAGGTCAGTCCCAGCAGCTGGGTCTCTGGGCCTTGTGTCTGAAGTTTGTGGTGTCTTCAGCAATAGGGACTTACCTTCCACCTCTGAGGGGTGTGTGTTGCCAAGGGCAACAATACAGTAGGTTGTATGCTTTGGGAGTCTCATAGACAACAACTTAAAGGGACTTCTCATGCCTGGTGTTGGAGTTTTGTTAGATGGTCTTTGCCTCTTGGATGGGGGATTTCCAGCCCAGATGGAAAAATTCACTTAAACTATATATGCATATTTATACACTGACTTATGTGTATTATAGGTGTTTGTAGGTAAATAGTAATAGTATACTTCCCAATGGCCTTTTCAGACACTCTTACTGTTGTTTAACCAGCCTTCTCTGGTATTTGTCTCCCCCCTCCCCGAGTCTAACTAGAGGCCCCTCACCTCTGTTTTTCCCATTTTCCCCATGGCATCACTTTTTTCTTCAGAATTAGAAGTGTTACCTTAAGGGTGTATCTCAGTGGTGGGATCTTACCTAGAATGCTCAAGGCTCTGCATTCTATCCCTAGCCCTGAAACTGAAGAAAGAGAAATCTCGAAGTACTTTCATCAGAATACCTTCAAGGAGGGCAATCTCTTGTTTCTTAAGAAGCTTCTGTGGCGTGAACTGAGGCCCTGTACTCTAAGTGGGGAGGGAGACTTTTTGTGAGGTTGCTACAGCTCTCTCCAGTTCAGCTTTCTTACACTTGCAAAGCATATGAACTCAAAGGATTTATTACATCCACACATCTGCAGAGGGGACACAGCACACCATGCAAGGGCATTGTGGGAAAAATGCAAGAAAGCAGCTCACCAAACAGGTAGGGCCACTACATTTGAGGAACATGGACCAATATGTTTCTTGGCATCCTGGGTAGAGGACAAGCAAAGAGCATGAGGGGATATTACTGATACATCAGAATGTCACCAGGTCACAGCAAATGGAAGGCAAGAAGAGGAACTTGTGGTTCCGGCCAATCTTATCACATTGGTGCACCTGCTTGTCTAGGTGGAGTTGCTCAAGACTTGACGTGGAAAGAAGTGTTGTGGTATCAGCAGGGTACAAAAGTTCACAAATTTGCAATCCAGGCTCCTCTAGTTCATACCGAAGCCAGCAGCAGGTCAGGAATGGCATGCTGAGGATGGGAAGTGAAAGTGCACCAGAGACACAGCCTAGAGATGATGGACGCATTCATAGCATCCTCTCTGAAGGTGGTAGTTTAGATGGTGGCATTAGCCTGCTGGATCTTGGTAAGCAGAAGGCTAAGGAAATGGCCCAGGCCTGTCTACCCACCATGGCCTCTATACTCGTGGGCTTCTCATGTTCTTCAGCCCTGGGGTGGTACTATCATTTACATCATTTTGTTTCCAAAACACATGTTTCAGTATGAGTCTCGCTACAGTAAGAGGTTCTTTCAGAGGTAAATAGGTCATGGGGGACCCGGCCTGTATCGAGAGATTAATGTAGTTCCCATGAGAGTGAGTTCCTTGTCTCAAGAGTAAATTGTTTTAAACTGAGTCCAACTTCCTTGGCTTTTTCTCTGGTTCTCTTTTGTCATGTCAACTCTGCCACTCATCCTCGTTTGTCTTTCTGCTCATCGGTCACTCCTGGAGCAGCAAGCAGCCCTCACTAAAAGCTGGACAGATGCTGGTGCACAAGCTGCCCCCTTTTTAAAATTACAATTTATTCTCATTCTATTAAAAAGAGCACTCAAACCCTGTGGGCGCTCAAGTGGAGAAGACCCCGCTCTTTGGGACTCCCATTTCCTTCCTGGGTTGCCCATATGGTGCCTTGGAGCTGGGACAGAGCACAGGCCTTTCTCATGGAACCTGGGTCAGTGAGTATTTCCACTCAGCCACCTCAGGCTCTGGCCCCATGGCACCTTGGTGGATGTGTGGATAGGTAAGCCATATCTCCCCTGATAACCCTGCTAAGCTCGGTGAGCCTAATGGGGTAGCCTCCCTGGAGCACTGTGCTTCAGTCAGCAGGCTCTGTCACCGAAGCTGTGCCCACCGGCAGTCACCTTTAACGGCCATGGCGGTGCCCCGGAAGGCTGCTCTGCTCAAAGTTCCAATGAACCCCAAGCTGAAAGCACAAATGAGAAGGGCAGGTCCCAGAACCCAGACAGGAAGGAGCAGGGCCATCTCTGATCCAGACATCAGAGATCACACCAGTGAGGTAGGGGTGCCCAGCATTACCCATCAAGGGGAACAACACAAACTGGAAGGCCTCAGCATTGAGTACCCAGTAGGGATCACTATACATGGCAGAATATCAGTTACCATGGCTCACTTCATGGGGTGAAGATGAAAATATAGGCGGGCACAGTGATACCTCGGGGATAGGTCAGGGACAAGAAGAGGAAATACATGAGCCTAGGATGGCCGTGGACCAGCCAGGGCATTAAGTCTCAATGGAGGCTTATCTCCATGCCCAGGTCAAGTCAAGGAGGTATTGGGCCCAAAGATGAGACTGTCAGAGGATGAAGGCAAGTTTCCAGGAGTGTAGGGCAGGATCTTCTCAAGGACCACATGGCAATGCAGCAGAGAGTCAGAGCGCTGCTCTGACACTAAGGAAAAACAGAAAGAAATGAAGATGGTCCCGGCGTCTGCCACCAGGACTCGAGGCTTAGGTGTGTATGTGTGAATCTGAGTGGAGCCCTACACAGCTCCTCTTAAGGGCTGTCGTACTACCAGGAATAGCTGCAGAACAGCTAGACACACACACACACACACACACACACACACACACACACACGCACGCACGCACGCACGCACGCACGCACATTTGGTGTTACCTGTGTAAGGCCTACAGTCTGCTCCTAGCCACACCCTCCACTTTGGAGGCTGCAGTATAACCTATACTGCATGGGTGTGGCAATTCAAAGGTGCTGAACAACCAATTCTGCCAGGTCTGCCAGGAAGAGTTTGCAATTAGAGTGATACAATGGCAGGCTAACTGGCCTCTTCAACCTCCAGATCAAGAGGAAAATCCAGAACCCAGTTCCATTAATAAAGAAGGCCCTGGGGTCCCTAGGAATCAGAAAACAAGGCCCCTACCTTAGATACTCCTTACTGTACCTGTCAGCCAAGTAGCCAAACACAGGTGCCCGGATAGTCCAGCTGGAGATAAACACACTCTCTGGTCCCACCTATGAGGGAAGGAGGCTGAAGAATGAAGGTTGGGGAGCACACATGAATCTCACTGTGAAGGGGAAATAAAACAGACATCACAGGTGAACAGGGGTGTGAGGTCTGGATTGGGGGTGGGCATGGGAACAGGAGGGGCCAGGTGGGGGAGGATGGAGAGAGAGGGTACTAGGAGAGACAGTTGGAATCAGTGGCATCTCTGGAATGAGCTAGAAACATAGTGCAATGGAAACTCTCAGGAATCTATGAAGGTGACCCTAGCTAAGACTCCTAGCAATAGGAGATAGAGAGCCTGAACCAGCCATCCCCTGTAACCAGGCAAGACTTTCTGTGGAGGGATGGGGACCCCAACCCAGCCACATAACCTTCCACCTACAATTGCCCTGCCTACAAGATGTGCTGGGGTAAACATAGGGCAGAAATGATGGGCGTGGCCAACCAATGATATCTTGAGATCCATATCATGAGAGGAAGTCCACCCCTGACACTGCCTAGGGGGCCAGGACCCAGAGGACAGACAGCTCAGAGACCTAGGATAGAACCAAACATGACTGGCAAAAAAAAAAAGTCAATGAAATGATTCTTAATGATACTCTGCTATACTCATAGATCGGTGCCTAGCCCAATTGTCATCAAAGAGGCTTCACCCAGCAACTGATGGAAACACATGCAGAGACCCACAGCCAAACATTAGGGGAGCTCAGGGAATCCTGTGGAAGAGGAGGATATAGGATTGTAGGAGCCAGAGGGATCAAGGACATTACAAGAAAATCCACAGAATCAACTAACCTGGGCTCATAGGTGCTCACAGAGACTGAACTGACAACCAGGGAGCCTGCATGAGACTGACCCAGGCCCTCTGCACATATGTTACCATTGTGTAGTTTGGTCTTCTTGTGGGACTCCTAACAGTGAGAGCAGAGGCTGACTTTGACTCTGTTACCTGCTTTGGGGACCCTTTCCTCCTACTGGGTTGCCTGTCTAGCCTTAATAGGAGAGGTGGTGCCTCGTCTTACTGCAACTTGACATACTGTGGCTGGCTGATATGCATGGGAGGCTTGCTCTTTTCTGAAAAGAAAGGAGGAGTGGATAGGAGGGTCAGGGGAGATTAGGGGACTTGGGAAGATGAGAGGGAGGGAGGGGAAACTGTGAGCAGGATGGAAAATAATTAATTTTTAAATGCAAAAAAATAACTAAAATGGATCTTAGTCCCCAGTAGAAAAGCCAAATGTAAAATACAATACAAACACAGTTAAATGTAAGAAAAGGAGAAGGAGGAGGAGGAACACGATGATGAGAGAGAGAGAGAGAGAGATAGAAAAGAAGAAGGAGGAGGAGGAGGAGGAGGAGGAGGAGGAGGAGGAGGAGGAGGAGGAGGAGAAGAAGAAGAAGAAGAAGAAGAAGAAGAAGAAGAAGAAGAAGAAGAAGAAGAAGAAGAAGAAGAAGAAGAAAATAAAATGAAATAAAAGAAGCTCATACCAGAGTTCTGGTCTTACTGTACAGTGTTTATTATCTCACTGAGTTTTAGCTGCTGTACTAAGATAAGCTCAACAAAGGCTGAGCTTTTTTTTTTTTTTAATCCATCTGTGGTGCTGAGCTGTTTCCTCCTGTAGATGAAGAAGTCAGCGAGCTCCATCCTCCAAAAGAGAAGCTCCTGATGCATTAATATAGACTAAAGCTATGAAGAGCAAATAACAGACCAAATGAAAATATACACATACAAAGCCTTTTTTAAAAAAATAATGGATACTGTATATACTCACAACTCTCCTAAGAGATCAAAGAAATTGGTTTTCGAAAGTTCACTCCCCTAAGCAAAATTGAAGACTAACCCCCATGGCCTGGTTCCAGGCAGACTGAAGCAGTTGCTGCTTGTTACCAAATAGTAAATAAAGATATGTAAAACACATGCTCCTTTGACTTCTCCTGCCTGGTATAGTAGATGCTTTTTGCCTTTAAAGAGATCTGAAACCTAAGTGGTAACCACTTGAAGGTGCGGGGAGGATCAGATTTAATTATCTTGTTTATTATGCAATCTGTGCTTCATTACTGCCCATAAAGGCGAATAAATTAAATTTAAGCATGTATGTTTTTCTTCTAAAAAAAAAGTGAGGCACAGAAACATTTCTAACAGAAACCAGCATAAATTTGCAAAAATGAACCATGAAAAAAATCTTAACAAAAGAAGAAGTTAGTTGCTGATTTTAATAGTTCTCAAATTTTTGACATGTCTAAATTCTATTCTTCTACCAGCAAGGAAGCGGATGGGATAAGAAACTATAAGAATGAATGCGTCTTCACCAGCAACCTGCCTCTTTAGATGACAACAGTCAGATTAAGTAACAACCCTTTGGCCAATTCAAACAATGGAGTTCCAGAAATATAGGTATTCCTCTAGTCTTGGTTCTGATATTTCCCACATGCCTCTTAACTGCCAAATAAATATTCCTCTCTCCAAACATTCACGTCACAATGGCCTAGAAACTCATGATGAAAATTACTCTGTTGTTAGGAATATTCTTTGGGGCTGGAGAGACAGCTCAGCAGTTAAGCACTTGCTGCTCTTCCTAGAGGACCCTGGTTCAGTTCTCAGCACCCACAGGGCAGCTCACAACCACATATGTAACTCCAGTTCCAGGGGATTCAACACTCTTCTGGCCTCAAGAACACCAGATACACAGTTCACATATATACATGCAGACAAACATTCCTACATGTAAAATAAAAACAAATCTTTTTTTTAAGTATTTTCTTTCTTATGGCCCTATTTTAGGGGGAGTGGATGGAAGATTTGATCAAGATACATTGAATACAGGAATGAAATGTTCAAAATAAATAAATGAAAAATACATTTCAAAAGGACAAAAATGAAATATTCTTAACAGTGATAACACATGCCATCATCATCTTACTGGAAATTTATCAGGTCCTTCCTGTCTATGTGTATGACAAGGTAGCTAAGGAGGAAATAGGAACAAGAGGAAGTGAAGAAAATGTGCAAGAAGAGGAAGTGTTGGTCTCAAACACAAATAACCTGCCACTCTAGCCCCAAGAGTCAGGACCTAAGGTGCCAGTCAGCGCATGGACTGAGGCTCAGCATGAGTGTAGGTCCAGAGTAAAGCCCATTCGTTGTCACTACTGTGCCCAGAAAACAAAAGATGGACCCTCTTGGTGACAATCTGGGCTTTCACCCACTGAAAACATGCACAGTACCAGCTTCCTTCTGATCTTCACAGACCTAGAGAAGGACTTTGGATCTGATTCATCTAACTCATTTCACACTCATGGCACATGAAGGACAATTTTGTGATCCAGGCTGCTTCTTCATTGAGACATGAAAGCTGCATATATCCTGTGCTGAGACGTAATCCTGAACTATTCCTTAAGCAGGAAGATTGGTGTCAGGCAGTGGCGGATTTCTCCAGGGGTATTAGTCACAGGTTAGTCGATGACACTGGTCACTGGTGGCACAGTGACTTTCTCTCCAGGGGACATGTGGAGATGCAGGTACACTGTGCACTAGATCATTCTATTCCCCCACTCAGGCTACCCAGTGGAGCTCTGTCCTGCAGCAACCACGCCTGCCAATGTTGGTTGTTTTTAATGGAATCCTGAACTCAAGAGTGAGCCTAGACAAATTTAAGGAGAAACAGCAAAAACCATAGAAAATTAGCATACAGTGTTCAGAGTCATCCCATCATAACAGCTACTCCAAGCAGGTCCCAGGCAAGTTCAAGTAATACATTACATCAGACTGGCCTGAAATTCGCTGTAGGTAAAGCATTCTTTATGACACCTATGTAAACACAGAGAGACTTTTCCTTGTCTATTAGCGACACTTGAAAGTACACTGTCCAATAAGTAAGTATATTTCTCTAGGCCTTCCACAAGTATACTTACTAGGGTACAGAGAATTCAGTTCAGAAGTCCAAACTGGATGCTAACCAATGTTTATAATGCAGCAGTGTGGAAGCCTTCAAAATAAGGTGTGTATTATTGATCTATCAATTTCACCTTGCATCATTTTTCCAAAGAAAACAATCAGAGATGTGTCCTAAGGTTTTGCTACCAAGATTGCTATTGTAGAGCTGGTGTCTATCATAAAAAAGTAAACTACCTAAACATAAAAAATGAGATTTTTACATATTTTATGATAAAACTACATTGACAGTATTCTACTGTCAATTAAATATCATTAAATGCTTGAGTATAATGGTTCATGCCTATCATACCAACACTCAAGAGGCGGGGCTAGAAGAATCATAAGTTCAAAGCCAGCCTGGGCTACACAGTGGGACCTTTTTCCAGAAAGTAATAAATAATAGTATTAATTACATCTACAATATAACATTGGAATTTTTTTCAAGTTTAACCGGGTATGGTGGTGCACATCTGATCCCATAAGTTGGGGTGCTGGGAGGTCCATGGGTTCGAGGATTACCATGAAGCCATTTCAATACACACACACACACACACACACACACACACTGTACCAGCCATAGGAGAGATTGACAGTGGAAAAAGCGCACCTTCAGGCTGAGAGGCGCTGCGCGTGAGAGACCGGACTGTCAAACTCCCTTGATACTCCTCTTCTGTGTTTTTACATTTCCCAGTAATCTACAATCATTTTATATTCACACAAAAGCATTTCTAAACCACGTGTTATAAATTGGAGCATGCAGATATTTACTGAAGATTCAGTGCTCCAGGGGAACAAAGGCTCAGCAAGTTAAGATATGTATGTACCAACTCGGTGTTAAGCAAAGCTGTATGCTGTTGCTATCCCTGCTGTGTTGCTAGGGATTATGTTTCAGTTTGCTAAGTGATTGAGAGCAGGAAAGTTTGTCCAGGAAGCTGTGGTTCAATTACTAGTGAGCTGGAGCAAGGAACTGAGTGATGAGTTTTTGTTCAAGGAATAAAATGTAGGCAACAACACTAAGTGTCATGGAGACACTGTGCTTAGAATTCCTAGGAATAAGAACCAACAAGCTCTGACATTTCCTCTGCCTTTGTTATTCTGCCCATGTCTCTGGGTGCTGTTGGCCAGGATGAGGGGATGATACAGCCACTGAGGAAGCCAAACGCCCAGCGTCAAGGGGTAGCCCCAGTCCCCATGCTGCAGTGGCAGCCAAGAAACAAGACATTTATGCTCTGGGAGAAAGCAATGTTCAGAATTCAAATAGCTGATGTAGAGAATGCAAAACCCAGGAGATTATAGAAAGGAGAAAGGAAGCAGTTTTAGATAATTTTTACTGTGAGACAGAGTCTCACCATGTAGTCCTGGCTGGCCTAGAACTTATTGTGTAGACCAGGCTGGCCTCAAACTCTTGGAGATCACTCTGCCTCCCAAATGTTGGATTTAAAGATGTGCACCACCATACCCAGCCTTGATGAGGTTCTCAGAAGCATCAAAGCATTGAGCTCATTAAACTGAACAGTGTGGGTCTCACTCAGACTCAGAAATGCTTAAGCACATGGCCCTGAATCTCAGCTTCCAGTCTACAGAGTGCATGTGGGTCGCTCCAGGCATTAGGCTTCTAAACTTGCAAGAAACAGTGGACTGGAATACGAGTTCCATGATACAGCACTTGCCTGGTGTGTATGAGATCCTAGCTTCACTCCTTAGCACAGCAAACATAATAAAATCAAATATGCCATACTCAATAGACATTGTGGATTCATTAGTACCGATCTCACAGCTGTCAGTGCTATAACTCCTGTCTGCACCCTGATTGTCTATGATGTCATGCACATCACAGCTTCCTACACTAGGGAATGCTAGCTGCCCTTCACCACTATATTTAACAGCCATTTTAGACAGCAAAAGTCACCACCATAAAACAAAGATTCAAAAATGAGCACCTTGTAAATAGGATGCTTGCTCACAATATGGGAGCTGAGAGAAGAAGGCAGGACACCTCTTTGTTTCACTTCAGCTGGGAATATACACTCAGGTGGCTTAAACTGTCTGCTGGCCTACATGAGTCTGAGAGTGAGTGAAAAAAAATCACCATGAGTTTTTATTTTGGGGTTACAAAGATGAATTTGAAAATTCAGAAGGCCTGATTAGTTATATCTGATGGTAATTAATGAATGCCTCTTAATAAGTCATTGTGGAAATAAGTACAATAGCCCATGGCATGCATTTAACAAAGCACGTGGTACCTAAGTCCCAGACATGTACTGGACAGGAAAAGTTTTTGCATGTTCTTTAGAGTCCTACCAAGCTGCTATCTATCTTGCATATTGCCAGATACTGTAAATGGAAACTCTAGAAAGAAGATTGCAAAAACAGAGTAATCATTTGTGGTCAAAACATTTTCATTACACTGTAAAACCCACTTAAAATGCAGTGACCTGTATGTTTTCTGTAGCAGGTTATTGAGGTAAAGTAAAGAGCACTGGGAGATGTGGATGTTGTGGGTGGGGACAACACATTAGTTGCTCTGCAATGAAGACTGCCACCCATCCCCCAGTCCTGAACTGAGATAATAACCATGGCAAGAAAGTTGATTGTACTACTTTCTCCATGAAAAATTAACAGGACACAATCAAGCGTGTCTCTGTGTGAGTGTGTGCTGACTTGAAGAAGCAGCTGGCTTTTTTTTAACTTTGTGTTATAGTAAACACAGGGTCCTTTTTATTTGGACTAGAATCTCTTTGTTAGAGAGTAAATATTTCATGGTTATGTAAGGCACTGTAAACACAATTCCAGAGGCATTTTCTAGGAAGACATTTCCTTGCCCGAGGCAAAGAGATTGAGATAATTTTCAAAGTCATGTCCTCCTGAATGTGACAGAGTGGGCCATTTCCTCCTCACTCATCCTACACTGATCTAGAGATTATTCAAACTTTTCCTCTTTAGGATTTGGAGTTCAAGACTGCTGAATTTTAATTTCTCTATTGATTTATGTTAGTTACATCTTTTAATTTTTATTTTATGAGTATGGATGTTTTGCCTGCATGTATGTGTGTACACCATGTGTGTGCAGTGCTCTTGGAAGCCAGAGGAGGAGGTCAAATCTTCTGAAACTGAAGTTACAGGTGGTTGTGAACCACCATAGGAGTGCTGGGAATTGAACCTGGGTCCTCTGGAAGAGTGGCCAGTGCTCTTAACCACTGAGCCATCTCTCTAGCCCCATGTATCCACACTTCTCGTGATTGTGTCTCTGTATTGTGTCACATCTCTTAATCCGTCTCCACTCCTGAATTCCTTCTTCCTGCATTACCAGTTTCCATTCTGAGATTCCTTCTTGCAGTTGCCCAGGCTTACAATTTTGTCTTCGCCCTTTTCTTCTCCCCCTTTATTGGTACACAGTAAGCTAATTATATTACTTCATCCTAGTGAGGCCACATTGCCAGTGTTCTTCTCCAACTCAGTCCTCAATTCCCGCCACTTTGTAAACTTCTCTCTATCATTTCCTCCACTGGACCATCCCACCTATAACCATGGAATGCATTTGTATAAGGACTGTATTACTATCACACCTCTCTGTGCTCGTGGAGTAAAGTGTTAACTTTCCTCTGCTTAAGAATAGAGGGGAGGGCCGATCCAGATCCTCCTCTACAGCGAAGGCTCTCAATTGCCTCATATGCAGCTGGGGCAGGGCCAGCATTCACGCTGCAGCATTCTGATTTGTGTCCAGAAATTCTGACGGTTGCTCTCCTCTGCCTATGTCTTTCTTCCTCCTAACTTTTGAGTAATGTACTTCAAAGGTTCATGTCAGACTCAACTCAAACGTCAACTGCTCCCCATACCTTTTCTAATTCAAGTTCCATTCTTGACAACCCAAACGTCAACTGCTCCCCATACCTTTTCTAATTCAAGTTCCATTCTTGACAACTGTCTTCTAGAAGTCCTGGGCACCCTTAGGGTCACATTCATAATCTCACTTTATTGTAGGAGTGCTTTAATGGCAGATTCCTCAATGGGATGGAGGGAGAGGTCTGCCAGCACAGTGGAGAGTAAAATAGAAGTCAAGGAAATGGAATTTGATGTGAAGAGGTACCAGCTACCATACAGAGAACTCCACAGAAGAAAGACGGAGCACTTTGTCCTGAGTATCTGCCTTTCAGACCTCTCTTTCAGCCAAGCCCTTCCTGGAAGTGAGCTGCAGACTGGAGCCCACTCTCAAAAATGGCAGATATACACATAGATATATGCCTTGTATAAAGTGGAAAACTCTGCTTGAGTTCTAAAAACATCACTTCCAAAGTATTTCTTGAGAAATGATTCATACGCAAGTTCATGATCACCACAAGGCTACCTAAAAGACCTCTAGCTAGGGCTGTCCTGTGCATCCTGAAGAACGGAAGTGCAGTGGCTGGTTGGAGGCCTGTTATCAGAGAGTGAGGTGGGAAAAGGCTGAACTGCAGAGCAAGGCACAAAAGAGGTGCTTTTCTATTCTGGGCTAATGGCTTTGGGAATGTTCAGAAGTAAAACAAACTATAAAAGGGGGAAAATTTAGCATATCATTTATTTTTATTTAAAATTGTTTTTATTCATTTTATAAGCCAACCACATATCCCCCTCTCATCCCTCCTCCACTCCCTCCTCAGCCTTTCCCCTGCCCTGCCCCCCATCTCCTCTTCCAAAAAGGTAAGGCCTCCCATAGGGAGTCAGCAAAGCCTGGTACATTCAGTTGAGGCAGGACCAAGCCCCTCCCCTCTGCATCAAGGCTGAGCAGGCCTCCTGTTATAGGTAATGGGCTCCAGAAAGCCAGCTCATTCATCAGGGATAGGTCCCAATCCCACTGCCAGGGGCCCCTCAAACAGACCAAACTATACAACTGTCTCCCACATGCAGAGGGCCTAGTCCAGTCCCATGCAGATTCCACAGCTGTCAGTCTGAAGTTTGTGAGTTCCTATGAGTTTGGTTCAGTTGTCTCTGTAGATTTCCCCATCATGATCTTGACCCCCATACCATCCCTTGCTCAAATAATCCCTCTTCCCTCTCTTCCACTGGACTCCTGGAGCTTGGCCTGGTTGGTTGTGGATTCCTGCATCAGCTTCCATCAGTTACTGGATGAAGACTCTATGATGACAGGGTATTCACCAATCTGATTACCAGAATAAGCCGGTTCAGGCACCCTCTCCACAATTGCTAGTAGTCTAATCCAGGGTCATCCTTGTGGATTCCTGGGAATTTCCCTAGTACCAGGTTTCTCCCTTACTCCATGATGTCTCCCTCTATCAAAATATCTCTTTCATTGCTCTCCCACTCCACCCCTCCCCCAGCTCGACCATCCCATTCCCTCATGTTCTCATCCCTTCCCCTCTATTACACCCCCCCATTCACAGTTTACTTGTGGAGAGCTCATCTATTTTCCCTTCCCAGGGCTATCTATATGTCCCTCTTAGGGTCTTTTTTGTTTCCTAGCTTCTCTGGAGCAGTGGGTTGTAGTCTGGTTATCCTTTGCTCTACATCTAGTATCCACTTATGAGTGAATACATACCATGTTTGTCTGGGTTACCTCACTCAGGATGATATATTCTAGTTCTATACATTTGCCTGTAAACCTCATGATGTCTTTGTTTTTCTGTGTTGAACAGTACTCCATTGTGTATATGTACCACATTTTCTTTATCCATTCTTTGGTTGAGGGGAATCTATGTTGTTTCCAGGCTTTGGACTATTATGAATAATGCTAATATGAACATAGTTGAGAAAGTGTCCTTGTATGATAGAGCATCCCTTGGGTATATGCCCAAGAGTGGTATCACTGGGTCTTGAGATAGACTGATTCTCAATTTTCTAAGAAGTCACCATACTGATTTCCAAAGTGGTTGTACAAGTTTGCACTCCCACCAACAATGAAGGAGTGCTCCCCTTGCTCCACATCCTCTCTAGCATAAGCTGTCTTTGGTGTGTTTTTTTGGGGGGGGGGCAGGAGTTGGGTTTTTTGTTGTTGTTTGTTTGTTTTGTTTTGTTTTTGTTTTTGTTTTTTTGAGACAGTGTTTCTCTGTGTAGTTTTGGTGCCTGTCCTTGATCTTGCTCTGTAGACCAGGCTGGCCTCAAACTCACAGAAATCTGCCTGGCTCTGCCTCCCAAGTGCTGGGATTAAAGGCTTTTGCCACCACCGCCTGGGGTCTTCAGTGTTTTTGATCTTAGCCATTCTGACAGGTGTAAGATGGTATCTCAGAGTTGTTTTGATTTGCATTTCCCTAATGACAAATGATGTTGAGCAATTCCTTAAATGTCTTTCAGCCATTTGAGATTCTTCTGTTGAGAATTCTATGTTTAGATCTGTAGCCCATTTTTTTTATTTGTATTGTTTGGTATTTTGACGTCTAATTTCTTGAGTTCTTCATATGTTTTAGAGATCAGCCCTCTGTCACATGTGTGGTTGGTGAAGACCTTCTTCCATTCTATAGGGTGTCATTTTGTCCTATTTACCTTCTCTTTTGCCTTACAGAAGCTTCTCAGGTTCAGAAGATCCCATTTAAAATTGTTGCTCTGTGTCTGTGCTACTGGTGTTATATTTAGGAAGTGATCTCCTATGCCAATACATTCTAGGTGACTTCCTACATTCTTTTCTATCAGATGCAGTGTAGCTAGATTTATGTTGCGATCCTTGATCCACTTGGACTTGAGTTTTGTACATGACAATAGAATTGGATCTATTTGCAATCTTCTACATGTTTACATCCAGTTATCCCAGAACCATTTGTTGAAGATGCTTTCTTTTTTCCATTGTACAGTTTTGACTTCTTTGTCAATGATCAGGTATTCATAGGTATGTGGATTAATGTCAGGGTCTTCAATTTGATTCCATTTGTCTACATGTCAGTTTTTATGTCAATACCAAACTGTTTTTATTACTATAGCTCTATAGTAGAGCTTGAAATCATGGATGGTGATGCCTCTAGAAGTTGCTTTATTGAAAAGGATTGTTTTAACTATCCTAGGTTTTTTGTTTTTTTTTCCATATGAAGTTGAGTATTATTCTTTCCAGGTCTGTGAAGAATTGTGTTAGGATTTTGATAGAGGTTGCATTAAATCTGTAGATTGCTTTTAATAAGATTGCTATTTTTATTATGTTGGTTCTACATATCCATGAGTATGGGATATCTTTCCATTTTCTGATATCTTCTTCAATTTCTTTCTTCAAGGACTTAAAGTTCTTGCCATACAAGTCTTTCATTTGCTTGATTGGAGTTACCCTAAGGTATTTTATATTATTTGTGGCTATTGTAAAGGGTGATGTTCCTCTGATTTCTTTCTCAGCCCATTTATCATTTATATATATGGGAGGGCTACTGATTTTTTGAGTTAATCTTGTATCCCACCACATTACTGAAGGTGTTGATTGGTTGTAGGAGTTCCCTAATAGAATTTTTTAGGGTCACTTATGTATACTATCATATCATCTGCAAATAATGAAAGTTTGACTTCTTCCTTTCCAATTTGTATCCCCTTAATATCCTATTGTTGTCTTATTGCTCGAGCTAGAACTTCAAGTACTATACTGTGTAGATATAAGGAGAGTGGACATCCTTGTCTTGTTCCTGATTTTGGTGGAATAGTTTTGAGTTTCTTTATGTGGGCTGTTGGCCTGCTATAAATTGCCTTTATTATATTTAGATATGTTCCTGATCTCTCCAAGGCCTTTATCATGAATCAGTGTTCGATTTTGTCAAAGACTTTTTTAGCATCTAATGAGATGATCATGTGGTGTTTTTCTTTCAATTGTTTATATGATGGATTACATTGACAGATTTCTATATGTTGAACCATCTCTGGGATGAAGATCATGGTGGATGATTTTTTTTGATGTATTCTTGGATTCTGTTTGCCAGTATTTTATTGAGTATTTTTGCATCAATGTTCATGAGAGAGATTGAACTGTAACTCTCTTTGTCACATCTTTGCATGATTTGGGTATCAGGGTAATTGTAGCCTCATAGAAAGAGTTTGGCAATGTTTCTTCTGTTTTTATTATATGGAAGAATATGAGGAGTGCTGGTATTAGCTCTTCTTTGAAATTCTTGTAGAATTCTATACTAAAACCATCTGGCCCTGGGCTTTTTTTTGGTTGAGATACTTTTAATGACTGCTTCTATTTCCATTGGGGTTATAGGTCTATTTAGATTGTTTATCTTGTCTTGATTTAATTTTGGTATGTGGTACCTGTCCAGAAAATTATTCATTTCTTTTAGATTTTAAAATTTTGTGGAGTACAAGTTTTTGAAGTATAACGTGATAATTCTCTAAATTTCCTCATTGTCTGTTGTTATGTCTCCCTTTTTGTTTCTGATTTTGTTAACTTGGATATTCTCTCTCTGCCTTTTGGTTAGTTTGGATAAGGATTTGTCTATCTTGTTAATTTCTCAAAGAACCAACTCTTTGTTTCATTAATTCTTTGTATCATTCTCTTTGTTTCTATTTTATTGATTTCAGCCCTCAATTTGATTATTTCCTGGTGTCTACTCCTCCTGGGTGTGTTTGCTTCTTTTTGTTCTAGAGCTTTCAGGTGTGCTGTTAAGTTGTTGGTGTGAGATTTCTCCAACTTCTTTATGCAGGCACTTAGTGCTATGAATTTTCCTCTTAGCACTGCTTTCATTGTGTCCCATAAGCTTGGGTATGTTGTACATTCATTTTCATTGAATTCTAAGATGTCTTTCATTTCTTTCTTGACCCAGTAGTGATTCAGTTGAGCATTATTCAGTTTCCATGAAATTGTAGGCTTTCTGTACTTTGTGTTGTTGTTGAATTCTAACTTTAAGCCATGATGGTCCACTAAAATACAGGTGGTTTTTCCAATTTTTTTTTTTGTATCTATTGAGATTTACTTTGTGAGTGAGCATGTGATCAATTTTAGAGAAGGTTCCATAGGGTGCTGAGAAGAAGGTATATTCTTTTGTGTTTGGGTAGAATGCTCTGTAGATGTTTTGTAGATGTAACCAACCGTCTTATTAAAATAAGAAACACAGACCCAATGTAAAAGAGAAAGCTGAGAGGTCAGAGCTCAGAGCTAAAATCTTACCTCCTGCAGTGCTCCTAGCTTCCCTGAAAGAGAGCTACTTCCTGTGTGTCTGTCTTTAAATAGTCTTTCTGTTCTGCCTTCTCATTGGTTGTAAACCCAAACACATGACTGCCTCGTCACTGCCTGTAAGTACCGCCCTCCAGGTCTTAAAGGCATATGTCTCCAATGCTGGCTGTATCCCTGAACACACAGAGATCTACCTAGCTCTTCTACCAAGTGCTGGGATTAAAGGTGTCCGCCGCCGCCGCCGCCGCCGCCGCCGCCGCCGCCGCCACCACCACACTCTTGTTATGGCTCTAATAGCTCTGACCCCCGGGCAACTTTATTTATTAACATACAATGAAAATCACATTTCAGTACAAATAAAATACCGCCATATTTCCCCTTTTCTATTTTAATAGAAAGAAAAAAGGCAAAAGGTTATAACTAACAAAAGAAAAACTATATACAAAAGTACAATAACTATATACAATATATACAAGTAACAAATACCTAAATGATGTCTAGTCCATTTGTATTTGACAAATCAGAGAAAATAATTCCCTTATCTATCCTATTTTGGTAAGTCCAAAATGTATCTAATTCACTTTCTATCCTAATTAATCTTCAACTATAACTAACTAATCTTCAACTCCCTCAGAGACCCAAGAAGTAAATAATATAAGCTAACAAAAATAAAAACAGGAAGTGCATGCAAGAAACTTCCAAAAATTTTGTGAGTTGACAGAAACAGCCAGCTGCCTGGACAGTCACCTGAGGTTTCTCCACAGTGTTGGGGCATCATCTTCAGCCTATAGGCTTAGCATATCTGGCAGACTCATTTGTGAAGTATGCTGTACACAAGGTCAACAGTTCAACCTCACATTGGGTGAGAGCAGTCCACGTACCAGAAACACCTGAATTCCACTAGTGTCATGTCATGATTCAGGATTTTAAATTCTGGAAATTGTTGACAGTTTTTTAATTCAGCTGTCCATTCTTCTTGTCTGTGTATATATGGCTTCATCTTAGCATTCCCTTCTTCTCCACATCCCTCTATTAAATGCCAGTCTACTATTGAGAGGCGTGAGCTTTCAGCTGCTGTTCCATTGCACAACAGAAGCCATCGGCCCACTGCCTGTTCAGCTGCCTTCGAAGAAAAGGGCACTGTACCTTTTCCGGATTGCGAAGGCCACTTCAGGGATGGTGCCATATTGTTCTGGCCTCAGAAGATGCCTTTTGATAAAGCCATAACCACACTTGTTTTGGCAACAATCAGTAGTCCTTTGTTTCGTGTCCTGTCTGTCCATTTTGTCCTGTTGATTCAAGGATACTTTGTTCTCCAGTGGCTAACTTTTGCCACAATGAAAGTTAACTCCATATGCAGTTTCTTCAATGCCCATATTTTCTCTGAAGTAGATTGGTACTGCCAGGAGCCGACATGTCTCAAAAAAAAAATTTCTAAGTTATTAAAACATTTTAAATGCCATATTCTGTAGATCTCTGAAGGGTTTGAAGATGACCTGTCTAAAATATATCTGCTCAATTTTTAAAACATATCTAATATGACTACAATTTCTATTGTAATGTCTAACTACTAACTTTCATTTCTTTATATCCTAATAGTTGGTAATAATGTAAAGTATTTAAAACTAGTAATTGTCTTTTTCTTTTTTTTTTTTTCCTTTTTTTAAACAAGGGGGTCAGAGCTATTAGAGCCATAACAAGAGTGTGGTGGTGGTGGCGGCGGCGGCGGCGGACACCTTGAATCCCAGCACTTGGTAGAAGAGCTAGGTAGATCTCTGTGTGTTCAGGGATACAGCCAGCATTGGAGACATATGCCTTTAAGACCTGGAGGGCGGTACTTACAGGCAGTGACGAGGCAGTCATGTGTTTGGGTTTACAACCAATGAGAAGGCAGAACAGAAAGACTATTTAAAGACAGACACACAGGAAGTAGCTCTCTTTCAGGGAAGCTAGGAGCACTGCAGGAGGTAAGATTTTAGCTCTGAGCTCTGACCTCTCAGCTTTCTCTTTTATTTTACATTGGGTCTGTGTTTCTTATTTTAATAAGACGGTTGGTTACATCTACATCTATGTTTATTAAGTCCATTTGAGTCATAACATCTGTTAGTTCTTGTATCTCTCTACTAAGCTTCTATCTGACAGACCTGTCCTTTGGTGAGAATGGGGAGTTGAAGTCTCTCACTATTAATGTGTGGGGTTTGATGCATGATTTAAGCTTTAGTAATTTTTTTTTACATAAGTGGGTACCCTTGTATTTGGGGCACAAATTTTCAGAATTGAGACTTTATCTTGATGGATTTTTCCTGTGATGAATATGTAATATCCTTCTCAATCTCTTTTGATTAATTTTAGTTTGAAGACTATTTTGTTAGATATTAGGATAGCTACACCAGCTTGCTTCTTAAGTCCATTTGATTGGAAAGTTTTTTCCCAACCCTTTACTCTGAGGTAGTGTCTGTCTTTGAAGTTGAGGTGTGTTTCTTGTATGAAGCAGAAGGATGGATCCTGTTTTCATACCCATTCTGTTAGCCTGTGTGTTTTTATAGGTGAATTGAGTCCATGATATTAAGGGATATTAATGACAATGATTGTTAATTCCTGTTATTGTTTGGTGGTAGTGTGTGTGTGTTTCCTTTTTTGGGGATTTGTTGGTGTGAGGTTATCTATTGCCTGTGTTTTTGTGGATGCATCTAACCTCCTTTGATTGGATTTTTTCCTTCTAGTGCTTTCTGTAGGGCTGAATTTGTGGATAGGTACTGTTTAAATCTGGTTTTGTCTTGGAATATCTTGTTTATTCCATCTATGGTGATTGAGAGTTTTGCTGAGTATAATAGTCTGGGCTGGCATCTGTAGTCTCTTAGTGTCTGTATATCATCTTTCCAGGACCTTCTGGCTTTTAGAGTTTCTGCTGAGAATTTGAGTGTTATTCTGATGGGTTTGCCTTTATATGTTACTTGGGCTTTTTCCTTTGTAGCTCTTAATATTCTTTCTTTATTCTGTATGTTTAGTGGTTTGGTTATTATGTGGCGAGGGGACTTTTTTTGTGGGAGGGGATCCAGTCTATTTGGTGTTCTGCGAGCTTCTTGTATCTTCATAGGCATGTCCTTCTTTAGGTTGGGAAAGTTTTCTTTTATAATTTTGTTGAATATATTTTCTGTGCCTTTGAGCTGGTATTCTCCTTCTATCCCTATCATTCTTAGGTTTGGTCTTTTCATGGTGTCCCAGATTTACTGGATGTTTTGTGCTATGACTTTGTTGGCTTTAATGTTTTCTTTGACTGATGAATCTATTTCCTCTATTATATCTTCAATGCCAGAGATTCTCTCTTCCATCTCTTGCATTCTGTTGGTTATGCTTGCATCTGTATTTCTTGTTCATTTACTCAGATTTTCTATTTCCAGCATTCCCTCAGTTTGTTTCTTCTTTATTGCCTCTGTTTCAATTTTCAAATCTTGAACTATTTTCTTCACCTGTTTGGTTTTTCTTGGTCTGGTTTTCTTTACTTTCTTTTAGGGATTTATTGATTTCCTCCAATTTTTTTGTTCGTCTTTTCCTCAATTTCCTTAATGGAATTTTTCATTTCCTCTTTAAAGGCCTCTATCATCTTCATAAAGTCATTTTAAGGTTGTTTTCTTCTGTTTCTTCTACATTGGGATGTTCAGGTCTTGCTGTAGTAGAACCATGAGGTTCTGGTGGTACCATATTGCTCTTTATATTGTTGAATGTATTCCTGCACTGGCATCTACCCATCTCTTCCTCCAATCAGTGCAAATGGTGTCTGTATCTCAGGTAGCTGCTGAGGTCTCTGGGGGGGGGACTTGGGGGGCAGAGTGGGACTTGTAGATTGCAGGATCCACTGTGGAGTGGCGGTGGGAAGGTCTACCCACAGGAGTCTTGCTGCTGGCCTGCAACTGGGACTGCAATGGTTGGGGGTATGGGGGCACAGGTTGTGCCCCTGGACCTAAGGCCTAGAGTCTGGGGTGACCAGCTGGAAGAACAATCACTCACCTCTTGGTCCAATCGGAGCTGGCAGAGTCTGTTTCTCAGGAAGCAGCTGTGGTCTAGGGCAATGGGTGTGTTTAGGGGATAGAGTGGGGCTCGTAGATTGCAGGGTCTGATGGGGAGGTAGTAGCCAGTCTGCCTGCAGGAGTCTTGCCTGCTGACATGCAACTGGGGCTGCAATGGGTGGGAGTGGTGTATCATTTATTAGCTTACAGAAGTTAATTTCTCACATTATTTTAATTATCACTGAAGTTGAAATAGAAATGAACATAGAGATATATTTAAAAAACATCATGCTACAATCATTTTTGGAGTAGTAAAATTAATGAGTTTGTTTGATTTTCTCTGGCTATAGTTTTTCATTTTTTAATAATAATATTAGCTTTTAGGACAGTGGCTCTCAATCCTGGCCACACATTATGAGCTCCTTGGAAGCTTTTTAGAATGCTTAGATGGGTTCTGGTTGCTCTAAAGTTGGTCTTTGATGTCCGTGTTTTATGGCTCCTCTAATGAGTGGGCCAAGTTGAGGTCTCCATGTTAACAGGACTTTTCCTCCATAGTCCTCCATAGCTAGATTCTATGCAGGGAAACTACTCAGACTCTAGCAATGGAGACCAGAGTTTAAATGAACCAATCAAGACTGAACATGGGGCTGCCAACATGGCTTAGCTGGTGAAGTGTCTGCCTTGTGAGCACAAAGACCCAAGTTTAATCTCTAGAGCCCAACAAGAACAGGTGTGATGGCATGCTTGTGATCCCAGGACTGGGACAGTGGAGAGAGGAGATCCCCTGGGCTTACTGACCATTTCTCAAAAACCGGTGGCACCTGGGGAAGAAAACCCAAGGTAGTCCTTTGACCTCCACAAGCACACACACATGGTCACACCTGTGCACATGCACAACCAGAACAAACATGCTCCCTGCACCTTATCCTATGGCTACATCCCAATAAAGTATATGTTCCTAGACTTGCATGTACACAATGGTTCAAGTCACATAGAGCAAGACTTCTGTTTGCCTGGGTTTTAGACCAGTCAGACCAGCCTAGGGGCAGAACCCCACAAGTGGTAGAGCTCAGCTTTCCCTTTCTACGTCAGGCCCAACTAATGAAAGTGCATGCCTTTATAACATGATATATCCTTTATTCCCTGGAGTAAGTCTCTCAGTAACCTCAGGGCAAAATGAGAAAACAAAAGATTTGGGAATTTGGGTCCCTTAAACTATTATCAACCCAATGAACCCATTGGGCTACATATTTTCTTCTGCCTAATGTGTCAAAATCATTTCAATGTTTAGTGTGCAAAATGGGAACCATATTACCATATATTAGGCATGATACACATTAGGCACAGTCATGAGTTCTTTCTAAATGTGACTTCATCTACTCTCAACAGCTCTGTATTTGAACCTCCATTCTAAAGTTGAAACTCAGAAACTAAAGAAATTGCCAAGTGTCAAAAGTTAATAAGTTACCCAGATCTATGCACTCAAGTAAACAAATGACGGGCTCACTGTACTAGGTGAAATATTCATTTTGGCTTTAACAAAAGAACACAACTCTCCCTATCACATGCTGGAATCATAGCCTCTAGAAAAAAGACAGCCCCAAGATTTCTTAAGAAGTCAAAAGTCTATAAAATATTATCAAAATCACTCTGACTTCTTTGGTAAGGAAAATTTAAAATTAAAAAAATAATAATAACTTTTCCTAGTGTCACACAAATAAATTACCTGTCAGATAATATGTGAATTTTGACACACACACACACACACACACACACACACCCTCCCAACAACCTTACATTAATATCCTCATGTTAGATAGTCCAGAAAAGTTGGATAAATTTGTTCAGGGTCATAGAGCTTTTAATTTGTGGGATAAATTTAAATTGATGACTATCTGACTCTAATATTTGAAATAGTAATTGCTATTGTATTATGTATTTCAAATAGTAATTGACAGAACAGATACCAGAACCCAAAGAAAAAGAGTTTTAATATAGAATTGGATTTTGTTTCTACCACATATGAATACTCCGGGCACTGCATTTCTCTTTTTTACCTGATGAAGCAGCCATGGGTGATATTGAGGACCACCCATGACAGCCTGTTTCACTACATATGCCCGAATAAGAGCAACTAGATAGATGGGGAAGCTTATTGCTCATTCTATTTCATCATTTGCTTGCATTACTTGGCCAGGTTCACCCTGCCCATTCTTCCCAGGTCCACACTCATCCCTTCTTCCCTATCCCACCCAACTTTCTGTCTTTTTTTCCTTAAAAAGACTAATTTATGCTGCCCAAATATTCTTGGATATGTGGTCTTCCACTGGAAGATGGTCACTTACCAAGGGCTACCCTCTTAAAGAAAACCGACCCTCCCTCTCCTAGCAGCTAACAATTCCCTATAGCCCCATGGCTAGGGGTAGAGAGATTGTGTGCCCAACTCCTCTCTAACTTGACCTTACACAGCTCTCATGCATGGGATTTGGTCTAGCTTGGGCTTATACAGGTCCATGCATAGGATTTGGTTTGTTTGGGCTTACACAGGTCTCATGCATGGGATTTGGTCTAGCTTGGGCCTATACAGGTCCATGCATGGGATTTGATCTAGCTTGGGCTTATACAGGTCCATGCATGGGATTTGATCTAGCTTGGGTTTATATAGGTCCATACATGGGATTTGGTTTGCTTAGGCTTACACAGGTTGCAACTGCTGTGAGTTCATGTGTGCAACAGCCCTGCGCTGTCCAGAAGATAATGTCTCCTTGTGGTCATCAACTACCTCTGGCTACTAAACTCTTCTTGGCCCCTTCCCCAATGATTGCCGAGCCTTGGGAGTGGGGCGTGGTATGTATGTTCCTTTTAATGTTGTTGAGCACTCTGCGGTCTCTGCGGGTCTCTGTCAATCAACATTTGCTTCTTAAAGTCAGGACCTCCTGCCTTTTAGCAACTCCAGCCTCTCCCTGTGTCTAGAAGTGAAGAAGTTAAAAAAGGAGTTAGAAAATAGAAATACTGCTCCTATTTGCTTTTCTTGTCTCTTTGTTGTTGTTCTTTTAGACAAGATCCTGCTATGTGTCCCAAACTAACCTCACACTTAAAGCCCTTTTGTCTCAAGTTTCTGTGTGGTGGGTTTACAGGCATACATCACCATGCCTTTTGTGTCCTTGGCACATTAAAATCTAGTCTGTTATAAGAAAGGTGCTTGCTAACTACTGGGAAATAGGAAACATTATTTCTTTATCAATGGCTATTTTTAAAATCTAGTTCCCATCCCCAAAGAAATCTGATGCAGCTCCTAGGAGATCAATGTGAATAAATTTGAGAAGATTGTATCAAAGGAATCAGGTTTAGCTGCCAAGCTCTAAATATTTGAACTACAAACAATGAGCAATGTGCAAATGAATTCAAGAGAAGTTTGTAGTGCTGAAGGAAAGTGGTCCTGCAGGAATGCAAAGGAGCCCCCAAAGATCTATTTCTGGAAGATTTTATCTCTCTCTTGTCATAGCTGTCAATAAGGAATAACTGGAATTCTATGACTGAGGACACTGGGAAAATTGAAGTTTATAGTGTTTCCTCTTCCTTCTAAACTGAGATGAGTGCTCTTTTCTAGGATATGACTTTGTTTAACTCCAGATTTTAAAAAATAAAGCATTCTTATTTATAGCAAGACCAAAATTCTTAGGCATCCCTCTCTTCACTGTGCTGAATGGCTGGTTTTCTTTATATCTGTTTACTCTGTCATCACTCCAAATGTAGATATTTCATCCAGTACCATATTGTTTAATATTGTGAAATCTTGCCACATTGTGTAATCTCAAAGATGCAAAAGTAGAAAATCATGGAACTTGTCTCTAATTCAAACTCATGTTATGAAGCTGATATTTAGACAACTGAATCTATTGATAAGGAAAGAAATGTGAGATTTCACTATCTGCAAGATATATTGTACTTTCTGAAGATAAAAATACAGCCAACTAGACTCTCCAGTGAAAATATTACAGACCACACTTTTCAAGTCTCCATTATGCAATGTAATAGCCAAATCAATACATCTCTACTTTAGTGATCATCTGGTACCTGTGGTTTTCCTTTCCAAAGCTCCAGTCTCTGAGGTCAGTCTGCCCAGTCACAGCTCAATGAGGCTCTTTCTGCCTTATCATTTAGAAGATCAGTAGTTACCTCCACCACAACACCTGTCAGTCACCTCACTTTACCTCGTCACATAGACATTGTCATTTTATTCCATTACAGTACACAATGAGGCCATGCAGGAGGTACTTCTTTAAATTTACTTCTGAGTTGTGGGGCAAAGACAAATATGCTAAATGGAGAGTATGTCCATAGTCAATGACAATTCAAAGTCAGAAAGAACTGAGGTGGATGTGGGAGTGGAGGAAGTCCTGAGAGAATGGGTGCTTTTTTACATTTTTCTTTTTTTTATTTAATTATTTTTTTCATTTTACATACCAATCACAGGTCTCCCTCTATTCCCTTCTCCTGATCCCCTCTCCCCCCTCCCCACCCCATCCACTCCTCAGAGAGAATAAGGCCTCCCTTGGGGAGTCAACAACGTCTGGCACACCAAGTTGAGGCAGGACCAAGCTCTCCCCCAGCCCCTCGCATCAACACTGAGCAAGGTATCCCACCACAGGGAATGGACTCCAAAAAGCCAGTTCATGCACCAGGGATAAATTCTGGTCCCACTGCCAGGGGCCTCACAAACAGATCAAGCCACACAACTGTCACCCACATTCAGAGGGCCTAGTTCTGTCCCATGCATGTTCCCAGCTGTCAATCCAGAATCTGTAAGCTCTCACTAGCTCCAGTCAGCTGTCTCTGTGGTTTTCCCATCATGATCTTGACACCCTGCCTTATTCATGTAATCCCTCCTCCCTCTCTTCAACTGAACTCCAGGAGCTCAGCCCAGTGCTTAGCTGAGAACCTCTGCATCTGCTTCCATCAGTTACTGGATGAAGTTCTATGATGGCAATTAGGGTAGTCACCAATCTGATTACAGAAGAATGCAAGTTCAGGCACCCTGTCCACTATTGCTAGGAGTTTTAGTTGAGGTCCTCCTTGTGGATTTCTGAGAATTTCCCTGGCACCAGGTTTCTCTCTAACCCCATAATGGCTCCCTCTATCAAGATATCTCTGTGAATGGGTATTTTTGGCACACAGCGATGCCAAGGACCTAATACCCCAGACCCATGGCAATCGTAAAGCCTCACCTAGGTCAGGCTCAGGGAATTGGAAAAGTCTTTCTCTGGTCAGATATGAATGTGTGCAAATGATTGACCAGTGTGAAAAAACTAACAAATACAGTTTCCTCCTCTGGGATGACTGCAGCCTGAGTCTGCTCCCCTACAGAGGCCTCCTTGTTCATCTGGAAACCCACCTCCTACAGTCATACATGTGAAGAAATGAGCTGAGTTTCCAGGCTGCATGTGTGTCTCTACCACAGTGAGTACCGCCCACCCTTTTCGTGAGTACACATCACAGCTTTTCGGTACCTGTGTCTGTGTGTCTGTCCTTTCTTCCTTCCCTGACACCCCAGTTAGGTCATTTCCTGAGTCATGGTCATGGCCCTAGTGGATGAATTTCAGAATAAATTTGCTAGAAGAATATAAGAAATGGTGAGGAACACAGAGTGGCATTTGTCACTAACATATTGGGGCCCTCAAGAACATGATGATTTCCAGTCACACAAAACTGTTAGAAATTTCTGAATGTGAATATGAAGGTGCCTTTTTGTACTCTGGGACTCTCAATGGGAAGGGAATGCCACATTCTCCTCATTGACGTGACCATGCTTCCCCCGATCACAAACTTGTGTTAAAGAAACACATGTTGAAAAGGTCCCAATTCCTACTTCCTCTCCTCCCGTCCCTTATTATCTCTCCCCATACTGATAGAGCAACTCTAGCTTCATTTGCCGGGCTCCACCATCAAGAGAAAACAAGTGGTCTACTTTAATTCCTCTCCACACACTAATCCTGTGTCTAAAAATTAGATAATTCAGTGAAGGAAAACAAATCACATGAAGAAATATCTCCACGTGAATAAGATATGTTGTTACTAAAACCATTAGCCACTTGTAGAAATCTCTTGCTAATTCATCCTAACTGAGCCTCAAGTGTTTGGTGTGTCCATTTGTAACATCACTTGTATTGGCTTGGACACACATTTTTAAAGTCATTGTAAACAGAAGCGTTCACTTACTGTTTTCAGTGCCATAAGCCTCTGAAACATGGAGTTCTATGGTTAGGAAGGGCTGCCCTTGACAGAGTGGTTTCACTTCTTTTGTGTCACCAGACAGAACCCTCCCATTGACAGCTCTCCTTACCTGGCTTTCTATCTACGCCCTGGGACTCTTCTATCCCTGTCAGTACAGGTTACCAAGGCCACGGTGTGTATGCCTTTGGTATACCCTTGCCTAATAATCGAGGAATCAGTAACTCTCCTTGGGGGTCACGGACATTGACAGGTTGCCCTCACTCGAGTGGACAGTCTTATATACATATTCATATTGGCAACACTAATTAAGCCCAGGGGGTTGTTAATAACAACCAAAAAGAGAAAAAATGAAGTTGGAAAAGAGACAGGGTTGGGGGACACTATAGGTAGTTGAGGGGAGGTGTCTTAGTTAGGGTTTCCATTGCTGTGAAGAGACATGGCAATTCCTATAAAGGAAAAAATTTAATTGGGGATAGCTTGTAGTTCAGTTTTAGTCCATTATCATCACAGCCGGTGGCATGCAGGTAAACACGGTACTGGAGAAGGTTCTGAGAGTTCTGCATCTTGATCCTCAGGCAGCAGGAAGTAAACTGAGACATATCCTTCAACAATGATGCCACACCTACCCCAACAAGGCCACACCTCCTAGTAGTACCACTCCCTGAGCCTATAGGGGCCAATTGCACTCATACTACCATAGGAGATAATAGTGTATGGATATGATTATGATGTGAACAGCTGACTCCATATGCTCGTCCTGACATCCATTGAGTCACTCTACCATGTCTTCATGGCTGTGATGGACTAAATCATGAGCCATAAGAAATCTCTCCCCCCTTGGGTTGTTTCTGTCAGGTACATTGAGAGTGGCCATGCAAAAGCAACTAATACTGGGTCAGAAGGTATGGTGGTTTGAATAAGAATGGCCCCAGGGGTTCATATATTTGAATGTTAGTCACCAGGGAGTGGAACTCCTTGGTAAGATTAGAAGGATTAGGAGGTGTGGCTTTGTTGCAAGAAGAGTGTCATTGAGGGTGGGCTTTGAGATTTCAGAAGTCCGTGTCAGGCCCAGTTTCTCTCTCACACACACACACACAAGTGCACACCTGCAGCTCAGGATGTAGCTCTCAGGTACTGCTCCAGTGCCATGAGTGTTGCCATGCTCTCACAATGATAAAGGACTAAGCCTCTGAAACCGTAAGCAAGCGCCCAATTAAATGCTTTCCTTATATAAGAGTTGTTTTGGTCATAGTGTCTCTTCATAGCAATAGAACAGTAAGACAGAAGTTGGTAAGAGAAGTGGGTTACTGCTCTGACAGACCGGACAATGCAGTTTGTTGAAGGAATATGGAAGACTTTGGGGCTTTGGATTAGAAAAGACGTCGGATGCTTTAGGAAAGGTTCAATGGTCCATCCTAGCAAGAATATGGAAAACAGTGCTGAGGGTGATTTGAACTGTGGGAGCCACATCAAGAAGATTCTAAGGGGGAAGAATATTAGTAAGTGGCCTAAAGACTACTCTTGTGATATTTTGGGAAAGAATTTGGTTGCTTTCTTTCCTTGTCCAAAAAAATTTCCTGAGGCTAAATTGAAGAATTTGGGATTAATGGCATTGACAAAGGAGATTTCAAGACAGTCTACTATTAACTGTGTTGTGTGGTGATTAGTGGTCACTCTTCTGTAGCTCGATAATAAAAAGGAGCAAGCTGGGCAAAGAGAAATACAAAATTTACAGTTGGGGTGGAAAAAGAACATCAGGAAGTGTAATAAGGAGCGAGTCCAGTGCTCAATGAGATAAAAAGTTTAATGAAAAGCCTGATGCTAAGTTGAATAAAAAGAGTAGTGACCTCAGGGTAATATCCCACCCAGTTAAGCTTCCAACTTGTGAAAAGGAATTGAAAAAAGTTTAAGCAGTGAAGTAAACCATCAAAAACAGAAAGCTGATGAAAATATATTTAAACAAGGGGGCCATGTTCCAGCCCCATCAAGCAGCAGAACTGGCAGGTTTATGATTCTGACTTTAGAGTTAAGGATACAGAATCTATATGATTCTGACTTTAGAGTTAAGGATACAAGAAAGGAGTTGTAGAATCTCCCTCCTCAGCTAAGGAAAGCTGCATGTGTCAGGGGTGTCCCTGAGTGTAGGCTCAGAGAGGAAACTGCTCAAAGTTGTGAAGGTGAAACATGGATCTGGTTAGAGACTCCAAGATGTTAGAGATACCAGAGTCATGGTATCTTAGTTAGAGTTATTATTGCTGTGATGAAACACAATGACCAAAAAGCAAGTTGGGGAAGAAAGGGTTTATATGGCTCACACTTCCACATTACTGTTCATCACCTAAGGAAGTCAGGACAGGAACTCAAACAAGGCTGGAACCTGGGGGCAGGAACTGATGCAGAGGCCATAGAGGGGTGCTGCCTACTGACTTGCTTCCCTTGGCTCACTCTACCTGCTTTCTTATAGAACCCAGAACCATCAGCCCAGGATGGTATCACCCACAATGGGCTGGACCCTCCCTTATTGATCACTAATTGAGAAAATGCCTTATAGCTGGATCTCATGGAGGCATTTCCTCAACTGAGACTCCTTCCTCTGATGGCTCTAGCTTATGTCAAGTTGACACACAAAATCAAGTACACATGGAATATATGTCAAGAAATGCTTCAGGCTGGTTATAGAGTCAGACAAAGAGAGAGAAATGTGTTGCAGTCAACAAAGCTAAAAGCAATTGGACATCTGAAGAGTGCTTTGACATCAGACCTGGAAACACAGAATGTGGAGTTTGAACTACTGGTTTTCAGTCCTGCTTTTGCCCAGGATTTCCTCACTTTGCTCCCTTTCCTCCATTTCAGAATGCTAATGTCTATTCTGTGCCATTGTGTACTGGAAGTGTGTGACCTGCTTTTTTATTTTGATTTTCCAGGGGGTTAGGGTTAAGAGGTTGCCTTAAGTCTCAGAAGAGACTTTGAACTTTGGACTCTTAAGTAGTCTTGAGACTGTGAAAGACTGGGGACTTATGAAGATGAACTAAATGCATTTTGCATCATGATATGGCTATAAGCCTTTGGAGGCCAAGGAGTGGAATGTGGTGATTTGAACAAGGAATGGCTTCCATAGGCTCATATATTCGAATGTTTAGTCACCAGGGAGTGGAACTCTTTGATAGGATTAGAAGGATTAGGCAGTGTGGCCTTGTGGGAGGAAGTATGTCACCAGGGTTGGACTTTTGAAACCTCAAAGGTCCAGTATGTCCTCTCCCCCCCCCTCTCTCTGCCTATGGATTAAGATGTAAATCTCAGCTACTGCTCCAGTGCCATGAGTGTCACCATGCCCTCACCATGATGACAAAGGTCTAAGCCTCTGAAACTGTAAGCAAACACGCAGTTAAACATTTTCCTTTATAAAATTTGTTTTGGTCATGGTTTCTGTTCACAGCAATAGAACAGTAACTAAGACAGAAACAATATTTGAAGAAATGAAAGCTTTAAAC
Organism: Peromyscus leucopus; assembly: GCF_004664715.2. Taxonomy (NCBI): domain Eukaryota; kingdom Metazoa; phylum Chordata; class Mammalia; order Rodentia; family Cricetidae; genus Peromyscus; species Peromyscus leucopus. The sequence continues at coordinate 22,577,761 of NC_051064.1, read as the reverse complement.
TTCTCATATCTGATGAAAACTGTCACTGTATCTAAGAAGCTCAATGAACTCCAAGTAGGATAAAAATAGTGCTAGAGAAATTAACTTTACAAGAGATTTAGTGTCTAAGTTTGTAACACTGTCCTCTAAGGACTCTCATTTATAATTGGGTTACATGCTTTCTTTTTGCTTTATCATCTCACTCATGAGAATAAATTATATTCTGAATCTATGTTGGGACAGAGAGTACCCAGAGGGTAGATGTGCCTAATATCTAAAGCCTAAACAGGTAGGGAAGGCCTATACAGAAAGAAAAAAAAAGCAAAAAACAAACAACAAATACTGGTCTTCTAAGCTCGTGTGACTAAGGACACAAGAAAATGAAAGCATAAATATGCATGCATATGGTGTGGTTAAATGTTTAAGCTAAGTCTGGAATCAAGCAGGAATGTTTTGATGGTAAGAATTGATCCCAGATGTAGCACAATCCTAATTGGTCTTAATAAAAACCCAGAGCCAGATGTCGGGGTAAATGCTGAAAGATCAGAGAGACAAAAGAACAAACCACAGCCACCTCTCACCTCGCCAACTCCTTTCTCCTCCCACCTTATATTCCTCTCTCCACCCAGCCATATCACTTCCTGTCTCATCCTCCCTAGGGTTGGGATTAAAGGTGTGTGTTGCCATTACGTGGTCTCTATGGCTAACTAGTGGCTGGCTTTGCACTCTGATCTTCAGGCAAGCTTTATTTGTTAGATCACACACAGAATATCACCACACCTAGGACCTTGTGCAAGCTAAGCACATGCTCTTACACTGAGCTGCACCCCAAGATTCTCAAGTAAGAATTTTTCCTTTTATTTAAAGTAGATTTTTTTTCTCACATAATATATCTTGTTTACCGTTTCCCTCTCTTTACTCCTCCCAGTTCCTCCCTACTTCCTCTCCCATCCAGTTCTACCCACTTTCTGTCTCTCACTACAAAACAAACAGGCTTATAATAATAATAATATATATAATATGAAAAACAAAAACTAACACATCAGAATAGGACAAAAAAACAAACAAACAGAAGGAAGAAAGCCCAAGAAAAGACACAAGAAACAGATATAGATGCAGAGACCCAATCATTTGCACACTCAGAAATCACATAAAAACACTAATCTGGAAGCCATAATATATATGCAAAGGACCTGAAAGGTAAAAAGAGAGAAATTAAAATAAAATATATAAATAAATGTAAAAGTAAAAAAAAAATAAGGTAGAATGTTTTTTAAGTATACAGGGAAAAAAGTCCATACTTACTACTCTATTCCCCTTTCCTAACAGTATCTATCATTCCCCTAGTCCCTTACTCTATACCTAACCTCTGTAGTTCTAGGGATTGAAGCATGGTAATCATTGACTTATCAGATAGCCACATATAAGTGAATACATAACATATTTGTTTTTCTGGATTTGGACTATCTCACTTAGGTTTTCTTTTCATCCATTATCCTGAGAATCTCATTATTTCATTTTTAAAATAAATTTGTTTGTTTTACATTCCAAAGAAAGTTTCCCCTCCTTTCTCTCCTCCCATTCCCTCCCCCTACCTTCCCTCTGCACCTCCCCTCAACATCTGTTTCTCCTCTGTTTCTGTTCAGAAAGGGCCAGGCTTCCCATGGATATCAACAAAGCATGGCATATCAGGTTGCAGTAGGACTAAGTGCCTCCCCTTGGGTAAGGCAACCCAGTGTGAGGAATAGGTTCCCAAAAGCCTGTAAAAGAGTCAGAGACAGTCCCTGCTCCCACTGTTAGGAGTCCCACAAGTAGACAAAGCTACACAATTGTCACATATATGTAGAGTACCTAGGTCAGTCCTATGCAGGCTCCCTAGTCGTCAGTTCAGACTCTGTGAACTCCAATGAGCCCAGGTTAGTTGATTCTTTGGGTTTTCTTGTAATGTCCTTACCCACTCTGGCTTGTACAATCTTTCCCCCCTCTCTTCAGCAGGATTCCCCAGGCTGGGCCTAATGTTTATCTGTGGGTCTCTGCATATGTTCCCATCAGTTACCAGATTGTCTCTGATGACAATTAGGGTAGTCACCAATCTATGAGTATAGAAGATTATCATTGAGCATCAATCATTACACTGACAATTATTTATCAAATCAGGTTTTGTTCTATCCTAGGTGTCTTGGTCATCCGGCCTCTGGGTCCTGGCACTTCAGGCAGTGTCAGGGGTGGGCTCATTCTCCTGGCATGGGCCTCAGGCTGGACCAGTCATTGGTTGGACACTCCCACAATCTCTACACCACCCTTTCCCCAGCACATCCCATAGGCAGGACAGACTATAGGTCAAAAGTTGTGTGGCTGGGTTAGTGTCCCAATCCCTTCAGTGGAAGTCTTGCTGGGTTATAGGAGATGATGAGTTCTGACTGAATAGCCACTATTCCCAAGAGTCCCAGATGGGGTCATCCTTGTAGATTCCTGGGAGAATCTAACCTAACCCTGAATTGTGCCCCCTTTTCCAGTCATCTCTTTCAATACTCTCTCCCTCCATCCACCCCCAACCTGATCCATCATGTTACCATCCCCCATCTGCCCCCAGTCCACCAACAAGATCTCTTCTATTTCCCCTTCCCAGGGAGATCCATGTGTCCCACCTTGACTCCTTGTTACTTAGCCTCTCTGGGTCTGTAGGCTGTAGCATGGTTGTCCTTTACAGCTAATATCCACTTATGAGTGAGTGCATACTATGTTTGTCTTTCTGGATCTAGGTTACCTCACTTAGGATAAATTTTTTATAGTTCCATCCATTTGTCTTCAAATTCCATGATGTCATTTTTTTAACAACTGAGTAATACTCCATTGTGTAAATGTACCACATTTTCTTTATCCATTCTTTGGTTGAGGGACACTTAAGTTGTTTCCAGGATCTGGTTATGTTTAATAAACATAGTTGAGCAAGCGTCTTTGTGGTATAAAGAGCATTCTTTGGATATATGCCCAAGAGTGTTATAGCTGGGAATTAAAGTTGATCCATTCCCAATTTTTTGAGAAACTGCCATATTGAATTCCAAAGAGGCTATACAAGTTTTCACTCACATCAACAATAGAGGAGTGTTTCCCTTGCTCCACTTCCTCTCCAGCATAAGCTATCATTTGCATTTTTGATCTTAGTCATGCTGACAGTACAAGATGAAATCTCAAGATTATTTTGATTTGTATTTCCTTGATGACTAAGGACATTGAACATTTCTTTAAGTGATTCTCAACCATTTGGGAGTCTTCTGTTGAGAATTCTCTGTTTATATCTGTACCCCATTTTAATTAGGTTATTTAGGGGTTTGATGTCTAGTTTCTTGAGTTCTTTATATATTTTTGAAATCAGCCCTCTGTTGGACATGGGGTTGGTGAAGATCTTCTCTCATTCTGTAGGATGCTAGTTTGTCCTATTGACAGCATCCTTTACCTAATAGAAGCTTTTCAGTTTCCCATTTATTAATGAGGTCCCATTTATTAATTAGTGATCCTAGTGTCTGTGTTACTGGTGTTCTATTCATTCAGGAAGTGGTCTCCTGTGCCAATGAGTTCAAGGCTGTTTGCTACTTTTTTTCCTATCAGATTCAGTGTAACTGGATTTATGTTGAGGTCTTTGACCCACTTGGACTTGAGTTTTGTGTCTGGTGTGAGAGACGGATCTATTTGCACTCTTCTACATACAGACATCCATCTAGAACAGCACCATTTTTGAAGATGCTTTCTCTTTCCACTGCATGATTTGGGCTTCTTTGTCAAAAACGAGGTGTCCATAGGTGTGTGGATTTACATCTGGATCTTTGGTTCAATTCCATTGATCCATGCATCTGTTTTTATGCCAACACTATGCTGTTTTTATTGCTATAATTTTGTAGTAGATCTTGAAATCAGGAATGGTGTTACCTCCAGAAGTTCTTTTATTGTACAGGTTTGTTTTAGCTCTCCTGTATTTTTTTGTTTTTCCATATGAAGTTGAGTATTGTTCTTTCAAGATCTGTAAAGAATTGTGTTGGGATTTTGATGGGGATTGCATTGAATCTGTAGATTGCTTTTGGTAAAATGTCCATTTTTACTATGTTAATCCTACTGATCCATGAGCATGGGAGATATTTCCATCTCCTGATATCTTCTCCAATTTCTTTCCTCAAAGACTTGAAGTTCTTGTCATACAGGTCTTTCTCTTGCTTGGTTAGAGTTACTCCAAGATATTTGATATTATTTGTGACTATTGTGAAGGGTGTTGTTCCCCAGATTTCTTTCTCAGCCCATTTTTTGTTTGTATATAAGAAGGCTACTGATTTATTTGAGTTAATCTTATATACAGCCACTATATGATAAAGGTGTTTATCAGCTATAAGAGCTCCCTGGTAGAATTTTTGGGGTCAATTAAGTATACTATCGCATCATCTGCAAATAGCAAAAGTTTGACTTCTTCCTTTCTTTTTGTCTTATTTCTCGAGCTAGAACTTCAAGTACTATTTTGAATAGATATAAAGAGAGTAGATTGCTACAAGCTGCAGGAAAAAGTAATGGAATTCAGCTACTATCACAAAAGCTACTACTTGGAAAAGTCAGGGACTTCTCCAAAGGTCAAGTCATGGCTTAAGAAGTCTTGGTGATATTTTAGCATATATATATATATATATATATATATATATATATATATATATATATATATATATATATATATTATTTGCTGGTTCCTAAAATGATTTTCTTGTGTGCTTCCAAGAAATCCTAACAGTGTATTTATCTAAAATACCTATTGAGCATCCAAGGCCAAATGAAGCAACACCTGTCTCCTAGGTCAGGTGGATAGCTTTATTTCTTGTGCAATTTAGGGTGAGACCCTCCTTTCTTATACAACCTTACTAATAGACCCCTAACTTCTTACCTAACCACTTGTAGAAATGTAGACTGAGGACATAGATCCCCTATTTGATATACTAACCAGTCATTAGCACTCAGCTGACCTCCTCTTTTACAACTCCCATTTAGGGTTTTAAAAGAAAGCCGGTGGTCACTGCCTGAGGAAAATTCTTACCTACCTTTAAGACCCCGTAAGAATTCAAGCCTGGTGGCCTTGCTCTGCCAGTGAATTGCTATTGCTTGCGTTTATAACTGGATTCCAGAGAGACTCGGCAAGAATGGAGAGAATAAGGAGGTGGAGAGGAGGAAAGAGAGAGGAAAAAAGAGAATGGAAGAACTAGATGGGTAAAAACTGGAGAGGAATGGACAAGATGGAAAGAACTAGATTGAGGGGAACAGACTAGATGGGAAGAACTGGATTGATTGAAGGGTTAAAAAAGAATACTAGAGGAACAAGATGGAAGATGAGAAAGAGCCAGATGGGGAAGAACAAGATGAGGAAGAACAAGATGAAAAAAAAAGAGATAGGAGAGGAGCTAATATTGGAAGGAACTAGATGGATGAGAAGGAACTAAATGGGGCAGAACTAAGATGAGAGAATTAAGATAGAACTTAGAGGGGACAGCAGATAAAGGTAGAGACAAATCAGGCAAGAAAGGAGCTAGGCATGAGAGCAGAATAGAAGCTGTGTAGAGAGATAAGTGACACAGGATAATAAAGTGTATGGACTTAGGAGTTTCGTGTACATAGATTCATTTCTTTTCATCAAAGATTAAATTATCAGCTGGTTGTAGATTCTTCCCAAACCCTCAGACCAGACCTCCCTAGTCCCCAATAGTGGACACCCTTGTCTTGTTCCTGATTTTAGTGGAAATGCTTTAAGGTTCTCCCCATTTAATTTGATGTTGGCTGTTGGCTTGCTGTATATTGCTTTTTATTATATTAAAGTGTGTTCCTTTTATCCCTGACCTTTCCAATACTTTTATCATGAAGGGGTGTTGGATTTTCTCAAAGGCTTTTTCAGCATCTAATGAGATGATCATGTGGTTTTTTTTTCTTTCAGTTTGTTTTTATGGTGGATTACATTGACAGATTTTCATATGTTGAACCATCCTTGAATCTCTGAGATGAAGCCTACTTGCTTGTAGTGGATAATCTTTTTAATGTGTTCTTGGATTCAGTTTATGAATATTTTATTGAGTATTTTTGAACCAATGTTCATGAGTGAAGTTGGTCTGTAATTTTCTTCCTTTGTTGTGTCTTTGTGTGGTTTGGGTATCAGGGTGACTGTGGCCTCATAAAAAGAATTGGGCAATGTTCCGTCTGTTTCTCTTTTGTGGAATAATCTGGAGAGTATTGGTATTAGCTCTTTGAAAGTCTGGTAGAATTCTGTACTGAAACCATCTGGCCCTGGGCTTTTTTTTTTGCGGGGAGGGGGGATACTTTTAATAACTGCTTCTATTTCCTTATAGGTCTATTTAAATTGTTTATCTGACCTTGATTTAATTTTGGTAGTGGTATCTATCAAGAAATTTGCCCATTTCTTTTAGATTTTTCAATTTTGTCAAGTACGGGTTTTTGAAACATGAACCTAATGATTCTTTGGATTTCCTTAGTGTCTGTTGTTATGTCCTCCTTTTTGCTTCTGATTTTGTTAATTTGGGTATTCTCTCTCTGCCTTTTAGTTAGTTTGGATAAGGATTTGTCTATCCCTTTGACTTTCTCAAAGAACTAACTCTTTGTTTCATTGATTCTTTGTATTGTTCCCTTTGTTTCTATTTTATTGATTTCAGCTCTCAATTTGATTATTTCCTGGCATCTATTCCTCCTGGGTGACTTTGCTTCTTCTTGTTCTAGGGCTTTCAGGTGTGTTAAGTCACTAGTGTGAGATTTCTCCAACTTCTTTATGCAGGCACTTAGTGCTATGAATTTTCTTCTTAGCACTGCTTTCATTGTGTCCCATAAGTTTGGGTATGTTGTGCATTCATTTTCACTGCATTCTAGGATGTCTTTCATTTCTTTCTTTATTTTTTCCTTGACCCAGTTATAATTCAGTTGAGAGTTTTTCAGTTTCCATGAGTTTGTAGGCTTTCTGTAGTTTGTGTTGTTGTTGAACTCCAACTTTAATGCATGGTGATCTGATAAGATACAGGGGGTTACTCAATTGTCTTATATCTGTTGAGACTTGTTTTGTGATAGAGTATATAGCCAGTTTTGGAGAAGGTTTCATGTGGTGCTGAGAAGGTATGTTCTTTTGTCTTTGGGTGAAATGTTCTGTGGATATCTGTAAGGTCCATTTGAGTCAACATCTGTTAGTTCCATTATTTCTCTATTTTCTTTCTGGACAACCTATTGGTGAGATTGAGGTGTTGAAGTCTTTCACTATTAATGTGTGGGGTTCTGTGTGTGATTTAAGCTTTTGTAATGTTTCTTTTAAAAATGTGCATTTGCATTTGGGGTATAGATGTTCAGAACTGAGACATCATCTTGGTGGACTTTTTCCTTTGATGAGTATGAAATGTCCTTCCTTCTCTATCAAAAGAGATTAATTTTGGTTTGAAGTCTATTTGGTTAGATATTAGGATAGCTACAACAGCTTGCTTCTTAGGTCTGTTTGACTGAAAAATCTTTTTCCAACCCTTTACTCTGAGGGAATGTCCATCTTTGATGTTGAGGTGTGTTTCTTATATGCAGCAGAAAGTTAGATCCTGTTTTCATGTCCATTCTGTTAGCCTGTGTCTTGTTATTGCCAAACTGAGTCCATTGATATTGAAAGATACTAATGAGCAGTGATTGTTAATTTCTGGTTGTTTTTTGGTTTTTATTGTTTTTTTTCTTTTTGGTGGTGGTGGTGGTGGTTGTCATTGTTGTCGTCATTGTCATAGTGTGTATGTGTTCCCATCTTTGGTTTTTGCTGGTATAAGATTAATAACTGCCTGTGTTATTGTGGGTGTAGCTAACTTCTTTGGGTTGGAAGTTTCCTTCTAGTACCTTTTGTGGAGCTGGATTTTGTGGATAGATATTGTTTAAATTTGACTTTGTTTTTTCCATCTATGGTGACTGTAGGTTGTTCTGGGTATAGTAGTCTGAGCTGGCATCTGTGGTCTCTGAGAGTCTGCAGGACATCTGCCCAGGCTCTTCTGGCTTTTAGAGTCTCCATTGAGCAGTCAGTGTAATTCTAATAGGTCTGCCTTTACATGTTACTTGGCATTTTCCTTTGCAGCTTTTAATACGCTTTCTTTATTCTATATGTTTAGTGTTTTGATTATTATGAGCCAAAGGAATTTTTTTTCTGGCCCATTCTATTTGGTATTCTGTAAGCTTCTTGTACCTCTATAGGCATGTCCTTCTTTAAGGTGGGAAATTTTTCTTCTATTATTTTATTGAATATTCTTCTAATATTTTCTGGTCCTTCGAGCTGGGATCTTCTCCTTTTTCTATTCCTATTATTCTTATGTTTGGTCTTCTCATAGTGTCCAAGATTTCCTGGAAGTTTTATGCTAGGAAATTTTCAGATTTAACACTTTTTTTGACCAATGAATCCATTTCCTCTGCTGTGTCTTCATGCCTGAGATTCTCTCTTCCATCTCTCACATTCTGTTGGTGATGCTCACACTGCCATTCCTTTTCAGTTACCCAGGTTTTCCATTTCCAGAATCCCCGCAGTTTGTGTTTTCTTTACTGTTTATATTTCCATTTTCTGATCTCAAAAAATTTCCTTCACCTGCTTGTTTGTCTTTTCTTGGTTTTCTTTGCATTCTTAAAGGGATTTATTGATTTCCTCCATTTTTTGTTTGTCTTTTTCTCAATTTCTTTAAGTGATTTTTTTTCATTTCCTCTTTAAGACCCTCTCTCATCTTTATAAAGTTATTTTGAAGGTCATTTTCTTGTGTTTCAGCTGTGTTGGAATGTTGAGATCTTTCTGTTCTAAGATAGTTGGGTCCTGGTGATGCCATATTGCCCTTTTTGTTATTGATTGTGATCTTACACTGGCATTTAGGCATCTGGATTTGGGGTGATTATAGATCTAGGTGTTGATTCCTGTGTTTGTCTTTGTTGCATGGGTGTTTTATTCCTTGATTTCTGTTTCTCTCTGGTCTTCTGACCAAGTGTTCTGTTGATTGGTGTTGATTGGTGAGTCTTCATGTCCAGAGGGGGTGTCTTTGGAGAGGTTTTAGGGGCCTTGGTTCCCTAGATCTGACTTCGTCTCTAGTAAAGCTGAAGTCTTCTTCCAAAGTTGTAGACCAGGATAAAAAGCTCCCCCCCCCCAGGGGGGAGGGCAGTGCAGTCTGGTTGTTGGGCAGGCTTTAAGGAGTGTTATTGGGTAGTGGGCAGTGTCTTATCTGGGGTCCCTAGGACCAGCCTGACCTCTGGTAAAGCTGCTTGGGCTATGGGCTGGGGTATGGAGCTGGGGAAGGGGTGCTGTTGGGGGATGTTGGGAGGTCTTTAAGAAGTGTTAGCAGGCAGTGGGTGGTATTTTGCCTTGGGTCTCTAGAACTGACCTGACCTCTAGTAAAGCCTAAGTCTTCCTCTGAAGTTGTAGGCAGGAATATGGAGCCCAGGGGAGGGGTGCAGTCTGGGGTTGTTGGGGTGCTTTATAGAGTGCTAGTGGGCAGTGAGCTATGTCTTATCTAGGGTCCCTAGGATCAGCCTGGCTTGAGGTAAAGCTTCTGGGGCTATGGGTGAGGGGAAGGGCCACAGGATGTGCCCTGGGGATCAGGGTCTTGGGAGTAGGAAAGTTCAGCTGGGAAGCAGGTCTCTTACCTGTTCTGGCTGGTGTGGACTGTACCTGGGACTAGGAAGTCTGCTGAACTATGGGAAAGGGCTGGACAAGGGGAGGATAGTGAGGTGGGAGGATTGGGCAGAGTGGGTCTTAGAGGAACAGAATCCAGGGGGTGGGGGTTGTCCTACCTGGTCATCGACAGGTAAGGACTTTACCAGAGCAGTGGAATTCCATCAGAGTTGGGAACAGGGCCCAGAAGAAGTGTTGCTGCTGAGATGGAAGGATCAGGATTTCATTTTTTAATGGCCATTGTGTAAGTGTACCACATTTTCTTTATCCATCCTTCTGTTGAGGAACATTTAAGCTGCTTACAATTTCTAACTATTATGAATAGAGCAGCAATGAACATGGTTGAGCAAGTGTGCTTGTGGTAGAATGAAGCATCCTTTGGATAAATGCCCAAGAGTGGCTGGATATTGAGATAAATCAATTCTCATCTTTTTGAGAAACTGTCATACTGATTTCCATAATGGCTGTACAAGTTTGCAGTGTCACTAGTGATGGAGGAGTGTCCCCCTTACTCTACATCCTCACTAGCATGAGCTGTCATTTGTTTTATTGATCTTAGCTATTCTAAGTAAGATGTAATCTCAAAGTAGTTTTGATTTGCATTTCCCTGATGCAGAGGCTGTTGAACACTTCTTTAAGTGTTTCTCAGCCATTGAGTTTCCTCTTTTGATAATTCTCTGTTTAGGTTAAAAATATCTTTCCCCCTTCTCTAGGTTGCTGCTTTTTCTGAATGAGGCTGTTCTTTGTCATGGAGAAGTTTTTCAGTTTCATGAGGTCTCATTTATTAATTCTTTATCATAGCATGTTAATGGTATTCTGTTTACAAAATCTTCTCCTGTGCCCTTGTGTTCAAGGTTCAGTGGATCTGATTTTATGTAGAGATCTTTGATCCATTTGGAATTGAGTTTTGTGCAGAGTGATAAATATTGATCTATTTGGATTCTTCTACATGCAGCTATCTGGTTTGACCAGCACCATTTGTTGAAGATGCTGTCTTTTTTTTCCTATGTATATGTCTAGCTTTTTTTAAATCAAAAATCATGTGTTCATGGGTGTGTGGAATTATATCTGAGATTTCAATTTGATTCCTTTGATCAACATGTCTGTTTCTGTTCCAATACCATGCTGGTTTTATTACTACAGATCTATAACACAATTTCAGGTTAGGGATGGTGATACCACCAGAAGTTCTTTTCTTATTCAAGATTGTTTTAGCTATTTTGGGTTTTTTGTGTTTCCATATGAAGCTAAATATTGTCCTTTCATGATCTGTGAAGAAGGTGTTGGAATTTTGATGAAGATTGCATTGAATCTGTGGATTGCTTTGAGTAGGATGGCCATTTTTACTATGTTCATCCTCCCAATCCATGAACATGGGAGAACTTTCCATTTTCTAATATCTTCTTTAATCTCTTCTTTCAATATCTTAAAGTTGTTGTCATACAAGTCTTTCAATTGCTTGGTTAGAGTTACCCAAAGGTATGTTATGTTTTTGAGCTGTTAGGAAAGGTGTTATTTCCCTGACTTCATCTCTAGTCCATTTGTCATTTGTATACAGGAAAGCTATTGATTTTGTGAGCTAATTTTGTATCATCTGTAGGAGTTCCTTGGTGGAGGTTTTACAGCCACCTATTCTATCATATTACATACATATAAAGATAATTTGACTGCTCCCTTTCCAATTTGGATGTTGTCCTATTGCTATAGCTCAGACTTCAGATACTACATTGAACAGGTTTGTAGAGAGGAGACAGCCTTGTCTTGTTCCTGATTTTAGTGGAATTGCTTTGAGATTCTATCAATTTAATTTGATGTTGGCTATAGACTTGCTGTAAACTGCCTTTATTATGTTAAGGTGTGTCCCTTGTATCCCTAATCTCTCCAGGACTTTTACCATGAAGAGGTGTTGAATTTTGTCAAAGGCCTTTTGTAATAAGATGATCATGTGTTTTGTTTTCTTTCAGTTTGTTTATATTATGAATTATATTTCTCTATTTATATGTGTTAAGCCATCCCTGCATCTCTAGAATGAAGTCTACTTGATCATGGTGGATGATCTTTTTTATGTCTTCTTGGATTCAATTTGCAAGTATTTTATTGAAAATTTTTCCGTCTGTGTTCATAATGGAAATTGGTCTGTAGTTCTCTTTCTTTGTTGATTTTGGTATCAGGATAAATGATAACTGCAGATTCATAAAACAAGGCAATGCTCATTCTGTTCTAGTCTGTGGAATAAGAATTGTTAAAATAACACATTAAATTAACCCACAGGCCTTGTCTCATACACTTGCATTTTTGCTCTAGTAATTAGAGTAATCAGAAGAGAACACCTCACATCTTGCCACCCCTTGCTTAGCCATCCTTGTCCCATCCATCCCCCAAGCTAAAGCATGGGCTTTATAATCCATTTTAGTCTTCCTTGCTCTGCTTCTTGGTGATGAGCTTATTAAAATAGTTAATGCATAACACAGTTCATAAAATATAAGCACAACAAAATGCCTAAAACATACTTGCAGGCCTATCTTAAATAGAGTGGTAGAGTCTGAGTGTGGGCTGGAGGAGGTGAATATTTTTATACAAACAAAACAAATGTCCTTGGGCAGGCTTTAATATTGTTCTAAGCATGGAAGTGAGGGTTAGGGTGCCTCTTAAGTTAGTTCCAGGAGTCCAGAATGTGGTGGGTGAAGACGGTATCTCACTAGGTAGATGTGATCCTCACAGAGACTCATCAGTACTTGCTTTGGGTCCTTTTAGGAAACAACATGCAAAACTGCCAGTTGTTTGTGTCAGTGTAGAAAACATTGGCTCCTGTGCTTGTATACTCTTATGGATGCTGTGCTGAGCTGTGTCTTTAGAGGAGAGGGCCTTAAGAGAATTGAAATTTAAGTATTTAGGAGGTTTGTGTTTTTTGTTTTGTTTTGTTTTGTTTTAATACTATAGTTATTACCCAGAAGTCCAAATTAAAGTTTTAGAAACACTCAGAGCTGGGCTTGGTGATTCATGACTTTAATCTTGACACATAGGAGCAAAAGCAGGAGGGTCACTGCAAGTTCAAGGCCAGGCAGGGGTACATAGTAAAAGCCTGTCACAAGATACAAAAAGAATTTAAAAAAAAAAAAAGGAGCAGGAAGGAGGAGAAGGATGCAGGGGAAGAGAGGGGAGGGGGGAAGAGGGGAGGAATAGGAAGCATTGTATTGGTACTCGCTCTGCCTGGTCCATGCTGCCTCCTCCTTCCTCTGCTCCTGGTATTGCATGTGTGCCCCTTCAGTGCTGCTGGGGCCTCTTTTCTGAAACCTGTGTGAAGTGGCAAACCATGGCCAAGAAGACACCAGAAGAAGGAGCCAAGGTTGACAGTAAAGACTACATTCATTCAACAGTGGTGGTGCAGGCTGGCTCTATGGTGCAGTTCAAAATTAAGAGGCAGACACCACTAGTAAACTAATGAAAGGCTGTTGGGAACTGCAGGGCTTATCAGTCAGACAGATCAGATTCCTGCTTGATGGACGAACCAATCAATGAAACAGATATCTGCACAGTTGCAAATGGAGAATGACAATAGATTGCTGTGTTCCAGCAGCAGACTGGAGGAGTCCACTACAAAGGGAACCTGCTACTTTATTTACTCCCCAATTTTGTACAGACTAAGAATACATTCTCCATTAGAAAGCAGAAATGTGGTTCTAGCACACCCTAACTACTACAGTATAGTTTTCTCTCTTTCATTCTCCTTCCCTGTTACTTTATTGGCCATAAAGTAACTAGTTTATGTGCACAAGCCTATTGGTCTCCTTTTCTTGAACTATGCCAGGCATGGTGGCGCACACCTTTAATCCTAGCACTTGGGAAGCAGAGGCAGATGGATTGCTATGAGTTTGAAGGCAGCTTGGTCTACAGAGTTAGTTCCAAGTCACACAGCACTACATAGAAAGATCCTGTCAAAAACAAACAAAAAACCCCTAAATGGCCAATGCTGTGTTTCAGTTGCCATAAAATGGAGGTGGTCTGAGGGATGGCTCTGTGCAAACCTTCCCATTCTGCTTTAGTGGCCCATTCACTCAGCTCTTATCTTTCTATTTCAAGACGTTATTTTGCTCTGGTTGTTTTATCAAAAGAATGCAACAGCATAAAACTCCACACATACCCTATGTGGTTGGAGAATTTTAACATTTTTCTTTTATAATTGTAAAACCAAGGGCAATTTTATAGCTTTTTTCTATGTAGCTATTTCGTGTACAACAACCTGTCTTTAAGTAGGGGTAAGTTACTCTTGAAAACAATGGTCCTCAATAGCTTCCACTTCAAGTCAAGCATCTTGTTGTTTAGATAGCCTTCTTGTTTAAGAATAAAATAAGTATTAGGATTCTGAATTACAGTGACAAAGAGTAAAATAACACAAAATTAGAAATTTTACATTTCCAGAAAAACACTATTTTGAAAGCTGCTCATGAATGCAATATGTTTAAGACAAATCTTAAACACGAGAGGTGGGTGGGAGAATGGCAGAATAAGTCAAGAACATCTTTAGGACAAGAGAAATCACTTTCTGACAGGCACCACGGCCTTTGACTTGTCTCTAAAGCCTCCTGAAACTTGATTCCTGCACATAATCCCAAGAAAGAACAAAGAGCTTCTAAGGAGCAGGCCATAGGAGCTCATGTTTCTGTGTACTGGAGTTGCTCTCCAGGATGTAGAGTTCTGGCTTCATCTTGCACTTTGTATCGCCTGGAGCATTTGCAAGCCCAAGCTAGAATTCTCAGTACCTAGTTCTCCCCACAGCACCGTTTTCACCTTGTCAAGTGTTCTCTTTTTCTACTGTCTGGCTTCCAGCTTGGTTCAGCAGTTTAACTGTGGGCATCTTAGTTGTTTGTTATTCAGGGGCCATCTATTATCCTTTATCTTACTGCTTATTTCTCAATGAAGTGACCCAGCCAGCAAGTAAATTTTCTTTCCCCTTGGGTATTTGTACTATAAATATTATTTTCTAGAGGAAATGCATTACATTGTGTAATATCAGATGCCAAGTCTTTTAAATCTATGTACAAAACAACCCACACAACTAGAAATGTATTTGTAGCAGTGTCATCAAAATTCACATCTTATGATTTCTGAAAATTACACAATGATATCATCAATATGGCAATGATTCATTGGCTTCCATTTTTTCTGGAAGTCTTCCATTTTGCTATATGTTCACAATTGGTTTCTCTATTTTGATTTTGTAGAATCTTTAAGGTATTATCTCAAATTGGACAGAAATTGTGTTAGAATTCCATGTTAATCATTCTTAAAGGATATAGAAGTTAATGCCTTTGGGTCTTTCTTGAATGTTCTCCCTTTTCTGTTGATTTATTAGGGAGCTCTGTAGGCCAAAGAGATGGCACAATATAGCAGGCAAGAACTTTCAAAATGACTTTATTGAACCCCCTCATGTCCTAGGCAATTGAAAGGGCTGGGGAGGCCTTGGTGCGCATGTATAGTAACACCAGGCCATACCCGTTGTTATAGGATACACAAAGGGACTTCTTAGAAACACCACACAGTGACAGACTAAGGGTAGCCTTGCTTCTGCATAAATATTTTACAAATACTCAGGTGGGGGAAATGTTAAGTATTTACCTAACCGAAGACCCACAAATCCCAGCCAGCCCCAGACTGACTGAGACCACTTTCTGAACCAAGCTGCAGAAATTGAGTTGGAGGCTTTTTATCCAGCCATTTATGAAATTCCAGTAAGACCTACTGCCTTGATTTTAACCACATAAACAAATGCCATAGATAACTCTAGAACTGAGGATTTAAAGGGAAAGGAAAAAAAGGTAAATGAAGGCAATAACAGCACAGGGATAGAACATCCAGATGAAATGTGGACGTTTGTTTGTTTGTTTGTTTGTTTGTTTGTTTTTGGAGACAGGGTTTCTCTGTGTAGTTTTGGTACCAGGCTGGTCTCAAACTTACAGAGATCCACCTGGCTCTGCCTCCCGAGTACAGGGATTAAAGGCATGTGCCACCAAAATGTGGAAATTTTAACCAAATAAGTTTCAGGTTTGTCTGTCTGGTGGCAATTAGTTAAACCAACTTCTTTGCTAACAGGTGAGCCTTTACTGGTTGATAAGCTCAGTCTGTCTCCTTTATGTAATACAGACATGGTGTGCAATGTACTACTGAGCACACTAAGAGATCCCTTTAGAGTTGGTGTCTTATATAGTCACCAAAATCATTTAAAGAATGCTCAAAGTGGGCTAATTTTTACAGAGGAGTTATGAGTTATCAGTGTGTTATAGCTTGACTCTGAAATGCCCCCCAAGGCCCACAGAGTGCCTGTTCCCTAGCTCTTAGGAATCTTTAGAAAGTAGGTCCTAGCTAACAGGAACTGGTGCATGTGAGCAGTGTATTGACCCCTCCTCCTGTCATAGTATCTCTTTTCTACTTCATCTGGATGTGAGATCTCTCTGCAGCACACAGAGCAGTTCCTGCCGTCATAACTTCCCAACAACGATGGAGTGAAAGGTTCTAAAAACATGAGCCAAAAGAGAAATCTTTCCCAAAAATTTAATTAAGTAATCTTTCCTTCCTTAAGCTGTTTCTGTCAGCTATTTTGGTGACAGAAACACAAAATGACAAATAGAGAAGGAGCGAAGGACAAAGGAAACACACTTACACACTGAACTGCCTTCGTCTAGGTACCGGCCATTTATGGTTGTACAAGAATGGTCTAAAGCAGTAACTTAAACAACGACGTCTTACGACCATCAAAAGGCTGAGCAGCGTCTCACAGAGAGGGCTCCCTCCTCTTCTGGGGAAGACTACTCCAGAACGCCCTTGGTTCTGTCCTTCCACAGTAATGTTTCCCCCAGCGGGGCTGCGCAGACCTCACTTTTATACTCCTGACTACAGTAGGGCCTTTAGAGGCTTAGCTGCAAGAAACATGGGGACCAAGCTAGAAACTTCTATACTAGCAACAGCAACAAACGTTGTCACACATGTCGGGTGGGATAAACTTATTTGGAGGCCATTAACTTGACACTTTCTAAGTCACAAATGAAATTCAATTGAGATGCATATATTCAAATTTTTTAAACACAGCAAAATAATTTTTATAAATTTAAATTTTCTGTTTTATTTCATCCTTTCCCAAGCTTCTGCTTTTCAATAAGGAAATACATCGACAAATTGTCATGGTGTTTGCAGTGGTTGATAACTGGACCAAACACATTCAAAACGATGATTATGGCTGGTGATGTTGCTCTGCTGAGAGTACTCTTCCCTTGTGTATGAGGCCCTGGTCTGGTCCCCAGCACCACAAACTCATTATGATTTTTTAATATTATCATTGAGGTGGTTTGAATGACAATGGCCCCTATAGACTTATATATTTGCATGCTTAGTTCCCAGTTGATGAGCTGTTTGGGAAGAATTGGGAAGTATGGCCTTGTTAGAGTAGATGTGTTTCTGTTGGAGAAGGTATGTAGGTTTGAGGTTTCATAGCCCAGGCCAGGATGGTATCTTTCTTTCTGCCTGCTTGCCTATGCATAGGGCTGAAGGCTCTCAGGCCCATGGCTGTCTGTCTGCTGCTCTGCTCCCTGCTGTGGTGACAATAGACAAGCTCTGGAACTGTAAGAAGCCCCCAGTGAATTGCTTTCTTTACAGGAGCTGCCTTGATCAAAGTGTCTCTTCCCAGCAATAAAAACCCTAAGGCAGAAGTTAGCACCAAGGAACGGGGTATTGCTGTGACAGGCCTGACCATGCTGTTGTTTAGAGGAATACGGAAAACTTTTGGACTTTGGACTAGAAGAGCCATTGGATGCTTTAAGTGTGGCTTAATTGGCCATTCTAGCAGGACCATGGAAGACAGTGGTGCTGAAGACAGTTGAGACTGTGGAGAACCAGCTCAAGGGGTTATCGTTAGCTACCCTAGAGACAATTCTTGTGATACTTTGGTAAAGAATGTGGTTGCTTTTCGACTTTGTCCTAAAAGTCTGCCTGAGGCTAAAGGGAAGAGATTTGGACTAATGTCATGGACAGAGGAGATTTTAAGACAGCCTAATATTGACTGTTTTGTGTGGTTATTGTGATCACAATGGAAAGGAGCAGGCAGAAACACAAAACAACAACAACAGCAAAGAGAGATGAAAACAGCATACATTCTGAGGAGAAAAGAGCACCCAGAAATATAAGGTTGGAGCCAAGCCTTGTCCTCAAGGAGAAGAAAAGTCTAAAGAAAAGCCTGATGTTAAATGGAATACAGGGAGTGGTGGCCTCAGGGCGAGACCCCACTCAGCTAATGCTACAACCTGTGAAAGGAGAAGGCCTCATGAGGTTTCCTTGGTCTAAAGGACAACAGGAAGATTATACAAATGCAATTCAAGGAGGGAACCAGGGTCCGGCCCAGCAAGCAGAAGAACTTGTCAGCTTTAGCCATGTGGTTCTGGATTTAGAGACAAGAAGGATAAAGGAAAGGGGTTGTGGAATCTTCCTCCACAGTTAAGGAAAGCCACTAAGGACAGGCTTATGGCAGGGGGATCCCTGCATGGAGGTTTGCAGAAGCCATTGCATGAAGCTGTGAAGATGAACCCTGGATTGCCTGAGAGACCCCAACATGTTAGAGATGCTGGAGCCAGAGGCTCTGAAGAGCTGCTAAGAGGAAGTGGAACCAGCCCAAGAGGAAAAAAAGCGCACTGCAGTCAGCAATGGAAGGGATGAGCCGTCTAATAAACCTTTAACCTCGGTCATCGAGTTGCAGAGTTTCAAGTTTCCCCTGATGATTTTTGGTCTTGCTTTGCTACAGTATTCCCTCTCTATGCCCCCTGAATGACAAAAAGAGAAATAAGAAGGAAAGAACATGGCTGCCCCTAGGTATGGTGTAGGAGAAAGTTTATTGTAAATATATGGGAGAGCATAGCCAAAGGCAGGGACATCTGGGAGAGCCCAGGGTGGACATGTCATACTGAGCTGGACCAAGTGAGGAGAGATGGGAGGGGAAAGGGAAGACAGGGGAACCAGGTACAGCAGCCAGGAAGCCCAAGGAGAGTAGCTGAGAAAATTAGGTAACCATAGGGAAGGGCAGCCCAGCCCAATACCTGGACTAGAGAAGTTTAGGGTAGGGGATGGGGTAGACTAGCCAGGAGGACCCTGTAACAAGTAGGGACTGAGGTAGCCAGCAACAGCATCCACTTTGATGTGTTACATAGACATCTCAGCCTTTTGTCTGGGTTTGGAACCTAACACTCTCTTTTTCTCCTTTTTGGAAGGATAATGTATACTCTGTGATGATGTATGTTGGGAGTCTGTAATTTGCTCTTTGATTTTACAAGAGAGTTTGTCTTAAGGAGGATTTCCATTACTTCGATGAAACACCATGACCAAAAAGCAAGTTGGGGAAGAAAGGGTTTATTAGGTTTACACTTCCACATCATTGTTGATCACCTAAGGAAGTTAGGACAGGAACTCAAACAGGGCAGGAACCTAGAGGCAGGAACTAATTCAGAGGACATAGAGAGGTGCTGCTTACTGGCTTGCTCCTCATGGCTTGCTCAGACTGCTTTCTTATAAAACTCAGGACTACCAGGCCAGGGATAGCACCACCACAATGGGCTGGGCCCTTGCTCATCAATCACTAAATAAGAAAATGTCCTACAGGCTTGCTTACAGCCTGATCTTACGGAGGTATTTTCTCAGTTAAGGTTCCCTTCTTTCAGATAACTCAAACTTGTGTCAAGTTGGCATAAAACTAGCCAGCACAGGGTTACAGTTAAGAGATTGAATCTCAGAAGAGACTGGACTTTTAAATATTGCTGAGACTGTGAAAGGCTATGGGGACTTTTGAAGTTGCACTAAATACATTGCACATTATGGTATGGCTACAAGACTAAGGAGACCAAGGAGTGGAATGTGGTTGTTTGAGTAAGATTGATCCCCACAGGCTAATGTGTTTTCATGCTTAGTCCATGCTGATACATTGTTTGGGAAGGATTAAGAGGTGTGTCCTTGGAGGAAGTGTGTCACTGGGGGTAGGCTTTGAGAGTCAAAAGCCCACACTGGGTTCTCTCTCTCTCTCTCTCTCTCTCTCTCTCTCTCTCTCTCTCTCTCTCTCTCTCTCTCTCTCTCTCTCTCTCTCTCCCTGCTGCCTATGGCTCAGGAGGTATAGTTCCCAGCTCCTCTCCAGTGCCATGCCTGTCTGCTTCCTGCCATGATGATAATGGACTAACCCTCTGCAACTGTAAGCATGTCCCCAGTAAAATGTTTTCTCTTACAAGAAGTTGCTTGGTCATAGTGTCTCTTCACAGCAATAGAATAGTAATAGACAATCACTTGTCCTATATCTGAACAAGTAAGACCTTCAGTGACATGAGGCCATTTGTTAACAGGTTTAAGCCTTATGCTTTCTATACAACATCTTCTTGTGGTGTAATAAACCTCAGACTTACACATCAGTGTTCACTACAGAAGAACTTGCTATTTTAAACTCATACACACATAAAGTGCCTGATTTAGGAAATTCATTAAAAATTCCATGACTCTGATTTGATAATAAAAAACTTACTTTTCTTTGTGATTTCTTTCCTCATATATGATTAGCTAATAACTATACTTGCTTTGAAAAAATAGGTTATTAAATACTTTTATGGTTAATACTTTTGTATTTTTAGATCTGATAGAGAATAGAGCCATATAATTATAAAACAAACAGGTTAATAATGCCATTGGGTGCAGACTGTATCTTATATATATCAGTCCTCTCACAAACTAATAAAGGTGTCACTCTGACAGGACCGATGGCATGTTTTCAAAGCAGAGCTTAAAGAAAATACAGAGCTCCCAATACCTATATTAAATCAGAGACAAACCTGTCACGGGACACATACCTGCAATCCCAGTCCTCTGATGGCAAGAGCGTTGGAAGTTTGAAACCAGCCTAAGGTTCATAGCAAGTTCAAGGCAGCCTGAGTTATAGTGTGAAATCCTGTTTCATAAAACAAGAACTGATGGTGTGACTGGTAAAACACTGCTAATATTCAAGGAATAAAAATAACTATAGTCTATGAACATGGTATATCCAGAAATCAGACAACTTAGATAGAATGGACATGCTAGAGGAAAGACATGAAGTAGAGACCCAAGAAATAGAAATTTTGAGTAAGTCTTCGGAACTGTATTAGTAATTAGAAAGAATTCTCAAACTAAAAAGCCCAGAGCAGGTCAGCCACCCTGTGACAGTTTCGAAGGGCCATGGCATAGAACAGCAGATGGCAACTAATATTCAAGGCGTCAACCCACCAGATGAATAATTCTCTGATGGGGAACCTTGCTAAGCATGGCCGCAGGGCCACTGACTCTGGAACATCATGTGTTTCTGTCTGTAATTTCTCATGTGCTATTGCAAATTTTCCCAAGAAGCTATGGGGAACCCCTCACTGCCTGTATTATAGAGTGTTTCTCTCATGAACGCAGCCTAATCTATTGGGATCTTTATCTGTGAAGATGACTCCTCCTTAAACTGTATTGTCCATTTGATATCAATGTTAGCTTACACAGAGTTTTGATGAATAATTAAATACAAAGAAATGCTACACAAGTCAGGAATTAAAAGTCCCTGAGAGCTGTTTTATTTCATAACTCAGGCTGACATAGGACAATAATTGAGTTTCCAGCTATAAGACAGTTGTATACCATTAGCTGATTTTAAAGTTTCAAAGTAACTTCAGATTAGACCAGGTGCCTTGATAATGGTTTTTAAGATAAACTGTTCCCAGGAAAAGCAGTCCAGGTCACAGGGACATATAGCCAGCTGTCTGATTTGTTGAACCAAGGTTAAAGGTGCAAAGCAACCTAATTACTGTGCCAGCATCTCTCACTGAGTCTGGATGATAGCATAGGACAGTGATTACCTCAGTTTTATGATAAGGGGATGTACCTGAAAACTCAAAGTTCAACCAACTAACTTTTTATGCTGGGGCCTGAAATTGCATGGGTGAAAAAGAGTTTCACAAGTTTCCTTTTTTATAGTCTAAAGTTACACGCAGGACAGAAAAACATATTTCAAGATTTAAAACACTTTTAATGTCACGGTGTCTTGGAAAGTGTCAAATGGGATTATGTTAGGAAAATTAAAGCAAACTTTAGTTCCAACCAAAGCATTTTCAACAAAGCTCTCTCTCTCTCTGTAAACCCTTCAAGTCCAAGAAAGCCCAGCATTTTCATTAATCACAAAATTAATTTTTGTTAATTTAAAATGCTTGTTACATTCATAAATATAGGATATAATACACAATTTTCCTATTTTTTGTAGATTCCTCAGTAGTTTAGTTTTATAAGGCTATCTCTCTAGAAAAATAAAAAATAACTGGTTCTTTCTTTGAACTGTGAGAGAACTGTAGTTGATATATTGTACACCCCAATAAACTTATCTGAGGGTCAGAGAAGAGAACAGCCATAATATTAAACATAGAGGTTAGGCAGTGGTAGCACATGCCTTTAATCCTAGCATTCCAGAGGCAGAGATCCATCTGGATCTCTGTGAGTTTAAAGCCACACTAGAAACAGCCAGGCATGGTGACGCACTCCCTTAATCCCAGGAAGTGGTGGCAGAAAGGTATATAAGGAGTGAAAACCAGGAACTAGAGCTGGTTAAGTTTTTAGGTTTTTGAGTAGCAGTTCAGCTGAGATTTATTCGGATGAGGACTCAGAGGCTTCTAGTCTGAGGAAACAGGATCAGCTGAGGAATTGGCAAGGTGAGGTGGCTGTGGCTTATTCTGCTCCAGGTACCTTGCTCCAGGTTTGTTTTTATTAATAAGACCTGTTAAGATTCATGCTACAGTTTTATAAGGCTATCTCTCTAGATAAATAAAAATAACTGGTTCTTTTTTTGAACTGTGAGATTATAGCCCACAAATTAAGAAGTTGAGATTTATTACGTGTATGTTGTTGGGATGACTCTGTTTCTTATCAAATGAAATATAATCTTTAAATGTAACTCCCATATTCAACATGAAAGAGTCTGTTGGGTATATATGGCTATAAAGAACAAAGAGAATTCAAAATTCAGCATGAGAAAATAAAGAAACCATCAGAACGTGTGTTCTTTCCTAAACCCCTCAGATAGAAAAAGTCCTAAATTTCACTACAGTGTGGCATTCCTTTGAGCCCTGTTGTAGCCTGGGGGTGGTTCACTGGAACTGCAATAGAAAGTTCCAAAGGTTTAAAGGTGAATCCATGACTAATTCTTTGCAATCTCCAAAAATATAAGGAGGAAACAAAAGGATATTTCCCAACTCCTATTTGTATACCAGATACATGACAAGGGATTTGTTTCCTGAATACATAGAAACAAGTCTTATAACACCATAAATAAAGAGAGACTGGGGCTGGAGACTGATTAAGAGCACATACCACTTTCACAGAGATCCTGTGTTCAGTTCCCAGCACCCACATCAAGCAGTTTACAGCTGCTTGTAACCCCAGCTCCAGGGTATCAACACACACACACACACACACACACACACACACACACACACACACACACACACAGGCATGCATTTTAAAATCCAGCACATGAAATTTAGTCATCTAAATATATAACTTCCATAGTATAGTTCCAAGAATCAGTGAAACCACTGTATTATGAAACTACAATAGAGTCCCTTTTACCACATTTTGGTGTTGTATACACACATGTACACCCACTCTACAGAATTAATAGGCTGGTGGGGCATGATGCCATGAACTTGAAATCCGTGCACTCAGAAGGCATGGAAAGGAGACAAAAAGAAGGGGAAGGAGGAGAAAGTGAGAAGAGTGGAGAACAGGTATCAAGTTAGACTCCAAGGCCAAAGTGTATGTGAATAATGGGTTTCTGTTTCCCAGTGAACTCCCAACAGGATGAACCATATACTTATAACCATGTATTAGAGAGAGAGAGAGAGAGAGAGAGAGAGAGAGAGAGAGAGAGAGAGAGAGAAGAGAGAGAGAAAGAGGCGAGAGAGAGAGGAGAGAGAGACAGAGAGAGAGAGACCATGTTGAAGCCCTAGGTGTGGCATACACATGCTAGAGACTTCAGGAGACTGAGAGTGTGGCTGGACCTAGACATATAGCCATACAGATATTTTAGAGGACAGGTAATTCAATATTTGTGAAATCTGCTTCTACCCATTGAATTTTCATCAAGAACATAACCTGTAACATTTGATGTCTGAGAAAACTTGCAGCACAAACTCAATGCCAGAATGATGCCAGAGTTGCAGTCTTTATTTATTTTTATTAATTTATTTTTCCACTGTACCAAGGTCACAGTTGGTTCAGTGAGACAACATCTTTAATACAGGAACTAGAGCAGCAGCATGATAACAAGAACGCAGCCTGCGGTCTGGCAGTGTGTTCCTGGCAAGGTAGTGTAAGTGATTCTCCCTAAAGAAGCTAAGGATGCCAGGAGTGATGTCACGTTCTGAGTACAGCCATCACTGAGCAGGGGAGCTGAACATCCAGCCTCCCCCATGGCTGTTTCACTTTTAGCATTCATCTCTGAGCACACCATGTGAACCTCTTAGGACTGCCTTGGATATTCTTGAAGGTCTGAGGAACCAAAACAACACAAAACTCTTGCAAAGAACTCATCTGGAAAAGCACCTTCTTGATGTCCCCAGACATGGGAACTGCTTTTGGTTTCCTGTTGGTTGGTTGGTTTGTTTCTGTTTTTAAGACAGGAATTTGAAGGCATGCCAGAGGCAGAGAAACAGATGTGGGGAAAAGAATATGACAAAAGAAATTGTCTGCCCTCAATTCCATAAATGAGCACTCCACTTGGGATTTCTCTTAAGAAAGTGTAACTTTCTATGCCACTGACCTAAAAAAAATAAATGTTTCATTGTAGAAGCAGAGGTTCTGACAAATGTTTGGAACAGTGACACTAAAGATGGAAACTCTGGTGAGGGCTTGCTCTGAATCATCCTGGTACCTCCCGCTCATCAGAATGTCCATCACATCATCCAACTAGCACACATTCGAAAATGGAATCCTGTGGTAGATTTGGGATTGTGGTTTATCTAATTATGTGTGATGTACATGAGAAGCATGTACATTATTCCACATGCCTCTAGGTTGATAGGTTCCATGTAGCTTTCTGTGTCACTATTAATAATGCTAGGACACACAATTTAACAAGCTAAGATCTTCACTGGAATGTTGTTACATGTCAAAGCTAGTTCAATTCTCCCTGCCACCCAAAGACCAAATTGCAACACCTCTGTCTCCTTATCTGTTCCAGCTGTAAACATGACCTGTGGCCTCTGTACAACTCATCCAACTAAAGTTAAAGTGCCTTTGTGTAGGGTTTTTTTTAACTCTTTGGGGGCCTGCCACCTAGTTTTAGCTTGGCTTATTTCTAGCCAGTTTTCTTAAAGTATCCCATCTACCTTTTGCCTCTGGGCTTTTAACTTTCTCTATTCTGTATATTTTTCTTTACTTCTTACTCCATAGCTGGTTGTGTGGCTGGGTGGCTGGTCCCTCATGTCCTCCTCTCCTTCTCCTTTTCTTGCTCTGCCCTCTTCTCTTTTTCTCCTTCTATTTATTCTCTCTGCCTGCCAGCCCCACCTCTCTCTCTCCTGCCTCACTGTTAGACTATCAGGTGTTTTAGACAGGCAAAGTAACACAGCTTCACAGAATTAAACAAATGCAACATAAAAGAATGCAACACATCTTTGCATCTTTAAGCAAATATTCCACAGCATAAACAAATATAACACATCTTAAAATTGTATTCCACAACACCTTTGTTTCAGACTGGGCTCCTGCATAGGGCTGCTGTGGATATCACTCTATATAAATAAAACACTGATGGCCAGTGACCAGGCAGGAAGTATAGGCGGGACAAAGAGAGGAGAATTGGGGAAACAGGAAGAAGGAGTGAGAGACACTGCAGCCACCACCAGGACAAGCAACATGTAAAGACGCCAGTAAGCCACCAGCCACATGGCAAGGTATAGATTTGTGGAAATGGATTAATTTAAGATATAAGAACAGTTAGCAAGAAGCCTGCCACGGCCATATAGTTTGTAAGCAATATAAGTCTCTGTGTTTACTTGGTTGGGTCTGAGCAGCTGTGGGACTGGCGGGTGACAGAGATTTGTCCTGACTGTGGGCAAGGCAGGAAAACTCTAGCTACAAATGGTGCCCAATGGCTCGAGTTTCCACCTTAAACCTGAGAATATTTAATAACCAATTCTAAACAGAGCCAAAACCAGGTTCCTGCTTCTTGTCTCATACAAGCAGCTAGACGCCGCAAAACGCGGGTTTGAACACTGGCGGGTTCCTGGTGTGTGCGTTTGACCTGCAGTATGGCGGGAATGAGGTGTCTGCCAGTGGCACATTACGCTGTGTGGTAGATTTCAGTCTTTACTAGTATTAAAAAAAAAAAAAAAAGGTTTCTGGGCTACACGCTGCTTTGATAAAAGTGTAGACCCACTATTCCTGAGACTTGATGACTCCCAGAGCTGGAGGAAAACGCCATGTTGGAAGCTAAAGTGGGCGGAGCCAGCAGCCACAGCACCGCCGCTGCCATTTCAGTCTTAGAATGCTACAGTTTAAATCAATAGGCTCACAAAAAGACTGATTCAGATAAAATCGTTTACAATGTGTGTAAAATATACGTAGGCTTGAAAGAGACAAAAAAAGATAAATTAATATAAAAAAAAAGCCATGTAAAGATGAATATTACACAGAGGATCTGGATTGTGTTGTCTTTGGGATTTTTAACTGCAAAAAACATTTGATCAAAAAAGATGTTAAATTAAACCAATATGTATATTTTAAAGGTACCTTGACTTCAAAATTTGGATATAAGGATATGTTACTTTGGAAAAGAGGTTCTGCTTTTGTTTCCACAGAAAGCCAGAGGCTGTGGGTTTGTTCCAGATTAAGATACATCAGGTTTCACCAGCCAAGACCCCCTGAAAGGTCTCTGATGACACCATGGCCCAGATAATCTAACATCCAGAGCAGTTTCAAGGCAACTGGTTCACACAATACAGCCTCATGGACTACCCCATAGGCCTAAAATTATCTTTGCATCCACATAGCAAATGGAGCGCCCCCCTCCAGCAGGAAGTAGTAAGAGATGCTACGCCCAAATTCCCAAATATACCAAGCTGGCTTTAGAGGTGGAATTGGCTCACTCCCCCTCTAAACGCAGATATATTGTTTAAAAAAAAAAATGGTTAAGAGATTCTCGTGTCCCAAATCAGAAGAGCCCTCTGGTGTGGGACAGAGAAAAAACAATATTTTTATTTAAAACAGGTTGATTATAAATGTGATCTCTTTCTAAAAAAGAAAAGGGGATATGATATAGATATATAGGAGGATATAGAGATGATAAAAGGGTAGATTAATAAACCTACTTTAAAGAACAACTTGTTTAAAATGTTTTACATTGGTATAGATTTTAGTTTATGTTTAAAATGTTTTACATTGGTATAAATTTTAGTTTATTGATATAAACTTGAAGTTAATTTTGTTATACTGTACATATATATTTCTATTCTTGTTTGAGGTATTATGTTTATGTAACTCATTTAAAATTGTAATGATAATTAAAAAATAAATTAATAATTAGTCATCTATGATAATCATATTTGTAGCCATGTTAGTTAAGTCTTCTAGGTATACATAGATATATTTCAGATAGATAGGTAATCTTCAAAGACTTCATAGACCTAGAGAATATGGCATTTAAATAACTTAGAATTCTGTTGACGTGAGACACAATTACTCCTGGCTGCACCGATATGATCTGGAGAGAATGTTGGGCTTCTAAGACATTTCCATTTGGAAGTTTGTCTTTTGGGCACAAAATGGCCTACTGGGCAAAGAACTGCCCTTGCCTTGATGGCTGACAGTACAAATGCAATGCTGTCCTTTCTGAACAAGCGGGACACAAGGAAAGCGACCACTGTACTCTGCCAAGACAGGGTAAGATGGTCTTTCAGAATTCCTGCTTATAAAAATGGTCTGTCAGATACTCTAGGCCTGTAGCCAATTTGAATACACCAACAATGCTGAGAAACATTAGGTGACTGTCCAGGCTGCCAGCTGTCTTGGTCTACTCTTGCAAGATTCCCGAAAGTTGCTTGCATCCATCTACCATTTCTCAGGTACCATTATGTTCCTTCTCAGGTCTTTGATGTGGTTAAAGACTAGATAGTTGTAATTTCCTCAGTTATGATAAAAGATAAGTTAGATATAAAACCTTAAACTCACAAATATAAGATAGATAGGACATCTTCTTTAATATTGTAACTGTAATTCTTGCTCGATAATTGTTTTGTTATATATAATTTTACCATGTTAAAGTTAAAACCTTCCTTTTTAAAAAAAGAAGAAAAGGGGAAGTGCTGTGGATATCACTCTATATAAATAAAACACTGATGGCCAGTGACCAGGCAGGAAGTATAGGTGGGACAAAGAGAGGAGAATTGAGGAAACAGGAAGAAGGAGTGAGAGACACTGTAGTCACCACCAGGACAAGCAACATGTAAAGACGACGGTAGGCCACCAGCCACGTGGCAAGGTATAGATTTATAGAAATGGATTAATTTAAGATATAAGAACAGTTAGCAAGAAGCCTGCCACGGCCATATAGTTTGTAAGCAATATAAGTCTCTGTGTTTACTTGGTTGGGTCTGAGCGGCTGTGGGACTGGCGGGTGACAGAGATTTGTCCTGGCTGTGGGCAAGGCAGGAAAACTCTAGCTACATAGGGCTCCAACAGGCCAGACTAAAAATCAAAATGAATGGCATTGTCATGCTAAAATTTCACACCACCAAACAGAAGGATGCTGTATATATGCCTGTCGGTGACAAAAGGGGCTGATGAATCACAACCAAAGCAGTGTTAGTTGTAGTCTGAAGGTCTCTGGTTTTGCCAAGCCCCTGTAGTCCCATGGTCTGCTTATAAAATAATCACTCAGAAGCTTATATTAGTTATAACTGCTCAGCCATTAGCTCAGACTTATTACTGACTAGCTCTTACACTTAAATTAACCCATAATTCTTATCTATATTTAGCCATGGTGGCTTGGTACCTTATCTCAGTTTTGCCTTGTCATCTTGCTTCCTCTCTGTCTGGCTGGTAACTCCTCATTCTGCCCTTTCTCTTCCTGTCTCTCTCCTGGATTTCCTGCCTGGCAAAAACCTGACTCACCATAGGCCAGAGCAACTTCTTTAATAACCAATCATAGCAACACATATTCACAGCATACAGGACGACATCCCACAGCACTTCCCCTTTTCTGTCTAATCAAAAAGGAAGGTTTTAACTTTAACATAGTAAAATGACATATAATAGAACAGTTGTCAAGCAAGAATTACAGTTACAATATCTAGTCTATTTGTATTTGGCAAAATTAAAGAAAATATTCTATCATCTATCCTGTATTTGTGAGTTTAACGTCTCATATCTAATTTATCTTTTATTATAACCAAGGAAAATTATAACTATAACTAGTTAGTCTTCAGCTACATCAAAGACCCTATAAGGATTTAATAATACCTAAGTAAACAGAAAGTGCATTGTAAGCAACTTCCAAAAATCTAGAATAACAGAGACAGCTGGCTGCCTGGACAGTCATCCAAAGTTCCCATGCAACATTGGGGCATCCATCTTCAGCCTAAAGGACTAGAATTTTTAGTTGATTCTCTGTGTGTTCTATAGAATATCTGGCAGTCTCCTCTGTGAAACAGGAACCTGAAGGACCATCTTGCCTTGTTTTGGTAAAATTTAGTGGTCATTTTCCTATTGGTCCTGTGTGTCCAGTTTATATAACATATTATCAGCAGTCCAGGCTAGAGCAGTTTCTTGCCCAAATGGCTATTTTTGTCAAAAATAAGATAAACTCTATATGGAGTATCTTCAAAGCCCATCTTTCACTTTGAAGTAAACCAGTGCTGCCAGGAACAGACGTGTCTCACTGTCCAGAAAAGTCTAAGTTCTTAAAACATTTTAAATGCCATATTCTGTAGATCTTTGAAGTGTTTGAAGGTTATCTAACTAACTGAAATATATCTATGTATACCTAGAAAACTTAACTAATATGACTATAAGTTTGACTATCATAGAAGACTAATTATTAATCTGCATTTCTTAATTACCCATTACAATTTAAATGAGTTACATAAACATAATACCTTAAACAAGAGTAGAAATATATATACAGTATAACAAAATTAACTTTAAATTTATAATAAACTAAAATCTATAGCAATGTAAAACATTTTACACAAGTTGTTGTTCTTTAAAAGTAGATTCAATAATCTACCCCTTTATCCTATCATATCTATATCCTATCCCCCTTTTTTCTTTTAGAAAGTCATTGACTATGACCAATGACAATTTGTAACCCATCGCTAAACAAAGACAAACATCCATAATCCATTTTTTGGGAATGTAGGCATAGTTTTCTAGGCTACTTTCTGCTGATTTTGGACACTGGTAGTCTTATGGGGATCCTGACAAAATTTGAGATAACGGTCAAGTCCTGGGAAGACCGGCTATAACCTTTGTTGATAGGTGCCATCTGTTAAGGTTCAGGAGGTCTGGATTGATCAAATCTGATCCATCTTAATCTGGGACAAATCCATAGCCTCTTGCTTCCAGTGGAAACAAAAGCAGAGCCTCCTCTCCAAGGCAACATATCCTTAGATTTGAAGTTTTGAGTCAAGATACCTTTAAAATACATATATTGGTTTAACTTAGCAGCCTTTATAATCAAATGTCTCTCCAGTTAAAAATCCCAAAGACAATATAATCCAGACTCTCTGTGTGATTTCCATCTTTACATGGCTATTTTTTATATTACTTTTACTTTAAATACTTTATTTTTTAATTATTTATTTATGTAATTGTCTATCATCCTTTTCCTCTCTCTTCCAAGCCTACGTATATTTTTACACACACTGTAAAACATTTAGAGGTTTAATCCATAAGAATTTGTCTCATTGTGAATCTATAATCCTTCTCTGACCAGGAGATATTTTAAACTGCTAAACTGTGCAGCTAGGAACAGCAGCCTTGGCTGCTGACTCTGCCCACCTCAGCTTTTCAGACATGGCAGGTATACCCAAGAGAGTCATGCCTACCCCACTAACTCTGGGGGTCCATGCTGCCATCAGGGAACATGTGGCTAGCCCATAAAACCTTTTTGTCTGTATGAGTAAAAGCTAAATCCACCATGCAATGTGATGTGCAGCTTGGAAAGTCCACTGTGTACTTCAGCGGGAATCCATCATGCTGCTTAGCTTATGGCAGCTGGTGGCCAGCTCCATCTCACAGCCAGCTGTGATTGGCATGAGACTGTAAGACTAGGAAGCCTAGTGTGGCTCCGTTTCTGTGCATTCAGAATCTTTAAGCATTTTTAGATCTATATGGATCAATGCCCAGTGGTGAGCACCAAATGTAGTCTGAAGTTTTCTCCGGTCCCACCAAGCCCCCACAGTCGCATAGCCCACTTATAAAATAATCAGAAGCTTATATTAATTATAACTGCTCAGCCATTAGCTCAGACTTATTACTGACTAGCTCTTACACTTAAATTAGCCCATAACTCTTATCTATGTTTAGCCATGGTGACTTGGTACCTTTTCTCAGTTGTGCCCTGTCATCTTGCTTCCTCTGTGTCTGGCTGGCAACTTCTCACTCTGCCCTTCCTCTTCCTGTCTCTCTCCTGGATTTCCTGCCTGACAATAACCTGGAACATTTGGATCTTGTGAAGTGATGCGTTTTCCAACCCTAGAATCACAATATAAAAACATTTATGCTCTTTAAGCCAAATTGTTGTGGTTTTTGTCCTTGAAGTGACATTTTAACTTAAAACAATGTCTCCTAGTTGTATGCCTTGAGTGTAGTATAGAACCCATGACCATGTGCTGGACCTTCTGTGAAAGGTCTTTTTCTCACCTGATAGCACCCGCCATATCATCACTCCTCATTCTTTCCATCCCTAGACTACACCTGGGAAAGTCCATATATCACCTGTTTCTTTTATCCAACCTTCTTTGTCATTGCAGAAATATACACAAGTTCAAAAATGACTGCAGTCACACTGAGGACATCAGACAACCATAGTGAATTTTTTTTCATGGTTCTATTCTCCATGGCTTACTCAGCCTGCTTTCTTCCCTTCTTTTTTGGGGGGCAGAGGAATGGGGAGTACAAAACAGGGTTTCTCTGTGTAGTCCTGACTGTCCTGGAACTCACTATGTAGACAAGGCTGGCCTCAAACCCAGAGATCTGCCTGTCTCTATTCCCAAGAATTAGGATTAAAGGCATTCACCACCACTGCCTGGCTCCAGTCTGCTTTCTTATACAACCTAGGACCACCTGATCAGGGATGGCCGACCCTTCCATATTAATCATAATCAAGAAAATGTACCACAGTCTTGCCTACTGGCCAATCTGATGGAGGCATTTGCTCAACTCCAGTTCCCTCTCCCAGATGCTCAGATGACCCTAACTTGTGTCAAGCTGACAAGGAAAAAAAAAAAGACAGTGTGTGTGTATGTGTGTGTGTGTGTGTGTGTGTGTGTCTGTCTGTCTGTCTGTCTGTCTGTCTGTCGTCTCTCTGTGTCTGTGTATCTGTGTGTGGCTATGTGGCTGTGTATATATGTGTGTCTACACATGCCACAGTATATAAGTGCAAGGTCAGAGGACAACTGCCTTAGTCACTTATTGCTGTGCAGAGACATCATGACCAAGGCAGCTCTTAAAAAAGAAAGTATTTAATTGAGGACTCACTTACAGTTTCAGGGGTTTAGTCTATTGTAATCACAGTGGGGAGCATGGCTGAAACAGTAGCTGAGAGCTACATTGTGAATCATAGGCAGAGAGAGAGAGAGAGAGAGAGAGAGAGAGAGAGAGAGAGAGAGACTGACTCTAGGCTTGGCATTGGCTCTTTTCAAACCTCAAAGCCCACCCCCAGTGACACATTTCCTCCAAAAAGCCGCAACTCCTAATCCTTTTAGTTCTTGTGCCTCGCCCTGATGACTACATATTCAAATATATGAGTCTAAGGAGGTCATTCTTATTCAAACTACCACAACACACTTAAGTGATTTAGTTCTCACCATCATGTTCATCAGGCTGGGCAGCAGGAAACTTTACCTGCTAAGCCATCTTACCAGTTCAAAAATGAATACTTCTAAATCCCACATAATAATTGCTATAACTGTAATGAGTTTGTACTTTATTAAATATTAAATTCACTCTTATTAGTAATAACCTTGTAACAGATGCCTAAAGAGGATTCCTAGCAAGCTACAACTATAAAAGCTTTGCTAACTATACAGTTAAGAAATGAATTTTAAAAACAGTATGTTACCAATCAACTTCCCATTGATGGACTTTGTCTTCCAATAAAATTCGAGGATTGTCATTACCTACATAACAATGATACATCATACCTATTTCACTGTCAAAGCCCAGAGGACAGAGGAATGTCCTTCAGGCAGGCTGATACTTGAATGGCTTCCTCGGAACATGCTTATAATGAGATTCCAGGATTTTCCCCAGTGTCCTGTAGGGCATTTAGCACTCTTGTTCATTGCATAAATTACCTAGTGGCCTCTTACAGAAGAAGCCTGGCTTCCTGCCGCTTCCAGCAACATTGACAACCATCTTCAAATACTGAAGAGGAACACCATAACCTCTGACTGCTCTGGACTCCTTGTTATGGGAATGATTGACGACATGGGCCAAACTTACCAGAGACTTATGACACCAAACCACAAAATAAGCCATAAGCATTGTTGCTATGAACCCCCCAAAGTTTCATGTATTGAAGGCTTGGTCCCTAAGACAACAGTATTCAGATTTGGTTCATAGTGATCATAAGGACTCAAGTAATCATAAGGGCTCTGACTTCCTGGTTAGAGTCACTCACTGATGACTGATGGGTTCATAATTTAATCACATTATTGAAAGCTAACTAGAAACATTAAAAGCTGGCCCAGTTAGAGGAAATCGATAACTGGATTTATTGATAACTTGTGAAAGCCATATCCCTTCCTCTCCATGTCTCTTTGTTTCCTGGCTGCTAAGACTGTGTGCTCCACCACACCTTCCACCATCAGGTTCTAGTCATCGTGGTGAAAGACAAGGCAGCCAGCTGGTTAAATAAACCTTCCCTCCTTCTAAGTTATTTCTTTCAGGACCCTTGTCTCCATCGCTGAGGTCTGAATCCCCATGTCTATACCTCACATTCATATGTTGAATTCCTAGTTTCCAAAGTGAGGGTGTTGGGGGTGGAGACTCTGGGAACATAATTAAGTCATGAGGCTTTATCTATGTGGACTAGAGCTCTTAAAAAGTAAGACAAATGCAGTTCCTTTCCAAATCCCTCCCACCATGTAAAGACACACTTAGAAGGCATTGTGTATGCACTAAAAAATAGGCCCAACACCAAACCAACACTTTGAATTCTCCATTTTCCTTAATTGTGAAAAATAAATTTCTACATTTATAAGCCACCTAATTTATGGTATTTTCTTGTAGACACCCAAGCAGACTATGCCAAGCACTAAATGCCAATGTCAACTTAATTACTTTCTCTGCAAAGAGAAACCACATGAGACCATTAGGAAGCAAATGGGATGATAATTCAGCAAGAACTTTCATGGTGTTGGATGTTAGGAATTTCTAGCACAAGCATTTAACCTCTGCTGACTGTCCTCTACAACTAAAATGAAAATGATAGGCCAAAGTCCCTCATACAACATCTGGCCTCACTTACAAGGAATTACAAATAAATGGGTTCCATTTCTGAAAAGCTAGACTTATGACATTCCATACAGAACATCTACTTGACTTAAATGCACAGTTTTAACCACTTACAGTTCAAATATCACATTGAAAATTAATTTGACCAACCAGTTTTTTAAAAATGAAAACCAGAAGCAAAACTGACTATATGTGCTTGTTGATTTACTGTTGCTATGACAAAACACCATAACTAAGGCATCTTACAGGGAAAAAAAGGTTATTTGGGTTTACAGTTCTGCAGGGATAACGTCCATCACAGCAGGAAAGTGTCCAAGCAAGCAGATGCTGAGCGTTCACATCTTAAGCCAGTAGCAGGAAGCAGAGAGAGGACACTGGGAATGGGAGGAGTTTTGAAACTCCCAAAGCCCACCACAAGGCCATGCCTCTTAAATATACCCAAATAGTGCCACAAAATTGCAAATATTCAAATGCCCAAGACAGGGGGGGATGTCTTATTCAAACCACCACACAACATTATCAAGGAAGTTGTACAGGACCACAGGTATGCTTCACAACTCCATGGCCTGTGGAAGATGGAGTCACATGCCATCTTGTCCTTCAGGTCAGCAGAGATGGGTTTCTATACAATAGCTAAGGCTTCAAAATGAAGTGCTGGCTTCCTATCAAGGAGGAATTACTGTGGCCCTAGTTGTGCCCAGATCGTGACCCCCAGAGAGACCACCAAAGACGAGCATGCCGGAATGCAAAAGCAAGGTTTAATTCTGGATATCCAAAAGCAATACAAGCCTAGGCAGGGACTTCATCCAATACATCCAACGCAGTGGAGGCTGGAGGAAGTGCCCACCTGTCTGCAAGCTCAGTTTTTAAAGGGAAAAATCACAAGGTTACATCATTTAGGGGTGCTAGTACAGGTACAATTCTGATTGGCTCGCTTCTAGGGACTTCTAGAAATTACTTCTAAGGGAGTGGTTGCCCGCCACCATTTCTCATTGGCTGCCCTCAGGTGGGGGCATTTCTGTGGTCAGTTACCCTGGAAACCAGGGAGAGGACATTCCATAGTCTGGCAGGCATTACCTTGTGACTATCTTGTGACTCTGTACTTTTACACTTCCTGGTTTCTGGAATCTGAACTGACTGGTTTCAGTAATTAATGGCCTATTCCCAAAAGGAGAAATCTTAGGCCTTAATTTTAGGGTGAAAGCATTTTGGTCTTATTTCTAAGATGGCTCATTTTGGTCTCACAGCCCTGAGACAGTATTTGAGAAAGGATCTGTGTTTTGTGTCATTGGACAGGCTCCACGGAGTAGGATCTGAGTCTCAGGAACCAAGCTGAAAAGGCAAAGGGTGGTGTGGTCGTTTATCTCCATGAGCTATGGGAGCCTGGGTAGACTCCTTCAGAAGCTTAGATAAGTGTGGAGAGCTCGAGGAGTAGGTTGGGTGGGACTGGGGGTGAGGCTTCACACATGCGGAATCCAAGGAGAATTAAAAAAAAAAAAAAAAAAGCCGGGTGGTGGAGGTGCACCCCTTTAATCCCAGCACTCAGGAGGCAGAGGCAGGCTGATCTCTGTGAATTTGAAGCTCTGGTCTACAGAGCTATTTCCAGGACAGCTAGGGCTGTTACACAGAGAGACCCTGTCTTGAAAGAGAAAGTGGAAAGAAAAAGAAAAAAGCCGTCAAGGGAATCCTGGAGGCGCAGCCGAGGCAGCTGTCGTCCTGTTTCACAGGTATTAGAGTCTGAGGCTTGGGTTCCCAGCAAAGTGGCTGATTGTTGGGGGACACGTTTGGGGAAAGTCGCCCCTGCAGCCAGCAAAGGCTCCTTCCTGCTTGTGAGCAGAACCTCTCAGAAGAGCTGCGACTGACCCCTGTAGGTGGCCCCTGGCGGAGAAAGGAAAGAATCCCTGTGGGGCTGCGGCTTTGGTTGGTGTGGCTTTCAGAGCCAAATGAAGTAATTGCAGTGAGGTTGGGAACAGGATGGAGACACAGCAGAGAGAAGTCCAAGAAGCAAAGAGGATTTGCATATAAAGAAAGAGGAAAACACGGTCAGTAGGCAAGGCTGGGATATCATCGGAAGTGATGACAGCTGAAGGGGAGGCTGCCTTTTGCCACACAGCTGCAGCTTCCTCTGACCTGAAATTGTTGGCTTCGTGCTGTGAGACCTTGTCTCATTGTACGGCTAACTGGAACTCACTATTGTGTTAGCCTCCCAAACGGGAATAGAGGCATGGTCCACTCCGACTATAATATTGTTTAATACAATAAAAATTCTGTCTTCTTAATACTTTTGAAAGTTTTATTTGTGTGTGTGTGTGTGCGAGTGTGTTGTGTGTTCATATGTACACCACATGTGCATGAGTGCCCACCACGACCAGAGACCGCAGTTGTGAGCCGCCCAACATGGGCATTGGAAACCAAACTTGGGTGTTAGTATTCTGACCCGCCCAGCATCCTGATGCCATCTTATTTAAGTCCCCTTTAAGAAAAAGCTCCTCCCCCTTCACTCTCTCTTTCCCACCCCTCACCAGAGGTAGCAGTCTCTCTCTCTCTCTCTCTCTCTCTCTCTCTCTCTCTCTCTCTCTCTCTCTCTCTCCCACCCCTCACCAGAGGTAGCAGTCTGTCTGTCTGTCTCTCTCTCTCTCTCTCTCTCTCTCTCTCTCTCTCTCTCTCTCTCTCTCTCTCAGTAAGAACTTGCCATGTGGATGTTGCATCTGCCTTAGGAGTAATTTTCCACGCACCACACTGCCATCCACCATGTCTGCACTGCATGCCTCACCCACCATGGGGCACCTTGGTCCAAACCTGCCAAAGCCTCTCATATCGTTTCACAACATTAACACAGTGCTGCATAACTCTGATAGGCCCTTCTGGCAGCCCCTCACGTGCCAGGATCCTAGGCCCAGTCTACCCACAACAGGCTCCAGCTCATCCGATTGCTCACCACCCCATTCACCAGCAGCAATCATGTCAGTTTCAATTGGGTTGTTCCACCCCCTCCAGAGCTGCCCACAGCTCCTTTAGGCTTTTCTGGCATTTGCGACACAATTCCTGACCTTTTCCTATGGATGAGATCCCTCTCGGAGCTCGGTTCTCACCTCCTCGAAAACCCTAGTTCTAGATGCTGAGTGAGACTCCTCTGGCTTAGCCAGGCTAAGCCTGACCCCCATTGAGTGTGGCAATGGCCCTCTTTGATAACTTGGTCCTCCTTCTGTCCTCCCTCTATCCCTGGGGATGCCCACAGCTACAGGCTGTAGTGACTCCTTTTCCCCTCTCCTCCATGGGAAGGAACAGTGCTGTATTTTTACATTTACATCTAAGGTAAGGGATCAGGGCCTGCCCCTCCCAAAACCTCACTCTGAAGTGGACTTTCACTCTTGCTTTCTTCCTCCCTCAAACCTCTTCCACTAACTCAGCTGCACGTGGCGTGTTTGCTTGGTGACATAGACTTTTTGTATGATGATAGAGATGTAAAGCTGTATTTCATTCAATATTGGTTTATAGTGTGAGACCAAAATGAGCCATCTTAGAAATAAGACCAAAATGCTTTCACCCTAAAATTAAGGCCTAAGATTTCTCCTTTTGGGAATAGGCCATTAATTACTGAAACCAGTCAGTTCAGATTCCAGAAACCAGGAAGTGTAAAAGTACAGAGTCACAAGATAGTCACGAGGTAATGCCTGCCAGACTATGGAATGTCCTCTCCCTGGTTTCCAGGGTAACTGACCACAGAAATGCCCCCACCTGAGGGCAGCCAATGAGAAATGGTGGCGGGCAACCACTCCCTTAGAAGTAATTTCTAGAAGTCCCTAGAAGCGAGCCAATCAGAACTGTATCCATACTAGCACCCCTAAATGATGTAACCTTGTGATTTTTCCCTTTAAAAGCTGAGCTTGCAGACAGGTGGGCACTTCCTCCAGCCTCCACTGCGTTGGATGTATTGGACGAAGTCCCTGCCTAGGCTTGTATTGCTTTTGGATATCCAGAATTAAACCTTGCTTTTGCATTCCGGCATGCTCGTCTTTGGTGGTCTCTCTGGGGGTCACGATCTGGGCACAACAATAGTACACTTTATATGATAATATAAATTTAAATTTATAAAGATATATTCAGATTAACAAAAGCTAACTTAGAGATATACCTATTTCTTCTAGAAAATTTAAATAAATGATGTCATATGTTATGTTTGATTAACGGGGTATCGGATAAACAAGATATCTATTCTATGATGGGGTTTCTGGTCCTGAAAGAGGGTCCTTTTCTCAGAGTTGGGCCACACCCTGATTCAGCCCCTTTTCTCCTGTTCCCATTTGGCCCCTGTCACTCTTCTTTGCCTTCTCTGGAGACAGTAAGTCTTAGCCTTATGAAAGCTGCTAGCGTATTGGAGACTTGGGGAATACTAGTTGATAGTCAGTCATTCATGCCTAATGGACAGATAGTCCTCAAATGCTCAGAGATCTGCAGAAGATGGCATTTAAAATGTTGATCAAAAAGCTTATTGTATCAGACAGAGACTCCCAGATCCTAGCAGTGACCCAAGGTCTCCAAAGAAGATTATGAGGCACCATAATGTCTACACCTGGATTATGGCAACACTGACCTCTGGGCAAGATACCCCAATGCAACACCTGCCTCCAGGACCCGGCCCAGACTGTGGCAAACAGCAGGACATCTGAGAATTGATTGCGCCCCTTTTGCCTAGACAAAGTAAGATCAGTCTTCCCTATCTCCCTCTTCTATAGGAAAAACTACCACCTTATGGGCCTGGCAGCTGAAGATTGATGCTGTTCTGCTACTTCTGCCTCCAATGATGTGGAGAATTGGGTATGACTAATTGGGTATAGACTGGTCCCTGTCATTTTCAATAGATTCAAAAGCTGCTTGGTCTGCACTCAGATATAATCTATCCTTCTCAGATCTCTGACTCCATTTGATGACCAGGCTTTGCTTCAGCTGCCTTCTCAGTTCTCTATATAAAATTCACAAGTCTCCATCTCCTAGGGCTACTACTGGGTCTAGACACAATTTACCTTGTTATCAGATTAGATAAACTCACAGAAAAGATTTCAGTGTAATTTTTTGTAGCTGGAAGTTTTCCTGTGTCTTGCCGGGCCCTGTGATTGGGACTAATCTCTCCCACCCATGTCCCACAGCCGCTTGATCCCAAATAAACACATAGAGGCTTATATTATTTTCAAACTATATGGCCTAATGGTTCAAGCTTCTTGCTAGCTAGCTCTTATATCTTAAATTAAGCCATTTCTATAAATCTATACTTTGCCACATGGCTTGTGGCTTGCCAGTACTTTACATCTTGCTTTTCCAGATGGCAGCTACCAGCATCTCTTTCATGTCACCTTTCTTCTTCCCATATATCTGCCTGGATTTCCTGCCTGCCTCTAAGCTGCCTTGCCATAGGCCAATGCAGCTTTCTTTATTTATCAACCAATCAAAGCAATGCATACAGAAAGACATCCCACAGCAACTTTTTATTATTGGCTGCTCTCAGTACCTCCTGGAGAATTAGATAAAAGAAACAGCTTTAAGGTTTGTTTATATGAAGATAGAAAAGCTGTCTCACTTCTGTTCACTTACATATCCTTCTCAGATCTGATGATGTTCAGGGAAGCTTCCCTCCTCCTTCACTCACTCAACCACTTCCATTCAGTAAATTTCCTCTGGTTATAGATTTAAAGATATGCTTAATTAGGCTGAAGCCAGGAAATATTCATGCCTTTTAACCCAAAGCCATGGCCTTCTGCTATGACACCAAGATGTAAATCTGTTCCAGAAACCTGCAGGTTCCTGGGAAAAGTTCTGCTACTGTGTCAAGGAATCTGGCTGATGAAAACTAACAGTCTCCAGAGCCCATTTTGACCCCACCCATCTTCAAACATATTTTGACGTTTCACCCTTCTTCCAAGGTCAATCCACAGTGGGTCCTCCACATATGCCAGCCCTGTACCAGTTCCAAGGATGCCAATCACCAACCAAGGATGCCAACCAGGCAAATACTAACAGGTTAACTTCACCCACATGCTTACTCATAAAAACTATCTCCTAATTCATTAACACTTTTTATAGGATGAATAGAGGCATTTCCACCTCCAGCAAAACAGCAGATACGATGGCTCCTGTACTCCTGATTTGGCATGCCATTCCCCCAAGCTCCTGGAACATCAGTCCTGTAACCTGCCTTCTTGGCTCCCTCAAGGAACAGACAACTGAGGTCTCCATGCTTGAGATCTCCATGATGACAGCTAACTGATTGCTTCTTCACTCAGACCTCCTGCCATGTGTGACTCCCAGCTTCCCCCTCCCTACTTCGCCCTTTGTCAGCAGGAAGCAGCCTCGAGAATTTGACAACCTCATTCCCCCCACCCAACTTGCTATCCATAACTCACCTTTTTATAATAATCAAAAAGGAGGAATGTTAGTATTTTGACTCTCCCCTTGGGGACCCGCCCAGTGTCCTATATCATTGTATGTAAAGTCCCCTTTAAGAAAAACTCCTCCCCCTTTGCTCTCCCTCTCCCCCTCTTGCCAGAGGTAGCACCTCTCTCTCTGTCTAATAATAATAATAATAATAATAATAATAATAATAATAATAGGCAAGAATTCTACCACTGAACCACCCACGCCTCCATGCCGATTCATAACATTAACATTGGGTCCTCTGGAAGAGCAGCAAGCATTCTTCACAGCTGAGCCATCTCTTTGCCCCAAGGCCCTGCCTTTTATGCTCACAGTATTTCTCTTCCCACCTCCCCTGCCTAGCTGGGCTTTCCACCCAAAGAGCTATGCTTCCCTGTACCACACATATGCTTCATATTCTCTCTCTCTCTCTCTCTCTCTCTCTCTCTCTCTCTCTCTCTCTCTCTCTCTCCCTCTCCCCCCCCAACACTAGGCTACTTTCGTTTGCTGTTGAGGATAGCCTAATCTCACTGGTTCACCCTTAGACTGACCTGGTCTTTAACAAAAGACTCCTGAAAATGCAAAAATGTTTGTTGCAGGAAAAAGTTTAAATCATGGTGTCAGGTTTCTGGCAGTTCAGCCAGAAAGTTCCCCTCATATTCCCCAAGAAGAATTGTTTCCTTCATTAGTATGTTTATGCAAGTCTCCTTAGGTTAGCCCAGGCTGGACTTCAAGGAGATGGAGTTTTCAAGACAATAGCTATGTATCAGTCATTGCCCCACATTCCCAGTGGCTGTGAGACTCCAGGGGGGATGCCTGAGAACTTGAGGAGTATTCCTGTGTATGCTATATGTGTCCTTAATATGTGGCCAGAAAGAAGTTAGCATGTAGACCTTGGACACTACAGACAACAGGACAGTTCACATCCTGAGGCAGTGTGGAAGGACACAGGAATCCATCATGCTAATCAAACCAATGTTAAATTTAAATTTTATGAGGTTTATTTCTAGAATTTTTCATTTAATACACTTGCACCATAGTTGGTCACATTTAATTAAAGTGTCAAATAAAAGAAATAATTCACAATGAGGAAGGACATCTGTGTATGGTAGACTCCTCCACCAATCTGTGGTTGGGCCAACAATCACTACAAGCACCTCCCCAAATAATTTCTAGGGTGGGAGGTGGAGCGAGGTAGGGCTCATGCCCTGTCTTCTGTCACCTTATGCCTATCACTCCACCTATCACTCTCAAGGCCAGATCCCTTTAATCACCTCCTGCCACAGATATTGCAGCCACAGACATTGGTTCTAAATACCCACTGACCTGAAATGATTTCTGAGCCAAGAGTATACTTGTAGTGCAGTCCTATGATCTCATGATTCAGGAGGCAGGAGAACCGTGAGTTCAAATCCAGACAAATCTTCATAGACAGGTGTAGCTAGAGTTTTCCTGCCTGGCCCACAGTCAGGACAAATCTCTGTCACCAGCCAGTCCCACAGCCACTCAGACCCAACCAAGTAAACACAGAGACTTCTATTGCTTACAAACTGTATGGCCGTGGCAGCTATAAGAACAGTTAGCAAGAAGCCTGCCACGGCCATACAGTTTGTAAGCAATAGAAGTCTCTGTGTTTACTTGGTTAGGTCTGAGCAGCTGTGGGACTGGTGGGTGATAGAGACTTGTCCTGACTGTGGGCCAGGCAGGAAAACTCTAGCTACAGAGAGGCCTTATCTCAAAAATAAAATCAATAACAAAAAGAAGACTTGGGGGATGCATGTAGTGCTTGCCACGAAAGCATAAAGACCAGAGTTTGGGTCTCCAGCACCCATGTAAAAGCTGGGAGAACATGGCGGTCATCCTATGATCCCAGTGCTTGGGAGGTGAAGGCAGGATTCTCAGAGCAAGCTAGCTACCACAGCTTGGTAAAAGTGGACTCAATCAAGAAAGATGCCAACCTCTGGCTGCCATGTGTACATGCACACACACAACAAAAAACAAAGCAAAACTAAACAAAAGGGGTTGCTGCAAAGCCTACATAGTGAGTAAAGCTCTTGCTGCACAAGTGAGGCCTGAGTTCTGATCCCAGAACTCAAGGACAGCCACGTGTGGGAGGGTTCACCTGTAAGCTCAGCATCCCATGGGAAGACGGGAGATGGGGTTGGGAGAATCCCTGGAGGAAGGATTCACCTAGCCTGGTATATGCAGCTACAAACAAAAGACCTAGTATCCAACAAAGTGAAAAGTAATGGCTGACACCTGAAGTTGTCTTCTGACCAGGCACACTACTGTCCCTCACACACACATACAGAAATGTAAGAAAGCTTAAACACACAGAAACACATGAACGCTTGTATGTGTACACACACACATACACATGCATAGGATTTTTAATGCAATTAATTCTGTGCTGTTTAATTACCTTACATACTTCCAGAGAAATTTAAATTGTTTTAAATGTAAACAATGAAACAAGGAGAAAGTGAGTTTGTTGAAGTACAATATTTAAAAGATAAAAAGAAGGGGAAGGTAAAAATTGTGCACAAAGAGTAGGCTGAGAAACTATGTGCTGTTGCTGAGGCGGCCTGGACTGCCAGCAGCCACTACAAAAGGGAATTATAAGTGAAACCCATCCAGTCTCGTATCTGAAATTAACAAGCATGCTTCCTTTACGCAGCATTTCAAGGAAATGTGTCTGTAGTTTAGACTTCATCCCTGTTTTCTTAGAGCAGAGACAGGAATACGCAGGTTATTAGTCATCTTCCATGGGAATGAGATGCTAGCTCTTCACTTATTTGTAAACATTTCTTTAGTTTAAAAAAAAAATTGCTGGCAGTGGTGGTGCACACCTCTAATCTCAGCACTCAGGAGGCTGAGGCAGGTAGATCTCTGAGTTCAAGGCCAGCCTGGTCTACAGAGCGAGATCCAGGACAGTCAGGGCTACACAGAGAAACCCTGTCTTGGAAAAAAAAAAAATGAGATCAGTGATTATCCCACTGCTTCCCCAATTTTATCAAATGAGTGCCCCAAAGAGACTTGATGAGACTCCCCAGAGACAGGCAAGGCTTTTAGCCTCCCGTCTGTTCATCTGCCAAGCCATTTGCAGACAACTCACGTCCACTGCGCATTGCTGGGCCCCATCTCACCACTTGTCCACCGTTTCCCATCACACAGCAAGCCTGTTCATTTTTAAGGTCTTTAATTCTATGCCTCAGAAGACATAGCAAGAAGAGGTGGGAAGCAATCCCCTAACTGTACTTCATGTGTGTAGAGTCAGTCCTGTATCTGTTCTGGACCAAATTCCCACTTTGTTCAGACACACACACAGTTCTCTCGGTGGCATTTATTATAGAACTAATAAGGGAGACAGATGATTTCAACATCATCTATGCGTTATGGCTTAGAAAGGGAAAATGATGTCATTTAATCCAAGGATTGTAAAAACAATCTTCATCTTGGTCTCAGTTTGCTTTCGGTTGCTGTGATAAAACGCTGACAAAGACCAAGGGGAAGAAGGGTTCTTATGCTTTGCAGTCCACCGTCGAGGGACACCAAGACAGAGAATTGAAACAGAAACCATGGAAGAAGGCTGCTCACTGCTTTGCTCCTCCTAGCTTGCTTGGCTACCTCAATTGCTTGGCTACACAATCCAGGCCCATCTGCCTAAGGATACACCGCCCACAGTGAGCTGGGCCCTCCTACATCAGTTAGCAATTAAGAAAGTGCCCCATCAACACGCCACAGGCCCCTCTGT
The DNA here is from genome assembly GCF_004664715.2 of Peromyscus leucopus. NCBI lineage: Eukaryota > Metazoa > Chordata > Mammalia > Rodentia > Cricetidae > Peromyscus > Peromyscus leucopus. Next base: position 22,533,182 of record NC_051064.1, on the reverse strand, counting down.
GGAGGGAATTCCTCTACTGAGATTTTCACTTCCCAGATTTGTCTATGTTTATGACACTCAGTGCCATGGTCTTATTAGTAAAGATGCTGAGGAGAGACATTTTTAGCCCTTCTCTCTACACCTCTAAAGAACAACAAATCCACACAAAGCCACCAAAATCGTTCCTCAAAACCACAGGAAACAAAGTAACAAAATGGGAAACAGTACAATGTAGACAATGTAGACCCTGGAGCAGTGGACATCAATTCAGCAGTCTAATGTGACTCATCAACATTTGTATTACAAGGGGAAACGATAATCGATGCTAAAAATGTCAACAGAATCTAGTAATGTAATGGACACTTGATATCTCATGGAGTCATTTTCAATTAAAGACGCTGGAGAGTTACAACTTCCAATACACTTATTGTAGTTAAGAATCCATGCCAGAAAGAGGGAGGCCAGCATCAGCTCTCAGTGCAGCCTAGACTGGTATGTGAATCCCCAGGCTTCCAGAGAATCCTCCTCTGGTACACTCCATGTGGAAGGGATAACTGTCAGGGGAAGCAGAGACCTTTCAACTAGATTAAACACTGTGTTAGAACAAGAATTATGGGAATTTGATTCAGACATGACCCCATCAAATCCCAAACCTCATTTTACTGATAGAGATCAGTAAAAGGTCGAATCTACAGTGTGCCAGTAAAAGTTCTACTGCAAGCTGCAGAGAGAACAGCTGACATTTGGGGATGTATAGAGCCCGTGGCTGGAATTCCAAACAGCAGCCTGCAATGTTATGGTTACTTCTAGCAGTATAGAGCAACCAAAAAAAAAAAAAAAAAGCCAAGAAAAAATTCACTGTTGGAAAATACTTTTTCTGATCAGCAGTATGCCCCAACTTGAGCTACCCCTCTTCATATATGGGAATGGACATCAAAAAATCAGGAAGAGAAAAACCTGACAGCTGAGGCCAAACATTTCCATGAAGTCCTTGGTCCTAGTCATTGTACAAAGACGGTTTTCAAGCGGAGATAATATAGAGATAATCTCATAAATATTGTGAACCTCATGCCTCATTTTTTTATTTTATATATATATATATATATATATATATATATATATATATATATATATATATTATTTTACAATACCATTCAGTTCTACATATCAGCCATGGGTTCCCCTATTCTGTCACGCCTCATTTTTTTTACATTTATTTATTTATTATGTATACAGAAGAGGGCACCAGATCTCATTACAGATGGTTGTGAGCCACCATGTGGGTGCTGGGAATTGAACTCAGGACCTCTGGAAGAGCAGTCGGTGCTCTTAACCTCTGAGCCATCTCTCCAGCCCCTCTGAGCCATCTCTCCAGCCCCTGTCATGCCTCATTTTTAAAAGTTAAATAAAATTCCTTTATGGCAGTTTGAATGTAATTGGCCCCCATAAGCTCACAGGGAGTGGCACTATTAGGAGGTGTGGTCTTGTTTAAGGAGGTATGGCCATGTTGGAGGAAATGCATCACTCTGAGGGAGGGCTTTGAGGCCTCCTCTGCTCAAGCTATGCCTAGAACAGTTCACTTCTGGTTGCCTGTGGATCAAGATGTAGGACTCTCAGCTCCTTCTCCAGCACTATGTCTGCCTACATGCCACCGTGTTCTGTCATGATGATAAAGGACTAAACCTCTGCACTGTAAGCCACCCCAATTAAATGTTTTTCTTTAAAGAGTTATTGTGGGAGAGCAGGCGCTGCACCCTGCATGGGCAGCACACTAGAGCTGACCCTGTTGGTGGGGGCACAGGTGAGCCAGACCTCAGGGCATAAGGCAAAGAGAGCTGACCTCACCCTCTCTAATATGCCCCTATAGCAATTGGGAGAGATGCCCTGCACCTCTCCTGGGCAAAATAGTAGAGTTGGCCCTAGTGATGTGAGTGTGGGTGAGCTGGATCTAAGGACCTGAGAGAAGAAGTGGCCCCACCCCTTCCTGCAGGCTGCATTGGGTGAAGTTGACCAGGCAGTGCTGGGGAGCTTGCTGGGGCAGTGAGGATGAGGGAAAACTTGTAGGCTGACCAAGCCAGCTACCACACAGGCCCCAAACAGGGACATGAATTAGTCCACCCCAACACTCACCTCATCTATGAACTGTTGGAGCATGTGAAGGGGACAGACCTACAGTTCCTAAACAGCAGGATCTCCGTGACACAGGACAACAGAATATCCAGAGAAGCCAAAGAGAGAACCCATTATTGATAGTGTAGCAAAAGCCAGAGTCCTCAGACCAGACCAACAACTCATAGCAATGAACATTTACAAGTAAAGATGAATAGACTAAAGGGAAAACAGTGTGAGTCGGCGGCCACACTACAGCTACCACAGAGATTCTTCTCCCTTTTGTGTTTGTTTTTTTGTTTTTCTTTTAGATTTGTTTGGAAAGTTCAATTTTATATGACTGGATATTAGATGTTCCTTTTGTTTTGTTTTATTTGCAACACTGGGGGTCGAACCCTAGGTCTCACATATGCTAAACATGTGCTCTACTACGGAAGTGTGCTTCCAGCTCCTGGGAGGGCTTTACAGCTCTTCCGAGTCCTGAAGTAGATGAAAGAGCTGAATCCATAACTTTGCAGGTGAAATCTATTAGGATCACTCAAAACTAGCATGAGCTAAAAATATCTGTTTGGAGCCCCCCCCCAAACCTTCCTGTGCCACTAAAAGTGTCATAAGATCCAATGTTGAGCCCCAGGAGCCTAGAACCTGTGAGCTCCTTTAGAGACAGGCACTAATTGTGCTCAATGATAATAACAAGACTGTGTCACCTGCTTCTTATACTCAACACAATTTTGTCCCTTAGGAACAAAAGTCAGGGAACATAGGCAGCTAAATCAGGATGTCCCAGAAATGACACACAAAAATAGACTTAGCATGACTCCTGTAAATAAAACAGGACATTGAGAGCAAAATACTTAGTGTAACATTTTCCAGAAGTATATAAATTAGTACTTAAGTCCTTTGAACCATCCTGCTATCAACTAATATCACACAATCCAACAACTGAGGTAAAGAAGGGCACCTTAGGAGATAAGTGCTGAGACACTTCAGGAGCCAAGGAGAAGAGTGAAGCCTAAATCCACTTAAAATCCAATAAACATGGATGCTATTACACAGAACCTGACACCTTCTTGTAACGTAAAACATTTTAAGGTTCACTAATTGTTTGTCCCCACCTGGTTCTCCAAAGAGGGAGCATCCAAATACCCAGAATTGAGAATCGAGCCCCAAGTGAGTATGAGCTTGTTCTAAATATGACACAAGAATTGTCCCTGGCCCTAAGGATAGGAGGCTCTCTGCTGCTTTCCAGTCATGTTGGGATAGGAAAACACACAAATGAAGACACATACTTGAATGCTGCTCCTTCCTTAAACACCATGCTAGTGCTGCTGCTTACCTGTTCAATGCATAAGCAGCACCTCTGGGGTACTCAGCTCCCTTCCAAATATTTTGCTTGGTGTACTGGCTGATTTTATATGTCAACTTGACACAAACTAGAGTCCTCAAAGAGGAAGGAGCCTCAGCTGAGGAAATGTCTCCATGAGATCCAGCTGTAAGGCATTTTCTCATTTAGTGATCAATGGGGGAGGACCCAGCCCATGGTGGGTGGGGTTATCCTTGGGCTGGTGGTCCTGGGTTCTGTAGAAACCAAAGCTGAGCAAGTCATGGGAAACAAACCAGTAAGCGGCACCCCTCCATGACCTCTGCATCAGGTCCTGCCTCTGGGATCCTGCCCTGTTTGAGTTCCTGTCCTGACTTCTTCAGTGGTGAACAGCAATGATGAAGTGTAAGCCAAATAAACCCTTTCCTTCCCAACTTGCTTCTTGGTCATAGTGTTTTGTCACAGCAATAGAAACCCTAACTAAGACATTTGGTGAAAATGATTTAATTTTATGCTTCTTTCTAGCAGTTTTACTGATAAGAAGCTGAGTCTTACAGTCTAAAAATAAAGAGCCAACTGAAGCTAGTTGGTGGGTTAAACCAGATCCTACTAACTGGCCCCTAAGCCCATGCTCTGTCCCCAACATTGTAGTTTTCTATTAGCAATCGCAGCAAGTGTGACAGCAAGTAATCATCAGGTACACCGTTTCTGACACTTTCAGCCTCACTACTTTTTCTTTAGCTCCCCAACTTTAGCATTTCTGCCCAATTCAATCAGTCCTTTATGTTCTCATCTCCAATCTACTGTGGCTTTATTCTCTCCACTCAGTTATCAATGGCCCCGTCTGTGCTACCAGTGGGCTCCTTGCAAGTCAGGGTCTGTTCTCCACCTTTTTGTCATCTCTATCCAGACACAGTAATTGGAGAGTCTTTCCCATTGATTTCTGTCTTAGTTAGGGTTTCTATTGCTGTGATAAAACACCATGACCAAAGCAACTTGGGGAGAAAAGGGTTTATTTGGCTTACACTTCCAGATCACTGTTCATCATCAAAGGAATTTGGGACAGGAACTCAAACAGGGCAGGAACTTGGAGGCAGGAGCTGATGCAGAGGCCATGGAGGGGTGCTGCTTATTGGCTTGTTCCCTCATGGCTTGCTCAGGCTGCTTTCTTATAGAACCCAGGACCACCAGCCCAGGGATGACACCACCCAGGATGGGATAGGCCTTCTCTCATGAATGACTAGTTAAGAAAATGCCCTGAAGGCTTAGCTACACCCTGATCTTATGGAAGCATTTTCTCAATTGAGACTTCTTCCTTTTTGATGACTCTAGTTTGTGTCAAATTGACATAAAACATCAAAACTAGCCAGTTCTTTACCTTTCTATCTTTCTCTCCTGGCTTTATTCCTAATTTGATAACCTGTTTCCATTCTCCTCAGTGCTATGGATGTCTTTTTGTATGCTGTGAATATATGTTGCTCTGATTGGTTGATAAATAAAGCTGTTTGGCCTATGGCAAGGCAGCTTAGAGGCAGGCAGGAAATCCAAATGGAGAGCCAGGAAGAGAAAGGAGAGCAGAGAAGACGCTGCTAGCCGCCACCCAGGAGAAGCAAGATGTAAAAGTACCTATAAGCCACAAGCCATGTGGCAAAGTGTAGATTTATAGAAATGGGTTAGTTTAAGATATACGATCTAGCTAGTGAGTAGCCTGAGCCATTAGGCCATATCATTTGTAAATAATATAAGCCTCTGTGTGTTTATTTGGGTCTGAGTGGGACACAGGAAAAGCTTCACCAACACCTCAGCTGGACTCCTTTCCTCTGGTTTCTGACATTGTAGACTGAAGGGTTCGAATCTCAGTCTGCTTCCTCGTTCCCTCTGCAACCCCACTCAGATAACCTGAGCCAGTCCTGTCATAAACACCTCCTGAATGCCCAGTCACACCCAGCTGTTTCCCCCACACCAACCAAACACCTGAATTACTCATTCATGTACATGGGGGTGTGGTCTAGGATCCTGCATTAGTTGCTTTTCTGATGCTCTTGTAAATACAATAACCAAAAGCAACTTATAGAAGGAGGAGTGCATTTGACTTACAGTGCCAGGGAGATAAGAGTCTGTTGTGGTAAGGAGGCGGGACAGCAAGCATTGCAGCAGAATCAGAAGGGCAAGAACTGAGAATAGGGAGAGGCTACATAATCTCAAATCCCACTCTCTGACTTAGTCCCTAGTGAGGCCACACCTAAGCCTCCTCAAGCATTGCCACCAACTGAAGATCCGGTTCAAATACCAGAGTCTATGAGGAATGTTTCTGTTCAAACTACCACAGATCCCCAAGTATGCCAAAACCCATAGATGCTGTTGTGTGGCACTGTACCTAAGGAGAACCCGAACAAACATCTGTGCACCCCAGGTGGGGAACCAATGACAGACCAAAGGGTACCACCAAAGTCCAACTTGCTGGATGATTTTATTGCAGGAGTATGGCTGAAAAATTACTTACAGGAGCAGAAATAACTCAAAAACAGCACATAACAAAAGTTCATACCAGTATGAATGATGGCTCACAAGAGATGGAATCGTAGAGCATACTGCACAACTTGCCAGTAGCTCAGGAGGCTATAGTATGTATTTGCTGGGTAGCTCACCTTATCTGTGAGTGTCTCTCAGCAGTCCTAACTATTCACATAAGGTAGAGGAGGGAGGAGCTTGGTGAATCTGGTCAGTTTCAGGGACTTCTTGAAGTTATCTTTGTTTTTTGAGTTTTCTATTTTGAGTTGTCAGAAGCTTCCTGAAGGATGGAATGTTTTATTTCTGAGGGAACTGATACAAAATAGATGATCTGGTCCCTCATATAAAATGTTGTAGCATTTGTATTTAATCTCTTCCATAGACTTTATAAATCTCCAGGTTATTTATAATACCCGATACAATCTCAGTGCTGTGTAAACAATAATTACACTGAATGCCTAGGGAATTATGACAATGTGTAAGACTATCAATGACAAGCTGTATCAGTGAAATTGGCTTTATCTAGCACCTCAGACATTTATTTTATTTATCTGGGGTGGGATCCTCTGCATTATTTTGAAATAGTCAATTAATTGTCATAAATCATATTTATTTATGCGTATTATAAAATTAAAATTATTCTTGCTATCCAAATGAACCTCTCTCCCTGTTAATAGTCCTTTCTCTAGCCTCTCCCCACTCCTTTTCTAGATTCTAGTATTCTGGTGTTGTTTAGGTTTGTTTGTTTTTCAGGATTGAATTCACAGTGTGTGCATGCTAGGAAAGTACTTTACCACTGAGCTGCATTTCCAGCCCCTACTCTCAAGGTCTTTGAGATCAGCTTTCTAGCTTCCACAAACAAATGAGAATATATGATCTTTATCATTTTTACTTGATTTTACTCCACATAGCATCCTTCCATTCCATTCATATTGTTACAATTAACAGAACCTCATTTGTTTGTTTTACTGCCAAGCAATACTCCATTGTGTACATATACACTTTCTTTATCTGTTCATCTGTTCATGGGCACAGAGGTTGGTTCCATATCTTGGTTACCATGAACACTGCTACAATAAGTGTGGGAGTTCAGATGTCTTTTCAGCTTAAGATTTAAGATCTCTTGGTACCTCCCCTGCAGGCTGCTGGGTTCCATGGTAGTTCTTTTTCTAGATAAGTCCTATTTCTATTTTTCATAATAGCTATAGTGATTTATATTCTCACCAACAGCATATGAGGGTTCCCATTTTTTCTTAGTCCTCACTAGCATTTGTTAGCTTAGGTGTTTTTATTTTATTGCCACTAGCTGTTCTAACTGGAATAACATGATGCTTTACCGTGATTTTAATTTGTATTTCTCCAGTGATTAGTGATGTTAACCTTTTTTTTTTCTTCCAGACAGCGTTTCCCTGTGTAGCTTTACACCTTTCCTGGAACTCACTCTGTAGACCAGGCTGGCCTTGAACTCACAGAGATCCTCCTGCCTCTGCCTCCTGAGTGCTGGGATTAAAGTCATGTACTACCACCGCCCCGGCTTTTTTTTTTTTTTTTTTTGAAATAGAGTTTCTCTGTGTAGTTTTGGTGCCTGTCCTGGATCCCATTTTTTCACATTCACTTGTTTAATATTTAAAATTTTTATTGGCTGACTGATTGATTGGGTGGGAATACATATGTGTTGGGAATCAGAGGAGGGCGTCAAGTGTCTTCCTCTACTATTCTCTACCTTAGTTTTTTAAGGCAGGGTCTCTCACTGAACCTGAAGTCTGCCACTTTGGCTAGTCAGTGAGCTCTCAGGATCTGTCTGTCTCCACCTCTCCAACACTGGTGTTACAGACACACCTAATCTGATCACTCCCAGATTTTTCATGAGTGGTAGGGGGTTAAACTCAGGTACTATTGCTTTCATAGCAAGCATGTTTACCTACTGAGCCATCTTTCCAATCCCTCTTCCTGCTTTAATTTTTTTAGTGTGTGTGTGTGTGTGTGTGTGTGTGTGTGTTCTCATATGCACAAGCCCATGCATGCATGCATGCGTTGGTGGGTAAATGAAGATCAGAGGATAACTTCCAGGAGTTGGTTCTCTCCTTCCACTTCGTTGAGGCATGGTCTCTTGTGTTTCTGTCACAGTATGTATCCCAGATTAGCTAGTGTAGATGTAACCAATCGTCTTATTAAAATAAGAAACACAGAGCCAATGTAAAAGAGAAAGCCGAGAGGTCAGAGCTCACAGCTAAAATCTTACCTCCTGCAGTGCTCCTAGCTTCCCTGAGAGAGAGCTACTTCCTGTTTGTCTGTCTTTAAATAGACTTTCTGTTCTGCCTTCTCATTGGTTGTAAACCCAACCACATGACTGCCTCGTCACTGCCTGTAAGTACCGCCCTCCAGGTCTTAAAGGCGTATGTCTCCAATACTGGCTCTATCCCTGAACACACAGAAATCTACCTAGCTCTTCTAACCACCACGCTCTTGCTATGGCTCTAATAGCTATGACCCCAGGGCAACTTTATTAATTAACATAAAATTAAAATCACATTTCAGTACAAATAAAATATCACCATAAGCTAGCCTGTGAATGTTGGGGTCATTGTCTTGTCTCAACCTCCCATCTCATGTTAGGAGTGCTTGGATACTACTCCTGACTTTTCTACATGGGTTTCAGACATCAAATTTAAGGCATCAGGTTTGCATGGCAAACACTCACCTGACAAGCCCTCTTGCAGGCCACTCTTTTTTAATTTTTAATGTGGCTACTAGAATTTTTTTAGAAATATATGTATGGTTCACACACAGCAGGATCTCAGGATCCTGCACCAGATAAAACTAAACAAGTTCAAATCCATGGATCAGCTGTGTGAGTTCCAACAAGATGCCTGACCTTCCTAACCACGCCCACAGCTCACCTCTGCCTGTATTCACTTAACAAAATTTTATTAAGCACCACTATGTGTCTGCTAATTTTTAGGCTGAGTAGATGAAGCAGTGAGGAAAATAATGCTTTTCCCCAGAGAGCATAGATATACATGAAAATGCATTAGCATAATGTCAGGTGGAGAGAAGATGGGAGTAAATCAAGAGAGTGGCTTCCAGTGTCGTCATGGTGTGGCTCTTGTTGAGTCAGCCTGAAGTCCAATTAGAGAGCCATTGGTTATTTCCAAGGTACGTGTGCCACCATCATACCCTTACAGCTATCTTGCCGTGCTGGTCTTTATCGTGGTTCATAGACATAGTTGGGTAGGACTAGTGCTTGCTTCCTGCCTTTGGGAGTTTGAATGGCACCTTCTGATACCATAAAAGTGAGTCTTCAGGAAGGAAGCTTTCAGGTCAGATCTGACTCGGGGGCCCCTAGGCCCTGTGTCTGAAGTGCATGGTGTCTTCAGCAATAGGGACTTACCTTCCACCTCTGGAGGCAAGCGAGGGCAACAGCAATAGACTATGATGTTTTGGGAGTCTCTTGGACAACCCTGACCAGCAAATCAAAGGAGGGTTTCTCATGCCTGATGTTAGGGCTTTTGTTACATAGTCTATGGCTCTTTGAGGAAGCATCATCAGCCCAGATAGGAAATTCTTATTTAAACTATATGCATATATTTACACACCAACTTATGCTTATTATGGGTATCTTCAGGTAGATAATTAATAATATTATTCCTCATGACCTTTTCTGGTATTCTTACTGTTATTTTACCCTCCTTCCTCCTTCTATATCTGTCTTCCACCCCCCTCCCTAACCAAAGCTACCCTGTGTTTCTCATTTCTCCCATCAGATCACATGGGGTTGATGAAGTCATGGATTTTAAAATAGAACCTACAACCACCACTTTACTAAACCAGCATGATCCTGAACTACATTTTAAATATTTGTCCTTATTCACATAGATACGTGAAGTCCTCACCCTTATCAAGAAAACTTCTCTTCAACAAATGGAGACCATTGCCAAAAGCCACAACCAATCAAAACATAGAGTTGTGGAGCCCTTTCCCCACTGATACATCTACAGGGACCATTATAGAAGAGAGGTCAGAAAGACTGTAAGAGCCATAGGATCAGAAAGTTTACTCTGAGGTTATAGCTTTTAGAAGTGTCAGAGAAGTGACCTGAACAATAATGACCCATCGACATGAAAAGGGGAAAGTTCATGGGACCTCAAATATAGACAAAGAACTACAGGCAACAAAGGAATGCCAAGAGTGGAAGAAAGTCTTCCCCAAGGAATAGCACACCAATTGTTTGCCCAGCTCCAAATGGTCAGCCCTGGAAACATATACATACAAGTAACAGTACACAGACTTATCAGGTTATATTTATATCTTTAGGAATGTGTGTGTGTGTGTGTGTGTGTGTGTGTGTGTGTGTGTGTGTGTGTGTGTATGAATACATACATATATAGAGAGGGTGCATTAATTTGAAAAGAGCAAGAAGGAGTATAGGGGAGTGGTTGGAAAAATGAAGGGGGAATGTTGTATATAGTTTTTTTTAATGTGATAAAGGAACAACTTTTAATGTAATCAAGGAACATCCCCATTGCTGTGGGATGTTCTGTATGTCCTGTGGGAGCCGTTCTCGGGTTCCTCATGGCTTTACCCAGCAGGTCTGCATAGAGGATGATTAGGACCACGGGTCTGAGTGCAGGTGTCTGAGATGGTCTGCACTTGGCTGTGCTGGGGGATGGTCTGTATGTCAAATTGCTCTGATTGGTCAATAAATAAAACACTTATTGCCCGTGGCTAGGCAGGAAGTATAGCCGGGACTAACAGAGAGGAGAAATAAAAGAACAGGAAGGCAGAAGGAGTCACTGCCAGCCGCCGCCAGGACAAGCAGCATGTGAAGATGCCGGAAAGCCACAAGCCGTGTGGCAGGGTATAGATTTGTGGAAATGGATTAATTTAAGCTATAAGAACAGTTAGCAAAAAGCCTGCCATGGCCATACAGTTTGTAAGCAATATAAGTCTCCATTTACTTGGTTGGGTCTGAGCGGCTATGGGACTGTCGGGTGACAAAGATTTGTCCTGACTGTGGGCTAGGCAGGAAAACTCTAGCTACAGGGAAATGTAATTATATTGTAATCTCAAAAATAAAAAATATATAGTTTTTGTTTTTAATGTGATCAAGGAACAACTTTTAAAATGGTGTTGTCCAGGACAGCTTTTATGGAAAACTGACATTTGGGATGTCAGCTGATAAACACGGTCACAAGGACCAATAGCAAGGAGGGATACAGTCTTGCATTCCCATTCCCTTTTCCAGTTAAGTGGGAAGGCAACAGCCTCCTCAGACATGGACTAGAAATGAAACAAGCAGCATTTTCTGAATCTGCTGCCTTCTGAAAGAAGCTGAGGGGATGCCATACTCTTGTAAACTGTCTCAATGAGGGCTGAATATGAAGACATTTTCCAGGTCTTATCAAAGCAAAAGATTAGATTGGGGTGTTGCTCAGTGGTAACATTTACCTAGTATCTATGGTGACCTGGGTTTGGTCCCAATGAATCACTTGCCTTGCAAGTGTTCTTATGTGCTAGACATTTTGGAGACTGTAAGACATTTTAGGTGTGGTTTATGGCAAAAAGACTAATGACATTTTAAGAAATGCAATCATAACCCAAAAAAAGCTCTTGGCCTTTCACCAAAGTACTGACAAGTGAGTACAGTTGTCCTTGTTGGTTTTTCAGCTTGACAAAAGCTAGACATATCTGAGAAGAGAAAATTGTTCGTTTCCTTGTTTCTTTGTTTTTCTAGATGGCATTTCTCTGTGTAGCCCTGACTGTCCTGGAATTCATAGATCCACCTACCTCTGGGTGGTGGAATTAAAAGCATGTACCACCACTGCCTGGCAGAAGAGTGAACCTTCATTGAGAAAAATGCCTTCATAAGATTGTCTGTATGCAAATCTGTGGGGTATTATTTTGATTGATTGAGGTGGAAGGGCCTGACCCAATGTTGATGGTATAAGAAAGAAAGTTGACCAAGCTGTGAAGAGCAAGCCAGTAAGCAGCACTCCTCCATGGCTCCTGCTTCAGTTCCTGCCTCCAGGTGCCTGCCCCGGTTTTCCCCCTTGATGGACTGTGATATGAAAGTGTAAGGCAAATGACCCCTTCCTTCTTCCACAGTTGCTTTGAGTTGTGGTGTTTTAATCACAGTTTTAAATATAAACCTTAGCTAATACAGAAATTGATACCATACTGTTGTGACAGGAGGGAGCATGTGTTTAGGGGAGGGGATTATAGTGGCACTTGACCTCTAGCTGGAAAAGACATTCAGTGCTGAGAGCTCAGTGGGCCGTCCTGTGGGAGACTGGAATAGGAGAGTGAAAAGAGACAGATAGGTGAAGACCTGGTTTGTGGAATTTCAGAGGGTAGCAAAGACTCTATCAGGGTTGTTTGAGTGTTATTTTGAACTAAAAGTCTGTGGTTGTGGCCAGCTGGAGCTGAAGAATTGGCTGTGATTAACAAGAGATCAGAAAAAAGAAAACAAAAAGGACAATCGCTGAGGCAAAACCACCTGGGAACTACTTCCTCACTTCCTCAGGTTCAACCCACATGGGCTGCAGTCCACAGGGGACCAAGGTCCCCAAAGAGAACCCAAGGGAAGCTATTAATGAAGATCAGCCCCGTTGCAGTGGATACCCAGCATTTTAGAGATGCCAATACCATGAGACGACCCCCAAAGACAGCAGTAGCTGTGGAACAGAACTTGCCTAAGCCCATGAGATGAGCTATGTATGGTGTAGATGGTAAAGCCAGAGAGGTAGAACTGTACAAACTGTCTGGAGCCCATGAAGGGCATGAGTTAGCGCCAGGTGTCTGGCACTGAGATTTTTTCACTGCACCCTGTTGGGACTTCAGTCCTGCTCTCATTTGTTTGTGACTGCACCTCTCTTATTTTCCCAAAACTCATTATGTGGACCAGGCTGGCCTTGACCTCACAGAGATCTGCCTGCCTCTACATCCTGAGTGCTGAAATCAAAGGTGTGGGCCACCATGTTCTGCTAATCATTTTTCTCTCTTGGATTAAGAAAATATGTAATTTATTTTTATTGGGGCCCACAATTGAGAGACTTGGAAATTTTAAAGAGACTTTGAATATTTTAAAGAGACTAAACTTTTAAAGTGGTTTTTAAAGAGCGTAGGACTCTTAAAAGTTAGAATGTCTTATATTGTGATATTAATATTAACATTATATCTTGGGGAGAAATGAGAAAGGAAAAGTTGTAGTTTGTAGTGATGTGTTTGTGAATCAAGATGACAAGGCACCAATCATCCATTTGGGTTTTGTTGTTGTTGTTGTTGTTTTCCAATTTAACCTAAACTGAGACACATCTGGGAAAAAGGAAGGGCTCTTAAGATTGGCCTGTGGTCATGTCTGTGGGTCATTTTCTTGACTAATGATTGATGTGGAGGGCCCCGCCCACCACCCCTGGGCAGATGGTTCTATCAGAAAGACTGAGCAAACTATGAGGGGAAAAACAGTGAGCAGCACTTCTGTATGGTCTCTGTTTTCAGTCCCTGCCTCCAGGTTCCTGCCTTGACTTCCTTCAGTAATGGACCATGATGTGCAAGTATGAGCCAAACAAACCCCTTCTTCACAGTTGCTTTTGGTCATAGTGTTCTGTCACAGGAAAAGAAAGCCCAACTAAGACAATAATAGTATGGTATGTTTGGGACTGGAACTCTGTACAGTGGCACAGTGGTTAACTGAACCAGGAAAGTATTCATAAACATGAAAATATGTCAGTACAGTACCTGACATATAGCCTTTATTGTGTTCTTTAAGGAAGCCTGCTGTTTTATTCATTGTGTTTACTAAAAGACAATTCCATGCTGCCCTCTGGATGGGCAGTGGTAAGCAAAGCAACCATGAACCGTGCTATTATGCTCCTCCAATCTAGAGGAAGAGACAGACATTGGCCAAATCACCATACATCATGCAAATGCACCAGAACAGACTTTGAGAAGAGCTGTGACTGTGATGGAAAAGTTCAGAAACACAGGAGACAATGACAATACACGCTGGGTTTCTGACCCTTGCTGAGGGTCACTAAGGAGTAACCTTTGAACTGTGCTCTGCAGCATGAGTCAGAACTAAACAGACAAGAAAAGGTCAGAGTTGAAACAGCAAGACCAAACTTCTGGAAGAGACTGGACAGAGGGTGGCTGGCACTGCCTTGACCACTACACTCAGATACCAAAGTTTTGTCTTGTCAAAATGTCAGCACCTTTTGCATGTCCTTTATCCTCCTGACCAAACAGACGTGTTCAAGTCTTAACTGCGTTCTTCTAATCATTATGGCTAAATCCAAGAAGGCAAAGAGGGCTGAGAAGAAAAGACAAACTTGTGTATACCTGTATCTTGGGTGTTTAAAGGTAAGTCATCTCCAGGTGGGAAGAAGAGGGTGGTATTTAGTTGTGGGTTATGTGGTTTCCAGGGCTAAAAAGTTGAGGTGTCTGTTTGTATGGGTTTCTGAACGTATGCAATCCCAGCTTCATCGGGAATCTTCCACAAGGCTTCCACTTGTTTGCTTGTTTTTTTCCATCAGTTGCAGCTGGTTTTCTTCCATTACTTATTTTTTCAAGAAATTAATATGTCTGTTTATTTTGTCTTGGCAGTGTGGAGCAGCAGGACAAAGGGCACAAAGTCTTCTGTCAAACTTTGCAGATGTTTTAAAAATGAATTAAACCGGATTACTTCCTTACAAATTAACCCTTGGTCAAATAAAAAGCATTTGAGGGAGGGAAGTATACACTCTTTTAAAAAAAACCAAGATTTTTTTGCCAACAACAATTTGCAAAATCAGTTGCTTTTTAAGGATGTTTGCTCAGTTGCTACTTTTTCTCAGAACATGGCCAGTGAGATGAATGGGTCCAGCTCAGATTTCATCCAATGAGAATGCCTACAGAGCTATGACCCCCAAAAAGCACATCCCCGGAGTTCTATCCTATCAGATGACAAGGGGAAGGTGAATTTTCTAAATTCCTTCGACCTTAGCTAGGACTAAATCCCTAAACCAGTCAGACCTCAGGACAGACACTCTAATGAGGACCACAAACTCTAAACCCACACTGGTTGTAACTGAGGGCCAATGAGCTAAATTGTGTATTTATAGGCCATTTGTTAAAATAAAGAACACTTGTCCTGTGTGATGCTGCCAACACGATCTTTCTCAGTGTGCGGCTCTCTTTTACAACATTGCCCAAGTAAGCCAGCCAGACCTCTGTAGTCCATTCCAAAACTATTCTGAGAACAGTAGCAGAAAGTGGTAGGAAGTTGGCGCTGTGCAATTTGTAAAGAGCCCTCCCTTGGCTGTCTGCAGAAACTTACAAAAGCCCTGATGGCTGTCTACGGGTGGTCTGTGGGAGCAGGGAGTGATGTTTTTTAACACTTTTTCTTCTAATGGTAAAGATTAAATCCAGGACTGCATATACTACATAGGTACTCTACCACTGAGCTACATCTCCAGCACACTGAAGGCTTGTAATAGAAAAATGTAATATATAGCCAAGGAACATTGTTGGGAGTCACATGACCCAGTTCCCACCTCAGTCCCATTATGTATTCTGTACAGGCTTGAGTAGAACAGCTGACGTTTTCATTCATCTATTTTCCAATCTTTAAAATGAAAGGGTTATGTGAGAATGAGCCATTGTGGGGTTAAAGAGAAATCTAGTGCTAGGGAAATCCCCAGGAACCCACAAGGATGACCCCAGCTAAGACTCATAGCAATGGTGGAAAGGGTGCTTGAACTAGCCTTCCCCTGTACTCAGATCAATGACTACCCTAATTGTCATCATAGAACCTACATCCAGCAACTGATGGAAGCAGATGTAGAGAACCACAGCCAACCACTTGGCCAAGCTCCTGGAGCTCAGTTGAAGAGAGGGAGAAGGGACTATAAGAGCAAGGGGGGACAAGATCATGATGGGCAAAACCAGAGAGACAGCTGACCCAAGCTAGTGGGGGCCCACAGACTCTGGACTGACACCTGGGGAGCCTGCATGGGACCACACTAGGCCCGTGTAGTTGGAAGGTTTCTCCAGTCCCACCAGGCCCCCACAGTCCCATGGCCTGCTTATAAAATAATCAATCAGAAGCTTATATTAATTATAACTACTTGGCCATTAGCTCAGGCTTATTACTGACTAGCTCTTAAATTAGCCCATAATTCTTATCTATATTTAGCCACATGGCTTGGTACCTTTTCTCAGTTCTGCCTTGATATCTTGCTTCCTCTGTGTCTGGCTGGTGACTCCTGACTCAGCCCTTCCTCTTCCCAGAATTCTCCTATCTGTTTGCCCCACCTATACTTCCTGCCTGGCTGCTGGCCAATCAGTGTGTTTAATTTATCAACCAATCAGAGCAACACATATTCACAGCATACAGAAATACATCCCACAGTACTTCCCCTTCTCTGTCTAATCAAAAGGGAAGGTTTTCCCCTGTGAGCACCATTCACAGGCCCCTGTCCCTTAAGGTTTGAATTCTTGTTCTAGACCTAAGTGTTCACTTGCTGTCAATACATTAGATGGGGAGGGGGTAGCTAATGCAAATTCCAGCTACAGTGGAAACTCCAGGCTTGGAGTTTGAGAACTAAGTGGTCGGTTTCAGCCAGAGTTAACTAACTTAAATTTATGAATGTCTACAGCATGAAGAATCCAGATGAAGGCATCAGATCCCCTGGATGTGGGTGAATTTTTAATATTAATGTTGACAATTGGGGGTTGCCACATTAACTCAAAGATCAATAAAGTATGGTTCTCTTGGCAAAAAAAAGGAAGGTTTTAACTTTAACATAGTAAAATTACATATAACAAAACAGTTATCAAGCAAGAATTACATTTATAATATCTAGTCTATTTGTATTTGGCAAAATTAAAGAAAATATTCTTTTATTTGTGAGTCTAAAGTTTCATATCTAATTTATCTTTTATTATAACCAAGGAAAATTATAACTATCTAATCTTCAACTACATAAAAGACCCCAGAAGGATATAATATTACCTAAGTAAACAGGAAATGCCTTATAAGAAACTTCCAAAATTCTAGAAATGACAGAGACATCTGAATAATCATCCAAAGTTCCTCTGCAATGTTTGGGCATCCATCTTCAGCCTGTAGGCCTAAAGTCTCTCAGTCACTTCTCTCTGTGTCTTGTAGAATATCTGGCAGTCTCCTCTGCAAAGCAGGAACCTGAAGGACCATCTCATGTTGCAAAGTTCAGTGGTCACCTTCCTACGGTCATGTATGTCCAGTCTATACATTTTATCAAGCAGTTGATGCAAGGGTACTTTTTTCCCCAGTGGCTAACTTTTGCCACAAAGAAAGCAAACTCCAAAATGAGTTTCTTCAATACCCATAACCTTCTCTGAAGTATATTGGTATCGCCAGGAGCAGACATGTCTCAATGTCTAGAAAGTCAAAGTTGTTAAAATATTTTAAATGCCATATTCTGTAGGTCTTTGAAGATTTGAAGATTACCTACCTAATTGAAATATATCTATGTATACCTAGAAAACTTAACTAGCATGACTATAAGTTTGATTATCATAGATGACTAATAATCTGCATTTCTTAATTATACATTACAATTTCAAATGAGCTGCATAAGCATAATACCTTAAACAAGAGTAGAAATATATATACAGTATAACAAAATTAACTTTAAATTTGTACTAAACTAAAATCTATAGCAATTTAAAATATTTTACATAAATTGTTGCTCTTTAAAAGTAGATTCAATAATCTACACTTTCATCCTATCATGTCTTTATCCTTTTTTCTTTAGAAAGAGATTGCATTTATAATCAACCTGTTTTGAATAAAAATAAACATTCATAAACAATATTTTGAGAATTTGGACACAACCTGTCATACTACTTCCTGCTGATAGGGGGTGCTGGTAATCTTATGTGGATCCTAAGAAAATTAACAATTATGTTTGAGTCCTGGCTGGAGTAGTCTGTGAGGCTGCATTCTCTGAGCCAGTTGCTTTGAAGCTGATTTTGGATGTTGCCATGGTACCTAAGAACATTACTCAATGATCAGCTTTGGACTGAAAACTTTTCAGGACAATTCTAAGATGAGATGGTCCATCATATTACACTTCTACCAGAATCTCAAACAATTTTATACATTTCTGAGACTGGCTGCAGACTCTATGGCTAGCCCTATTGAGACCTAACAATCTAAAGCTTTCTTACAGGACCCCACAGAGATACCATCACCCCCTAAACAGAAGGAAGTAATTATAAGAAAATGGTGCCCCTCTCCCAAATGTTTCATTTTTCTCAGGGTTATGGATGGATGGTTGTAGGGTTCAGGGTGGAACAATAAACTTTGGACTCAGTATTCTTTTTTAGAAAAGAAAAGGGGGAATGGATAGGTATAGGATTGTAAGGTAGATTATTGTATTTACTGGTAAACTAATTCAGTAAAATATCAGCCTTAAATAATTTGCACTGATACGGATTCTTGTATTTCGATACAAATACAAAATTATATTTGTTGTATTGTACACATATTCCTATTCCTGTTTGAAATATTTTATATATTGATACAAATGTAAAGGTATATTTGTCATACTGTATGTATGTTCTACCTCTGTTTAGGATATTTTGTATATTAATACATATTTAGGATTATTGTCATTTTGCACCTTTTGGAATGATCTCTATAAGATGCCATTTACCTATGCTCCAGACTTCTCTGGATTTTAGTATGTGTCTCTTGTTTGATGTTGTTCGTGTTGGTTGTAGTTCCATCTTGTCTAGGTCATTATCTCTTATTCCTCCTGGACAATATTTGATAATCATTCCTATTGTGTATAGTTTTGCATTAGGTTAGAATTTTCTTATTTAGACAAAAGGGGGAGATGTAGTGGGTAGCTATTCCAGCTTTGACCTCAAAGCACTGCCCCTAGGTGGCAGCAAGTAATTGCCACACCTGCCTATGACCTGCCCCTGGGGTATGGCCGAGACAGACCCCTAGAGACCCGTGATACATATGTGCTTTCTCTTTTGGCTCCTTGTGATCCTGGATTGCAGACAAAGTCAGAGTTCTCCAGAGAACCACGCTGGACTCATCTTTTCCAGATCCTGTAACAACCCTTTATTGTTTGTAAGTTACCACTGAAATAAACCTCTTTTTTTTTTTTTTTTTTGGATTTTCAAGACAGGGTTTCTCTGCGTAGCTTTGCGCCTTTCCTGGAGCTCACTTGGTAGCCCAGACTGGCCTCAAACTCACAGAGATCCGCCTGGCTCTGCCTCCCGAGTGCTGGGATTAAAGGCGTGTGCCACCACCGCCCGGCACCTCTTTTAATTACCAGATAAACTATGTGAAATTGCCTTGTTAATTTCTGCTATAGGTCCCTTGAATGAAGGTGACAGATATGTGGCTTGATCAAATTGTGAGTCCCCTGGCAACTGGACCAGGACTCATCCCAAATACATGAACTGGCTTTTTTTTTTTTTTTTTTTTGTAGAGCTCATTCCCTATGGTGCCATGTCTTACTCAGCCTTGATGCATCCAGGAGGGGCTTTGGCCTGTCCCAACTTGGTATGCCAGCCTATGAAGGCCTTACCCCTATGAGGAGTTGGTGGGAGTGGGATTGGGGGAGGTAGGAGGGCAGGAAAAGGGGAGAGAGGGGGAACAGTGAGCAGTATGTAAAATGAAAAAAAATTTAAATAAACAAGTAAACCTTAAAAAAAGAAAAGAAAAAGCTATGTGAACAATCTCTATATCTTTTCTCGTTCCATAATTTAACTTTACATTTCTAAATTATTTCAAGTAATATGTGGTTTCTACATGAAGTGCTCCTGCAGATTAGTTCTAACATAACTTAAAAGTTTACCCGCTTTTATAGTTCCACATTGGGATCTCTGAATCACAGTTTTCCTATTAACTTTATCATAAATAGTAGAAAAGTTAGTAACAACCCAGTAGTTTTGCCTACAGTTTCATACAGTCTCATTTCATTGACTTTAACTTGGTAAAATGTGACTGTGTTGGCTAAAGGCTAGCAATTAGCTGTGCAGGTTCTGTCCTGGGCTGCTGCCTGCACACTATCTGCACAGGAAATTGTAAATTGCCCAAGCTCCCACAGACATCCATGCCTTCTGAAAGTCTTAGGCCAAACAATTCTCCCCAGAGTTCCCAACTGATGTTTAATAATTATAAGTGCCACTCACTGGGTTCCTCTAAGAAATCTGGTGCTGAACAGTTATTTTAACAACATGGCTTCTGCCTTACACATGATACTCCTGAACAGTAAATGTTGTTATCTCCATCATACAGGTGAAGAGAGAAAATCTAAATGAAGTCAAGTCACTGGCCAAAGCCACTCAGTGGGCCACGGTTAACACCAGGGGTCTAATCCAGGTCTTTCTGGCTCAGAAATACATGTTTTTCTCCTATCCCACAAGATGGGATAGCATAAATAGAAATGCAAGTGTTAGATGACATCTGTCCTCAGCTCTTCTCATGGCATAGAAAGGTTCCAGTTATAGAAAAGACTGACCCATGAAGATGAGGTGGAGCGTCTGGAGTGGAAAGACTAGAGGAGCAACTGGAGTGGCCGATTTGGGGCCTGGACAGGAATCACTGACTACTGTAACACAGGATGAGCTAGCCACAGAGATCAAGGGTCGTGTCTATCATAGCTTCATATTTTAGGGGTGGCATTCTGGAAATGCCTTTTAAAATACTTTAGAGGGAAGTAAACAAAAATTAGAGGTACAGAGATTATTCTAATACCCCACAAGAGAAAGGAACTTGGGCCATTACATGTGACTGTGATATACTGAGACCTTTGCCACACAAATCAGGCAAGTGGCTGAGAGGCTCTGCTGGCCCCACAGCAATGCTGATGTGTCTTTATCTGACTTCCTTGAGGAAATGCCCCTATGGCACATGGATAGTAAAGCTACTGCCTCCTGGAGAAAAGCCCCGTTATGAATTATCTTGATATTTACCACACCCCAAATATGCAAAAATATAATTCTAAATCACAATGACTTACTCTTTTGTGGATCTTGTCTCCATTTTTTGAAGAGATTAGAAGTTCACAGTATGTGACCCTCCATCACTGAAAGCCTAGTCTTCCAACTAGGACAAAAGAAAGCCATTACAGAGCACAGAACATGTTCCACAGAAAGTTACACTTGGTGTGTCCTGTCACAGTGGAAGCCTATGAACTGGTCAAAGAAAGGGTTGTCTCTGTCCAGATGATGGAATGGCCCCAGTTAGCTTGGGCCTAATGCAAGAGTCTAGCCTCAGGTTCCAACACAATCTCCATATGCATATGCCACAAGTGGTTCAAATTTCTCACTACGATGTAGTGGGTAGCCATTCCAGCTTGGATCTGGAAGTTCCAACCCCCATTGAGACTCTGGCAACTGTCAAGCCTACGAGGCAGGACCAGGGGAGGCGCCTGGAGACCCGAGAGCGGGATGGGCAAGCGCTCTCTTTGTGCCGGGACCCTGAACGGTGGAGGTAGACCGAGCAGAGCTCCAGAGAACACCGCTGGACTGCGATACACCTTCCCCAGACCCTGCGACCTACCTTTCCCTTTTTGTAAGTTGCCCACTAAATAAATCTTCTTTTTAACTAAGTGGAGTGACCTTAATAATTTCACCAATATCTGGCGCCCAACGTGGGGCACGAACCCATGACCCTGAGATTAAGAGTCTCATGACCTACTGACTGAGCTAGCCGGGCAGATATTGGTGAAATTATTAAGGTCACTCCACTTAGTTAAAAGGAAGATTTATTTAGTGGGCAACTTACAAAAAGGGAAAGGTAGGTCGCAGGGTCTGGGGAAGGTGTATCGCAGTCCAGCGGTGTTCTCTGGAGCTCTGCTCGGTCTACCTCCACCGTTCAGGGTCCCGGCACAAAGAGAGCGCTTGCCCATCCCGCTCTCGGGTCTCCAGGCGCCTCCCCTGGTCCTGCCTCGTAGGCTTGACAGTTGCCAGAGTCTCAATGGGGGTTGGAACTTCCAGATCCAAGCTGGAATGGCTACCCACTACACTACCTCTCACTCCTGATCAAGCAACTCCACGTGGACTCTCCTTGTCATTTCCTACTCGTCTCCCCTAAGCAACCCTCATTGAAACGCTCAAAACCATTTAAATCTAAGTTGGATCATCTCATGATTCTCTTCCATGGTTCCATGAAGACTTCCTGATGGTTGTAAGCCCTGCTTGCCTCAGAAACCTGTGGTCAGTGAGCACAATTTCTTTTACTGTCTCTCCTGAGTCCTCTCCAGCTTCATTTGTCTCTACATCCCCTAGGCAAATGCTCACTCCCGACTGAGCATTCAGTCTCCTACCTCTAACTAGATTACTCAGACATCTGTGAGCCTCATCATCTAGGCTCCATTCAGATGTCATCTTTACAGAGATACATGTCCTGGACCACTGAGTAGACTGAAAACTGGTTTTTTTTCCCCAAAGTATTATTATACTCGAGAATGCAGATTATAATTCAACATGTAGGTAAAATTATATTCCACCAAAAGATATGGGAGCTTTAATCTTCAGTACCTGTGAAAGGAATTTTATTTGGAAAGAGCATTTTAATATGATAAAAATTTAAGATTAGGTCATTAGTAATAAGTCCTAATCCAGCATGGCTAGAATGGAAAATATGGATGCCAACAGACACACATACTATGTGTGAACACCATGTGAAGACAAAGGTAAATATCAAGGAGCTGCTTCTACACACCGAGGAACCCCAAAAGTCAGGAACGAAGCGCCAGGAGTTGGGAGAAAGGCACAGAGTAGGCCCACCCCCCCTGCCTTTGGGAGGAACCAACCTGCCCATGCCTTGACCTTGACCTTCAGGGTTATCTACTCCACCTAGCTGTGGTGCTTTGTGGTGGCAGTCTCAGCAAAATGAAGCACATTCTGTATCTATTGCTTGGTTGTGGGTTTTGTTATTGTTGTTGGGGGTTGTCCTTGTTGTTTGGGGGGGTTCTCTCTTAGCCCAACCTGCTGCCCTGAGAGCTCTACCTAGCTGGCACTGACTTATTTATTGCTGCTACCGTCTCCAGCATTTAACGTTTGTTGGATGAATCGATAACTGTGCCCTTTCTCTCTCATCTCTTCCCAGCAAAGTCCTTTCAACTTTCCTCCCAGCACTTAGATGACGACTTTCCTTTAGTCTTTTGCTCTGCCTGGGATGCACCTGCCCTTCTCTACCTGTCAGTCTCCTTTTGCTACTTGAAGTACACGATGCCATCCCTTCGGTCTCCTCTCCTCCCCCTCTTCTGTTTTATTATGTGACATGCTTTGCTGCCTGTACATGGTGACTTCCTTGAGCACCGAAGCCATATCTGTAACCTCAGATCCCACCCCAGTGTCCAGCACACCAGAGGGGTTTGATAAATGTTTGTTAGATTGAATTAAATCTGTATCCAGCAGCTTTTCTCCCACTGCCTTTCCCTGGGCAGCAGGGTACAAGAGGATGAGGAGGGACTTTGTGGAGCACGACTCGGAATTAGAGCGTTGGCGCGCTCCAGGACTGTGCCTCTCTGCAAATGCTTTGTCTCTGCAATCTCCTGAGAGTTTCTTCAATTGAAACAGTCAGTGTTGCTATATCCACACCACTCCACCAAGTCCTAGGACACACCAGACTGAACTCACACCAACATAAACAGCTCAGTCAAAGAAGAAATTGAGGGGCTCCTCCCTCTTCATCTAAAATCCAGTGAGGAGCCCGTTGAGAAGAACAGAACAGGTCACTGGCTTGGATTACATGGATGGCCCCACTTCTGCTCTGGTTCTCCCAGGGTTGGGGAGGACACTTGTCTCTACCAGCCCTTCCTAAGGACACAGCTGAGCAAGCTCCAGAAATGAAGGGTGTATTTGGAGCCACTGACCATTACTCACACGGGTGTGCAACCTAAGAAACTCTAGCTGAGTGGAGATAAAATGTTAACCATGCCTTTTAAGGAGACCTGTCACTCTTCAGAAGGGTTCCTGGCCACCAAAGTCAGTTTCCAAAGACACATTAAGCCCACCGCCTTGTGAGCTTTCCTACAGAACAGAATAGTCCCTACAAAGATGTCAAGTACCACCTCCCTTCTTCTGGGTCCTGACCTCTCTAAGCTAGCTATAAATTTTTTTTTTTAAAAAGTCACTTCATTTAATTGTATATACTAGATTATAATGAAGTATCCACTGAGCTGGGTTCACCGTCACAAACTTTTAAAAAGTGCTAAGAACTGAGTTTTGGAAAAGGTGTCCTTGCTTTTGACATCATGACATAAAGTAGAAACCAGTATGCTATAATGCCTGTATTAGTGCCACACCATATACTCCCTGATAATGACTCAAGCTCTCTCCTCAAACCTGCCACTGGGTCTTTAAATTCACAACGGTGATGCTTTGACCATTGCTGATATGCTGACCCCCAATTCCTTCAGCTGTTCCTAATATGAGTTCACTACAGGCCCTTATCCGTGTGGTTCTTAACGTTTGGTGGTCACTGTCACCTTTCAAATGAGATCAGAATTGTTCAAGGTGGCACGGCCTTTGACAGTCAACTCTCAAATCAAAGCAGAATTTCCCACATTACATGCACTATTTCACATGAAGTTTCAAGAAGTGCAAAAATCTAATCCCTCTATAGCTGAGCCATCGAACTTTCTATGAAGGCCACATGGCAATATTTTAGGCTTTGTGGGTTAAGAGGTCAAATAAAGTATACTGCATAGGTACTTACATAACAAGCAAAAAATTAAGTCCTACAAACTTTAATTGGCAAACCAAAAAAAAAAAATGCTAGTAATTTAGTATGATTTGGGAGAGATAGAGAGATCTACTATTGAATGGAATTTGGGGCAAGAGGAAGATTATTTCACTTTTTTATGATTCAAAAGTATTATTTCCCATGGTCGAAATGGCTGCAGGAGTGTTTGTGAAAACTCCTCAGCCTGGACGCCTTAGCGGCTGCAGCAATAACATCCACCCCACAGCTGTGATTTGCCAATCTCTGCTCTCAAGCTCCAGAGACCAGGTCCAGACTATTTTAAAGAGCTCTCGTTTGGACCGAGCATGGGGCTGTCAACAACAGGCTGCCCATGCTCTGGGCACCGGGGCCAGAAACGAGGACAGACACTTGTGACCCACAAGCCCGAAGGTATTCCTGGTGCACCATTTCGGAAGCAGGGCTGGCTGGCTGCTGAATTGGGGCCACGTTCCTACTGTTCAGTGCCGCAACCAGGAACACTCAATATAGTAAATTCTATTAACCTACATTCTATGACCTATATAAAACCCTCTCAATAATCAGCAAGATTAGCTATGCATATGAAAAGAAACCCTTTACCTAGTGTTTGAAACTAAATGTGTGAAAGAATCCATCGGTGGATAAAGCACTTAATAGACGAAATTATTTCCTTAGTCTGTAGTTATCTTGTAATCAATCCCTCCAGTAGTTAAAAAAGAAAACGCAATCTTGGAATTTTAAGAGAGCTTAGAATTTATCACAGTAAACTGGTCGAGAGACAGTGTTGGGCTGAAGTGGTTATGTGGGGCTGTTTGTCTCCACACAATTCCTCTTTTTCCTTAAAGTCTCAGAAGAATGTAATTCTAAAGAACATTTTTAGGTCTGTGGTGTGGGAAAAGCTTAGGCCACTAAGAAGTACCATAAATGCATTTCATTGTTGGCTCAAACCCATCATTTCGTTTCAGTAATGGTTAAATAAATAAATAAACCAACTCCCTTGTCTCGATGGGCGTCACAAAGCAAGCAGCAAACTTGAGACAAGTTCGCCACCTGGTGGATATTTTTAAACGTTACTAAAATTAAATTAAAACGGAGAGGAGGCGTCCTGAGGTAGCTGGACACTGAGAACAGAGGTAGGTTTGCATATCAATGACACTACGTAGGATTATTTTTCTAATGTTTTCTTCTTCTCATCATGCCTCTTTCTGTCTGCTTTAGGTCAGCTTTCCTAGGTAGGGCTGCAAGCAGATGTGTCTATTCGGGAGGTGAGTGACTCCAGGAAGGGCACCTACAAGGGACAGTATGCAGCATCCAGTAAAAGGTTTGGAACAATGCCATGGTTTCAGTATGACCCACCTGCTTCAGACAGCTTCTGAAGCCATGGGACTGCATCCTTGCTCAGTGTTGGTCTGGAGTGTACATTCACAGCACATTATCTTAGACCAGTGTCCCATGCACACCTCCAGGGCCACACACAGCCGTTCTGTCTGTAGAAGTAGTGTTCAGCTGTGGAGTGGCCAGTGGTGAGGCTGGCTGGCTCCTCCTAAATGAACTGGACTCTCTCCTTGTGAGCTTCATGCATCATGAATGGCGAATGCTTCCAGGTAGTTACTAATGTGACCGGCAAAGACCTTCATGCCTCGCAGCATGCCACTGTACCTGCTTGTCCCTGGTGGTTCCAGCTTTCTTCTTGCAAGTCTCTAACCAACCAGCCAAACCATCTGCTCCTGCTTGTGAATCTACATGCCACCCACCTCCTAGACCAACTGCATTAGTAGAACGTCTGTCTCCCAGCTTCATTGACACAGAGTTCCCCTTGCCTGTTGAGGGGTTGGAGTGTAGCAACAATCTTGTTTGCATCTTATTCCAAGCTAACTCATCCTGTAAACTAAGCGAGGCTTTCCTCCTCTGCTGCCCATTCACAGACTTTCCTCTCAGAGGAAGCAACCCAGGTATAAGCAACTGGAGAGACCAGTGCCCTCACAGAGGATGAATGGCTGGGCCAGCGAGATCCAACTGTTAGCACCACCAACAGAGTCTAATACTAAAACCCGATTGGAGATAACGGAATGGAGGAGAATGAAAGAGGACAGGAAACTGATAGGAAATGCCTGAGAGGAGGAAGGAACCGCTCTGGGAGTGGAAGGAAGAGGAAGAAGCCAACATCCACAGCATCCTCCTTGTGCACCCCCACCCCCTGTGCTTCCTGCCTTCCCACTGCTCACACCCCTCAGCTGGAGCATCAAGCACTGGGATGGCACAGAGCCCAGCTCTCCCTCGGTGACATCACTGAGTCATGTGGCCTTCAGGATCTTCTCTGTGCTAGTACGTCCCAGATTTGCACGCCTGGCCCATAGCTCCCCGTCCTCCAGACTTACTCAACTGACCATTCGGTACCTCAGTCTAGGTCACCTGTGAGATAAGCTGCTGCTGCCCTGTTTCCATACAGGACAACTCTAGTTTTTCCAGTCACTCAAACCGTTGTTTCTGTTTGCTCCTTCCCTCCCTCCCACCTCTGATCCACAAGCAAGTCCTCCTGGCCACATCTTTAAGATGTGTCCGAAATTCTGCCAGTTCTCCCCACTGCTGTGGCAGCCGCTGTAGTTGAAGCTGCCATCCACACCCACAGTAGAACCATGTCTGAACAAGTTCTCTTGTCTCTGCCATTTCCCCATGTCCTCCAGACTCTGGCTGGCTGCGATTGAGCACAAGTCAGGTGGTGTCACTTTTCAACTTCTAGCAGTCTGCTGGCTTCGCTGGAGGTTTGTGGTAGAAATCTGTCATTACCTGGGGTGGCAATGCCGTCTCCAACCTGACCTCTTTGTTCCTACGAAGTGCAACCAGGACATTGCACTGTCTTTCTTGATTCCTGGGACACTCTGCTCCAAAGTCTAGAGATGCCATCGTCACCTCTTACAGGTCTGCCACATTTTCAGAGAGACCTTCTAATTCCAAGCTGAGGAGGACCAAAAGACCCTTCTTGTTTTCCAAGTGGTGGGTTGATTGGCCTAAAACTCAGAGAGTCACCTGCCTTTGCTGGGATTAAAGGCGTGTGCCACCACTGCTCAGCACAGTTGTTTGTTTTGTTTGTTTGTTTGTTTTTAAACAGACAAGGAAAGCATTTCTAACATGCATTTCTAAGCATTTCCAAAAAAAAAATTCATATTTCATCCCTGAACGTCTGCATTTGTGCCCTTGTTTGGGAGGAGAGGGAGACTGTGAGCATTGAAATGCTATCTTCGGGGCTGTTGTAGTCTGCATCAGGAGCGGCCCTCAGTATGGGGCTACTGTTGCTAAAGGGCAGGCAGGACCTCATGGGAGGTCTCTAGTTCCCTGCGGAAGGCCTTGAAAGGACATTGTGGACTCAGTCTCTTCTCGTTGTCACTTCCTGGTCAGAAAGCACTCTTGCATGCACTCTCTCTGTGATGCCTCATTATAAACCAAAACAATGCTTTTCTTTTCATAAATTGATTGTCCCTGGTATTCATCATAGTAACAGAAAGCCAATTAACACCTTCGCTTTCCCAGGTGGGTCCTAACAACAGTGTCCTTAGAAGAGACTTAGAGGCCCAGAGGTGCAGGCCTGAAATCCCTGTGTCATTTTTTTCAGACTCTGCCTTCTGAGGCAGAATCGCAAATTCAAGGACTGTGGGCTACATAGTGAATTCAAAGCTAACATGGGCAACTTATGTCATAGATGAGAAATAGCAAAAGGCTTGGTACCTAGCATGCACAAGGCCCTAGTTTCAATCCCCAGTCTAGAGTGGGGGGAGGGGTAAGGAGCAGGGAGAGAGAGTGTGTTCACATGGGAAACAAAACCTTCAGATAATCAAGTTCTTTGTTTATATGTAATAATATCTGTATATAACCCAAACAGACCCTCATGTGCACTTTAAATCACTTATAGATGACTCAAAACAATGTAAGTGTTATATAAATAGCTGTCTCTATTATTTAAGGAATAAAGCAAGAAGAAAGCAGCTACCTCCTTATGACAGGTGCAGTTCTTGACAATACTTCGGTCTGTGGCTGATTAGATCCACAGGTGCAGAAGGCACATTTGAGAGGCTAAAGCTGTACAATTCCAGCCCTAGACCACCTTCTTTCCTCCATCTCTTTCTACACCCTATTTAAACACTTCCTACCTGAGAATGTGTTCAGAGTAACTCATGGCATGTTAGAAATGCTTCCCTTGCCTGTTTGAAAAAAAAAAAATATGCTGAGCGGTGCCGGTGCAATCCTTTAATCCCAGTACTCAGGAGGCAGAGGCAGGAGGATCTCTGTGAGTTCAAGGCCAGCCTGGTCTACGGAGTGAGTTCCAGGACAGCCAAGACTACACAGAGAAACCCTGTCTCAAAAAAAATTATGTATTATATGTATAATAAAAAATATTGTATATATAATATATATAATCACCATAGCTCATAGGCCTTAAAGATGGAAGAGATTTTACCTTTTTGCACATCTATTTGAAGTTTTTGTGACATCTTTCAGATAGCAGAGCAGCAGTGGACTTGTCAAGCTTTCTTTGTTTTGCATGATTTGTGAGACTTTGGTGACATCCTTGCAGAAACCATGCAGAAAGGGACCAGGTCATTAACCTTTGACTGTAGCACCCATGGAGAAGGGTTGTGTTGGCATTGCTAGAGGCGATGGACCACAGTCCCTAGCTGAGCTCACAGAACCTCATGTCCTTGGTGACCAGCAGGCAGGCATCAGTGTTACTAGGAAGCATCCAACTGAACTCCAGTGTATTTTAGCACAATGAAACTTTTTAAAGACCTCATACAGAAAAAATAAACAAATATCAGCTTCATGGATGAAATATGCATTTAGTATTTATTTTTGCAATGAGCATCAAGTGGTTAAATGAAACATGCTTCCCTACAATATCTGGTATACACTTTATGTCTCAGCACTCTACTATAATAAAGCCAATTTCTAGTCTCTTAACTTTGAGGTTCATTTTAATTCTGAAGTTACAGCAAACTGAAACACATGAATTACTTGTATTGTGTTTTTCAGCATGAATGCCAGATGGCTTGTGCATATTTCACATAGCTTTATTACTTTGGTCATTGCTAATGTCTCCTTCCTGACAATGGTGTTTTACTTTATTCAATAAAATGTCTAAGACATATCTGAAAAGCAAAGTGAATTCTGAGGCCTCGAAGCACTTACAGCTAGAGTTACTCAAAGTATCGTGCAACCTCAGCCAGTGGAGGGAAGACGGAAGACATATGCTTTCAGAGCACATTCAAGCACAAACCGGATGAGTAAGACCCCTTTGAGATCAAACTTTGTGGGTAGCTTTATACACACACAAAGGGAATATATAGTTATACTTACTTCTTGGGGCAAATACATACTACTTACCTACCACATACTTACATGAAATTTCACGACTCAGACCACATTTTTTAAAGTAAATTATAATGCTATTATTATATGTGTTCTCCATATAGAATTTTATGTATTCTCATTAACATCACTGACATCAATTAGACATTGGATCAGCGAGCCAACTGAACAGGAGCTGCATTCAGGCATTGAGAAAGACTTCTTCAGGGGTCCACATTACAGGCCTACCTCCCACTCTCAGGGAAATCAGAACCCAGGAAGCTGGACTCTACCCCTTCTAGACATTAGCTAAACCACACTAACTCACACAGTCAAGCTAGGGGTGACAATTAATACATTATCTCTTCAAAGGCATTTCTATTGCTTATAATGGTTGGATGTCATTGGTTTATTGGTAAGCACGGAGCAGACAGATATTCATGGCAGAACATATCTAGTGGTAGCTGGAGGCTTTGTACACAAAAAGAATTAGGGCTTAACACCTAGGAGGCTGAAAATCACAGGCTAACCTTAAAAAAATAACTGTGACCATGAGGTATCTGAATTTCATCCTGATTCAAATGTGGGTTTCCAGACCAGGCTTAAAATGATCTATGACTCTCTAGGGACCAAGAGCTAAATTTGAAATTTGTACTATTGGAATAGTTGCAAATTTCCCTAACCCCAACTTGTTCATTTGTAAAACAGGAATGATATGCTGGTGGAGATGTTATTAGTATTTGGAAGAATGTTACTAAGACCATTCTGTGTGGAGCACAGAAAACGCCCGCCCCATACATGGTAGTCATTATCAGTTCACTTCATGAGTTGAGACTGATTAGTTCTGGAGTCATAACAAAAGGGACCCTCGGGGCCTCCCAGCCAACTATGGCTCTCTAACACCCAGCAAAGCAGTGGTATCTGCGCAGGCCCCAGGACTTTTTCCAAGATACTCAACATTGGACATAAAACTTCCATTAGGGTCACTGCCAGCAAAAGTGGCGGTGAGGGAGGGTGGTGTACAGCCACATTTGCCAAAGCAGGCCATGTGTATCAAAACAAAAACTCATTTTTTTTCCTGCGTGACTGAATTTCTGAGCACTGGTTATCCCCCCTGGAACGGAGGAGAAACTCCCATTGAAGGTGACACCTTCTGAAAGGCACTTTGAAAACAAGCTTCCTCCAAAATCTCTTACACCGCACAGCTGTTAAATCCAGTAGCCAGGTGGAGATGAGCAATTTCTTTCCAACATAACTAATAGATGAGAGGCTGCTCTGGAAGCCTTGCTTGCCTCACTTAAGCCTGGGAAATGCACGGTGACACTCAGCTGGTGCCTGGCACTGGTGGAGATTATCACTGAAGCACCGAAGACTGTGCCAGGAGTCACAACTGTGCCACCTGCATTCCGGCTGGGTATCACAAGCATGCCAGGAAAAGTCAAACAAGCCTGGCTTGTCCTTTCCCGATCCTGGGGGCCAGAGGACACCGTTAACTATCTGCTCCACCTCCCATCTGCATCTCAACCTTGTTCACAGAGTCATTGTCCTTCCTAAGACTCACAGGGTCCCCTTGCCAAGTGGTGCCAATCAGAAGTGCTTGCCTTCCCAGCTCGATTATTAAGGACTTCAATGGATTTTGTTTTTCCAGAGGACTTCTATGTCCTTGATAGAGCATTGATGCCCCACGGATGGAAACAAACATTATCATCACTGACCTTGGAGTCAAACGAGACACTTCCTCAGGTTTATGAACTAGTAAAATGGTGCTGTCTAACCTCTACGTTATAGTTTTCATCAAACATACACAAAATAAACACACTAAAGTACACAGCTTCAAAGCATGCGTTTCTGATCGCAGTTGCTTTCTCTGAAGGTAGTGGCCTCCATGTAGCTGCTTACAGAAAAGAGCTGCTCTTGGGTCTCTGTGCAGATGGCCAGCGCTGGCCTCAGACCCTCAGTTCATTACACAGTCTTCCTTTGACCAACAGGCCTCTCATTGTAAGGCACGCCAGGTCTCAGCGGATGTCAAAAGCCCCATTCTACCCTGGGTGGATTGTTCACATAAAGGATACCCACACACATTCTGCTGCAGACAAGGACGGACCTAGCTCTGCAGATGTCACTACCACTGCACTGTCACTTTTGCCCGTCACAAAACTTGGGTCTCTTTCCAGAGACTTGCACAAAGCTCAATTCAGACTTTGCCTGTGACCAGTGCACGCTTGGCCTGCAGATGGACAGAGATGTAGAAGAAGGCATCCCACTGTTTCTCCAGGCTTGCCTGGGAAAGCCTGGGAATTCCTGGCTTCTTTACCAGCTTCAGCTCTGGCTTGGAAAAAAAACAGCAAGTCAGAAAGTTGCCAATGGTTTCATTCAGTTCATGAGACTGGGTTATTGCAAGTCTGTGAGTGAGACCATCAATACACAAAAGTCAGGAAATCCAGGGAGGCCATTCCCACAGTCACTAAGGGTTCCCACACACAGGTGACCCTTGTCCCTGCCTGGGCTCTGGGCTGCGTCCTTGGCAGAGTCTCGGTGGAACTATGCTGGGATATATCACCCTCCAGGGCTTGAGCTAAGGGAAAAGGAATTACATTACAATGTAATCCTTAATAATATTCAGTTATTTTTAAATTTGATCATAGGCACTGAAGAGTTTACTAATGGTTAGTGAACTGCTTGATAAAATTTTTGTAACACAAATACACCTCTGTAATCAGTGTTTGGTCATGAAGTCTGGCAATGCCAACACTCAGAAGCCATGGACTTTCTTTCCCATCTCTACTATGATAATAAAGGCTGGTTATGACAATTGACAAGGATTTTTATGTAAGTATAATCTGAGATATGAGAAGATACACTAACATAAGAAAGTGTCTCCTGGAGCTATGTGTGGTGACAAACACTTGTCAACTCAGTGCTGCAGAGGCTGAGGCAGGAGGATTGCAAGAGTTAGGCCAGCTTGTGCTGTATAGTGAGAACTTGTCTCTACAAAGGAGAGAGAGGGAAGAGAAGAAGGGAGAAAAAAGAAGGAAAAGACGGAAGATAGTTGGGGAAGAGAGCAGAGGAGAGAGAGAGAGAGAAGAGGGAGGGGGAGCCTTGCGATGTGAGGCTGCCTTGACAGTCTTGTCCAGTTGCCGTCCCTGGAACTGGAGGAAAGAGCACAGAACAAAGGATGAAGATCCTCTGGAAAGTGCGGAGATGCTGTCTCCAGAGACAGCATCCTTTCTTCCAGACAGATACTCCTGAATGAGGAAACACACATCACAGAAGTCCTGCACTGCCAATCAGGTTAACACAGAGCCACCCCAGGCCTCTGAGTGTGAAGGTCTGGGATACCTGGTGTTGTATAGTGATTTTCTCAGATTTCAAACATTCCATTTGGAGAAAATCTAGTTAAGACTCTGGAAATTCTAATGGAGGTGAAACATCCATCCGGCAGAGAAGCTCCTCAAACAAAAGACTCAATAGCTTCAGGAAGTCCCTGAAATAGGTCTGTCCCTTCCCAAGCTTAGATAAGCAGTGTGGACTTCTCAGAGACACTTCTGGCAGGCTGAGTTGCCTGGGAAAGGCAGAGATGTGCACAGAGCTGGTCAGAATCCATCAAAGGCTCTTCTGCTCCTACACACACCTGTTCCTTCTGGATATCCATCCAGGCCTTCTTATGGGTCTGGAACCCACCTGTCCTTTCACACAGCAAGTTTTGAACATTCTGCAAGGCCCAGAGTAAGCATCCCTGCCCCATATGTGTTTCTTGCTTAGCCCTCATCTCTGCTTCTTAATATCCCATGAATGATCCCTCCCAACTACTACCACTGTGCACTCTAATTATCCTTTATGACACTTGCCCCACTGAGTAGGCTAAGATTTCCCTTTGACAACATTAGCATTCTCTAGGTCTAACATAGATAATGAATGGGTGGGAGGATGGATGGATTGATGGATGGATGGATGGATGAGTGGGTAGGTGGATGGGTGGGTGGGTGTGTGGATGGATGAGTGGGTAGGGTGGATGGGTGGGTGGACGGGTGGATGAATGAGTGGATATATGGATGGATAGATAGATGGATGGATGGATGAGTTGGGAGGTAGATGGGTGGAGATGGGTGGGTGGGTGGACGGATGGATGGGTGGGTAGATGAGTGAATGGATATGGGTGGATATGGATATCGGAAGGTGCTTCATAAATCATAAAATTGTCCATTTTGATTCATTCTATCATTATCATGCACTGCTGGTTGACTGGAACTCAAGCTTTTCTTCTGGCCTGGGCCCTCTCCTTACCTTTCTAAAACACAACAATGCCTTGGCCACTTCAGCAGCATCTAGAATTCTCTGCCTTTGCATGTCAGTGTGTGTGGAATTTGTCCTTCTTTTCAGTTTCATTGTTCTTTCTGACTAACTTCAGAGGCTAGAGTTCTGGTGGACATGTACCTCTTTCTTTTACTTCAAAAACCAAACATGGGCAAACAGTCTCATTGGGAGAAAATGATCAAATGTGCCAGAGAATCGCTCCCCAGAGAACAATGGCATGGAGGTCAGTCCCTCACCCACACTACTCCTCAGCAGACAATCCGGCTTTTGTTAAGCACCTCTACACAGCAATGGGGCTTCTGGGAAAGATAAGCTGAATTCAGTCAAATAAGATGTCTACCCAGAGCTGCTCCACGGCAGCTGACAGCATCCTCAGTGGAGGAGGAGTTTGGAATCACACTCCTAGGGTACAACACATTCCATGTATTCTAAGAGTAGCTACATGGTAGAAGCAAGTTCACAAAAGGCACAGGGACACATGAAGGACACAGAATAAAAATTGTAAATGGTAGAAGAATAGAGAACTGAACAAGTAGAGATACAAGATGAACAAAGATGCCCTTAACATGGAAAGGCAATGTGGAGAAGTTTGATCAAGAAAAGCATATTGATGTCACTGATAGTGCATTGGGATTGCATGTCAGAAGAGCACCAAAGCTACACAGAATGTTGGTGACCACAGAACTCAAACACATGATTTGAGGCATTTCACTTGGCAAGGTACTTCACAGAAGCATCAGCCATGATTCCCACCAATATAGTTTGATTTCAGTGTTACTCAGATCAACTTATCCCAGAATGGTCCTGTGTGATGTCTTTTATAATCTCAATTTTTTTAATCCCTTTGGGGAACATTCTAGAAAGCACAAATTAAAAATGATTCTATTTTCAAATTTGAGGGGTAGTCCACAAAGCACATAGTTTGGACCCTAAATGTTAACAGACCGTGAAAGGGGAGATGTTAGGAGACTTGTTCACGATTAAACATCAGGTGGCAGATCCTGGAGTCCAGACACTCATGAGACTGCAGCAGGGAGTTAGATAGAGCATTCCAGGCCAGCCTGGGCTATAGTGAGACTCTGGAAAAGTGAAAAAAGAAAGGAGGAGGGGAGAGAGGAAAGGAGGAGGGTAACTAAGGACAGATGACAGCTAAATGAATTCTGGGACACTGGGTTGTACCCTAGACATGAGTTATTTTCTTATGAGAGAACTAGATTTTTAAAAAAGAAAAGAAAAGAATTGGTAAAATGTGAATGGATCTATAAATTACATATACATATATTTTGTAGTGGTTCTGTGAGCAAGTATCTTTGATTTTAAAAAGCACACATGAAAGGGGGATTTGGGATAGATGTGATACAGGTACACACATGCATCTATGTATGAAATTGTCTAGGGTGTTGTAGAGATAGCTCAGCAGTTAAGAACATTTGTTTGTTCTTCCAAAGGACCTGGGTTCAATTCCCAGCACCCACATGGTGGCTCACAACCATCAGTAATTCCAGTTCCAGAGGATTTGATGCCCTCTTCTGGCCTCACAGGCACTGCATGTACATGATACACATACATACTTGTAAGCAAAATGTATACATATAAAATACATATAAAATCTTTTAAAACTGCCAAAGAATAAGTAAAAATTAAATTTTTAAAAAAGCCCACTTGAGATATCTGGGGTAAAAGAGCATGTGCCATACTTATTACAGCCAGCCTCACATGAGCCTTGATAGGACTGAAGTTCCAGAGAGTCTGCAAAGACAGCACGCTGAAGAGGAGCCGCTCAAGAGCCAAGCCATGGAGCACCCGAGGTGCTGCTCAGATCGCTGTCCACCGTGGTGCACGACGCATCGGGTGGACAGCTGCACCCTTGACTGTCCTCAGTGTTCATCTGAGGACATCAAGACCCTGGCAGCCCACGCTTACTGCAGCTTTGGCCAGAGCCAGGTGCCTCTCAAGCTCTGAGCACGTGAACAACAGCGTTTACACGTGAGAATACCAGGGTACATAGGAAGCAGCTTGCTAATGGTCACATAGCTGAATGGGATGGAAATTGAACCATCGTTTGATTCCAGTGTCCTCTTCCAGCGTTCCTGTGATAAGTGAGATGTGTCAAATCTCTAGTCACATTTAATTAGTGCCTGTGCCATGGGGTGCTCAGTGGAGTTTGGCTTAATTACTTCACCCTCTCCCGAGAGTAGGCCCTGAAGACACAGAGGAACTGGATCCTCAGTCTCCGGTGCTACGGTTTCTTTGCTCACTAACCCTTTTGCAGAGTTGTGTCAAATCACATATTGTAGAAGCTAAGCATCAGGTGTTTAGGAAGAGGAAAAGCAGGGGTAATGTAGTGAAATATCCTTTCATGTAACAATTGATAACACTGTAGCTTAACTACATGAGACTTGGCTACAAGATTCAGTTAGAACAGTGGTTCTCAACCTTCCTAATGCTGCGACCCTTTAATACAGTTCCTCATGTTGTGGTGACCCCCAACCATAAAATTCTTTTTGTTGCTACTTCATAACTGCAATTCTGCTACTGTTATGAATCATAATGTAAATACCTCATGTGCAAGGTATCTGGTATGCAACCCCTGTGAAAGAGTCCTTCAGGCCCCAGGTTGAGAACCACTGAGTTAAAAGCTTTGGGTGTAGCTCTGGTTCAGCGCTGGCCTTGCATGCTTAAGGCCCTGGGCTTAATCCCCAGCACAGTCACAAAAGAAAGACCCATTTAGATTTTGAACGTTTTCTCAGACTCCTTGGATTCCTTCCACAGGACGCTACAGAATGAGAGGGAAAGATGTTTGTTTAGTCATTAACGGTGGTGCGCACACTTTTGTTATTTGCTCGGTCATAACGGTGGTGTGCACACTTTTTTTATTTGCTCAGTCATAACAGTGGTGTGCACACTTTAGGCACACACTTGGGCTTCTCTCCAGGAATCATGATCATATATCTTGTCTAATTAAAGATATTGGATGCCGTTCAAACAAGTCACTCTTGGATCTTCTAAGATGTTTAGCTATTTACAGAGTGTGGCCTTTGATGGTGTGCACGTGCTTAGGGTTAATTCTGAGTTGGAGGTCATCTTGCTTGCCCCCCCCAAATTCAAAGGAGGACTGGGTTCATTTTCTAGATCTAAGTGCCACAGATTGATGGCTTAAGCAACAGAATTTTTTTTTCCAAATTTTGGAGGCTATAAGTCTGAAATCCAGATGCCTGCAGCCTTCAGGTTTTTTTAGGCCTCTCTCTTTGGTAAGCAGGTGCATGCATCCTCTTTGTCTTTACCCATTACTCTTGTTTCTGTGTCCTAATTTCTTCTCCTTCTAAGGACATCAGTCACACTGGTGTAGGTTCTATTGTAATAGCCTCATTTTCATTTTAATTACCAGTTTAAAGACCTTGTCTTTAAATATAGACACATTCAGGCAACTCAGAGCTAGGACTACAACCTATGAGTTAGGAATGGAAGGTGCATAACTAAGCCCTAAAACAGAAATTTAGAGAAGAAATAAAGAAGCTATGCAATGTGCCTTCAATTCTAGGAGTGAGCATCTCCTGGAAACTTGCTGCTCATGCGCATCTGATGCCTATTTCCGGAGCAGCCATCTCCTGTCTGTGGGCATCCCTAGGAAGCAGGTCACTGGTCTGAGCAAAGTTTGCATAAACTCCTTCTGAGACTTGGCTGATCACCTACGGCTTCCCACCCAGACAACTCAGCATGACCAACTATGACGTCACTTTAGTGCCTGGCATAACCATCTTCCACATACTGCTCAGACTCAGCAGCACCAGATGTTTACACATCATGTGCCAACACCACTGCTGCCTTCCACACTCAGCCAATGTCTGGAAAACCCGGAAAAATCCACCCCCTTAGGAGCTGCTGTGATTCTTGAGTTTTGTTTACTACGGACACTGACTCTTGCCTTCAGGTCTCATGGAGAGCACACTCCAGAGCACAGCGACACGTCTGATGTGGTGTGCACAGCTGACAAATGTCCCCCGTGTACCGACAAGGTGGGCTGGGGGACCCTAACCCAGAAGTAAAGCTCTGGGCTGCCCCCAGACCTCCCTGCCTCACACTTGACTTCTGACTTGAAAACCAGAGGCCTTCAACCTAAAGCTTAAATTGACTTGAAGAAACTTGGGGCTTCTAGTTCGGTTTTCATGTGATGAGATACAATTTTAAAATACACCAGGGTTGGGGGGTGGCCCAGTGGACAAGAGTCCACATTGCAAGAGGACTTCAGTCTGGATCTCCCAGCACCCACATAAAAAGCCCTGCACAGTCTCATGTGTCTGTAACCCAAGGGCCTGTGGTGGGGGAGGTGTTCTGTCGGTTCTGGCCGCCAGCAGAACTCAACAACAGCAAGCCCCAGGTCCAGTGAGAGAGCCAGTTGTAAAAGAATAGTGAGAAAACAGAGGGCACTTGATGTCCTTCTCTGGCCTCCACAGGGCCGTGCATGGAGGTGCTCACCTGCACACACACACACACACACACACACACACACACACACACACACGATGTATATGTGTGTATACATATATGTACGCATGTATATGTATACATATGCTTACAAATATTGCATGTGTAAGAAGTAAAGTTTATTGGAAGGCAAAATAAATCTTAATTAAAAAGCCAAAACTATATTAAACAAATACACTCTTAATTGTTCATTGTCAAAAAAGAACTTAAAGTCATTGTATCTGTTATTTGTATCTCACATCACATATTAGTTTATGCTGATTTTCA
Organism: Peromyscus leucopus; assembly: GCF_004664715.2. Taxonomy (NCBI): domain Eukaryota; kingdom Metazoa; phylum Chordata; class Mammalia; order Rodentia; family Cricetidae; genus Peromyscus; species Peromyscus leucopus. The sequence goes on along the minus strand of NC_051064.1, from coordinate 22,494,138 downwards.
GATAAAAATAGGATGTGTCTTATGGTAAAAAAAACAGTTGTCTTATGTCCCATGAGAATATTTAGACCTATGATTTTATTGCACTGGATTTTTCCCTGTTGATTCTTGTAGCTTTAGACGTGTGGCCAAGGATTGTTACTTTAGAATAAATTGAATGTAGTAAAATACATGAGCACCAGGGGGCAGCATAGACCTGATCCTGCACTGGATCCTGACCAGGTCCAAACTGACTCCAGGGAAGACTTCTGTTAGCAGAATATCTGTAAGTTCTCTTGCCCCTCTTGCCCCCAGTAGCAAATCTTTGCACATCGTTTCCTATATGGTGCTAGATGGGAATTCCAAGTTTCTGGTCAAAGCCAATCTGAGTTCCTATTGGCATGTGTAGTGACCCCCAGGTAACAGAGAAGTACCATTTGGGACCAGATCTGTATAGGTGCTAATTCAAGTTTTGTGGGTGGGGGGTGGAGGGTGGGGCTTGCTCAGCCTGGGGCAGGGGAAACATCAGAACCCCAGACTTGGTCAGATAAGTAAAGGAGTGTGGAGTTACGCTATGTTGCACCTTTCAGTGTTTTAACTTCCCTCTCCATCATTTCCTGTTTAGATGAGAAGGAAATGGGGTGAGATCAGCAAATGAAACAAAGCTGTAAAGGTCTCACTAGCACCCCATTTGTAGTGAAACACAGGGAACACCTTCCCCCACCCGTCATGTTCTTCTTACATTAAAAAAAAATCTATTTCTATATGGTGTAATAACAGAACTTAGCCAGCCTCAACCTCTGTGGGACAGGCAGCCTCCCAATTTATCTAGGACCCTGCGTGGCTTGTTCTGTCCGACTGTAGCGTGGATGGAGCGAGGCTGCGTGGCTTGGGGCTAAGCGGGGGCAGCAGCGCTCAGAGCCTGGCTCTCCCTGTGGTTCCCACACACCAGCTTCCCATTCATCTCTGTGATTGATGCTCCTGGGGCGGCCAGCCGGGAAACCCTGTCTGTGAGCTAATTATTATGGGGACTGACCTGCGTCCGCTGGTCAGGAGTGAGTAGGCGAGGCTTAGGTGAGAGCTGGCTATTCACAAGAGGGCAGCCTTTGATGCGAACAAGCAGAGAGTTTGGCCGAAACTCAACACCTCTCAGAAGTAGAGATTAGTCAAAAGGAAGAAAGGAGAAGGCATTGTGGAAGTCTTCAGGGAGGAGACAAAGATGCCTGTGTTTTGTATCGCTCAGCTGCCCCAGGAAAATGTCCATTTGTTTTCTTTACACTCCTTTTTACATTTTAAGTGGGATCTAGTGAATGTATCTTTTCAGAGTTCCCAATTTCAACATTTTCACTACACCTCATGTTGCCATTTTAATGAAGCATCATCTTTCCAGAGAGTGTGGGAACAAAACCTATTTGACGACCTCTCAGAGCAAGCACTGAGTTCTCCAAATATTTCCCTGAATTAAACCCTCTACCCTGCAGTCCATTTCCTTTTTAAAATGCCAGTTTGCCAACTACTGCAAACCAACAAACAGGCCTTTCCTTCACCCTCCAGTCAGTGGGCCCCTGTGGAGCCCCACACTCCACAGGAATTCCTGGGAAACAGCCCTGCAGAAGGGTTTCATCAGAGCTTGGTGCTTGGATGCAAGATACATCAGCGGGACACTTTGCATCCTGTGTCACAGAATGAGTATGTACAAGAACATGGAGTGACCTTGCAGATTATCTAATCCGGCCCCTCACAGCACAGATGAAAACACAGAGCCCAACACAGAGAGGCAAACAAGCACCACACAGGGTGAGCAGGCAGAGCGGGAAGCTATGGAGGGACCTCAACATTAAGGGCAATTATGCAAAAGATGTATTCCTGGGTCCTGTGCTAAATGAACTGAGTGGAAATTTCTAGAGGCAGGAAATGAGAACGTGTATTAGAACAGCATGGTATATCATGGCTCCAAACATGCTAACTTCTTGAAAGAACTAGTCCCAGGAGGAGAGGCTCGGGGCTGCGTTTGAATCCATATCTTTGACAAATAAATGCCCCTGAAGTTGGTTTCCGTGACTGGCCCTGGGAAGATGTGAGCACTACTCTGTATGTAGACACTCTTAGACCCTGGAACCTAGCATAGTTCACTTCAGTCAGCGTCACACTGCCTGTCACCTGAAGGAGAGAAAAACACAAGACTGCTAGATTTGGGTTCCATAACCCCTAGCTGTAAACTGTGTGAGCTTGGATACATCATTGGTCCACCCCAAAATCCTCACATAGAAGTATAGGTGATGCTCCCTCCTGCCAAGAGTGGTAACAAAGGTTAAATGTAAAGTCACACACATTGAGACAACATCATCAAGTCAGAAAATGGCCCAACCACCCTAGGTCTTTGCAATAGGCAGAATCAAAGGCAGGGGATTAATTCCATGGAAGGCGGAGCTCTAAGTAGGCAAACAGCACAGATATTAGCTGCCGCAGAAACAAAGGAAGGTGGTAGTCTTTAAAAGCTCAGAATCCAAAGTCACTAGCAGCAGCTGGAGCCATTACGGGGGAGGGTGATTAACTCTGCACAGGAGAATTAGCTGCTTCTGCATGGCGAGATGCCACACTTGACAGGTGGGGAGGGGAAAGACCCTTTCTTTCCATTACTCCTCTCTAGCTCCCTGGCAGGGATTCTTCCTGCCCGCTGGAGGAAGAAGTCAGAGGATGCAGAAGCATGGTTCCTAGGAAAAGAGAAAGGGCAGAGGCCTGAGCAGAAACACACACACACACACACACACACACACACACACACACACACACTCGGCCACAGAGGAAGTGGTCTTTCAGCACCCTTCATTGTAATTGTCAGCAGGCTATAGCAGCCCCAATGGGCTCTTTACAAGAACTAGAGGGCTGCCTAGATTGTTAAAGGCATGTGTATTATACAGACAGCATTTCTCCCAGGGATGGTCACACACAGAAGAACAGTCTGAAATGATGAAGAATAGATTATTTTACAAGAAACTATGGTGCAAAGAGGTCAGAGACCTGAAGGTACTTTGTACACTTACATGTATGTATTAAACAAGTGCTGGGTGTGTTTGCGTTATCAAAGGGCACATTTTCAAAAGAGTAACTGACATACTCACTGTCATTGTACTGGTCAGTGTTTTGTCAACTTGACACGGACTGGGGTCATCTGGGAAGAGAGAACCTCAACTGAGAAAATGTTGCCGTCAGAGTGTCTATAGACAAGTTATCAATGACTTATATAGAAGAGTCCATCCCACTGAGGGCAGTGCCACCCATGGGCAGGTGGTCTTGGGTGGCTGAGCAAGCCATGAAGAGCAAGCCAGTAAGCAGCACTCCTCCGTGGTCTCTGCTTAAGCTTCTTCCTGCAGGTTCCTGCCTTGAGTTCCTGCCCCGACTCCCTTTCATGATGGACTGTAAGCTGTAAGATGAAATAAACCCTTTTGTTCTCAAGTTGCTTTTGGTCAGTGTTTTATCACAGCAATAGCAGGCAAATGAATATGATCATGTATCTCAAGTATAACGTGTGTGTGTGTGTGTGTGTGTGTGTATGTGTGTGTGTGTGTGTGTGTGTGTTGTGTTGTGTGAACATATGCCTCCCATGCACATGCTTGTGGAGGACAGAGGTTGAGGTTAAGTATGTCTCTCGATCACTCTCCATCGTGTTTTCTGAGAGAGTGTCTCTTCCTCCCTGAACCTGGATGGAGTTGCCGTTTTTTGATAGACTGTTAGCCAGGAACTACCTGAGAACTGCATGCCTCCTACGCATATGCTAAGTGCTGGAGTTACAGGCACACACTGCCATGTCCAGCTTCTACCTGGTTCTGGGACTCTGAACTCAAGTCCTCATCTTATCCAGCAAGTTTTGCTCACTGAGCCATCTCCCCCAGGCCCAATCTTTTTTTTTTTCTACCTAAGTTTTCAATTTCATCATTTGCTTTTCAGAAATTCAGATAGAGGGCTGGAGAGATGGCTCAGAGGTTAAGAGCACCGACTGTTCTTCCAGAGGTCCTGAGTTCAATTCCCAGCACCCACATGGGTGGCTCACAATCATCTGTAATGAGATCTGGCTCCCTCTTCTGTGTACATAATAAATAAATAAATTTAAAAAAAAAAAAAAGAAATTCAGATAGAACCCAATTTGAATGAATGCTGTTACATTTCCGAGCTCAGTGCTACTAAAAAGATGTTCCAGCCAACACGTGTGAAAACCACTTAGCTGATATGATGACAATGTTTTCCCAAAACAAGTTTGTGTGTTTTCACAAACTTTGTCCTTTTTTTTCCATCTCCATTCATGAGGATGATTAAACTATTCCTTCATAACAATGTAACAAGTATACACAACCAATGTCACATTTTGTTAAAAGTCTATTATTTCACCAATCCCATTGTGAACTTTATTTGCATCATTATCATTTAATTTAGTGTGTAAGGAGATCATTTTTCCAGCTGCCGCATTTGGTAAGTTTCACAAGTTCCTGATAACATAACCAAGTTCTGATGACAAAAATGTCATTGTTTGGGGGCAACATTATTCACAATGACCTACATTTATTATCTTTATGATGAAAAGCTATTTACTTCTATAATTTTTACTTTTCCAATTTACTTATTTTGTTTATTATTCCAAATAATTATACTGAGCATTGTGACACATCCTGAAATGTGTTCTTTTAAGGTAAGTATTTTATTTTAAAGTATTTAAGTTTTCCCTCTAAGAGCTACATTATATCCTCAGGCATATTTTATTTCATGATTTAATCAGGAGTATCCTGGACATGACTAAACTGCTAATGTGCTCTGGAGTGTCATCAATCACACAGCAGCTGGCAGAGCGGATGAGCCAGGCATGGGGCCAAGGCCAGGCCCAGGCAAGGGGACAGCCAGGGTGGCCTGGAAGGCAGAAGGACTGCATCTGGAACAGTGCAGGAACTCTGCTGAGCTGGAGCAGTGAGAGCTGGCAGAGCACACAGATGGGTCCTCGTCCTTTGCTTCTGCTCAGGGGCCTCATGGAGAACTCCCTCAAAGGAAGAAACAGGTCCCGGGTTTGCAAAACAACATTGCAGGCCAAGTTTGGATCAGAAAATTCCCACGTGGGCAGCTTCTGGGAATCAAAGGTATTGGGAGGTGCTCAGAGACCTCCAAGCTCATCTTATTAGCTGCTTTTCTATTGCTGTGGGCAAACACCTGACAAGAAACAGTTTAAAGAAGGGGACTTTATTGTAGTTCCAGGAGCATGCCTTCCAGCATGTTCGGAAGGGTGTGAACAGCTGGGCTGGCCATGCTGCAGCAGAGGACAAACTGGAAGTGGAGCTGGGCTATAAATCCTTAAGGCCTGCCTCCTGTGACCCACTTCCTCCTAAGGGTTCTACAACCTTCCCAAGCAGCACCATCATCTGGACACAGGTCAAACACACAAGCCTGTGGGGGTCGTTTTGCATTCAAATTACAACATCCCTGGTTTTCTCGGGACCACACATAGAGCTGACATGGAAGAACAACCCACACACACTCAAGACCACGGGACAGCTTGGCCTTCAAGAATTAAACCTGTGAGTCTGCATGTGGGCCTGGGGGCTATTGTCTAAATATTTTCAAAAACACCTAAAATGCCAGTTAAGGGACCAGGAAGCTGCTACAGGAAGACTGAAGGAAGTATGGCTGCAATAAAGAAGCCAGGAGTCAGAGCCACACTGTTGAAGATAGCCAGAAAAGCTATTGTTGAACTTGAAGACCCTGCCAAGCTCAGGCAGAGCAACCTTAAAGACCCCACGCTCTGATGGAAGGAGGAAGTCTCACAGCCCACAGACCCAGCACTGTAGGCACAGAAGTGATTCTGCATGGTCCCAACACACACTGGGGTCATGACCCCAGACACACACAGGCTCTCTGCATCAGACCACTCCTTCCTTTTGCTCCGAATCCATATTCACCAGGAAACTCCTGACTATGATTTTCAGTCCCTTGAGGAAGCTGCCAGGAGAAATCACATTCTTTAATGGCAAGCATCTCAACCAGGGGAAGTTTTAGGATTTCCATCACAAAATCAGTTGCTTTGATTTCTCCATCAGTCTCAACACCATGGCTGGTGGGAGTCTGCCACAAAGAACTGGATTTGCACTCTGGATACTTAGTGGTCTGCATTTTTAAAACCTCAGCCCTAAGGGCCTGATCTGGAACAGTGGAAAGTCTCCAGAGGGAAAATGTCATCCTCTGTGCCTTGTGAGCATTGACAGAGCCAGCCTTCCTTGGTAAGACTCCACTGGAGCCACATGCCATCTTTTAAATTAAACAAATGACAGCATTGAGTGGCATGTGCCAACTCACTGTCTCAGGCCAGTTCTGTACTGCAGGAAGGGATGTGGGGTCCACTGGGCATCAGATTAACTGCTATGGCAAAGCTCAGACATGGGAGCCTTGCAACAAGTTCGGGTTTCTTTGCAGCTCTGGCGACAGTCCCTTCAGGTCTCTCTGTGCTATTTCTAAAATGTCACCATTTCTTAACAACTTAAAATTGTGTGCACCAAAACCCAGATAGAATTCTGATCATTGTTGAAGAACCCACAGCAGATGATAGCATTTGAAGAGTCAGGAAATATAACATAGTATAACTGAAGGGTCAAACTAGACCATATGAAAGACTCTGGTTTCTCAGAAATAACTTTCAAAATTAGAATTTAATTACAATTGGAAAGATACTTGAATTATACAGCCATGAAGTAGCAACAAAACTCCTTCTTAGAAAGTATTCAGAGATGTCACGGGAAAGATGGCTTAGTGGTTACGGGCACTGGCTGCTCTTCCAGAGGACCCAGGTTCAATTCCCAGCACCTACATGACAGCTCACCATTGTCTGTAATCCAGCTCCAGGTGATTTCACACTCTCACCCAGACATCATGCAGGCAAAACACCAATGCACATGAAATAAAAATAAATTGCTTTTAAAAAAGAAAAGGAAGAACATATTCAGAGGCTGAGGAGATGGCTCAGTGGGTAAACTGCTTGCCATGCAAGCACAAGGACATGAGTTCAATCCCCAGCACCCATCTACAGAGTGGCACACACTTGGAATATCAGCACTGGTGGAAACCTAAGGATCCCTGACTGTCAATCATCAGGTCCCAGTGTGGTGGTTTAAATAGGTATGGCTCCCAAAGACTCATTTGTTTGAATACTTGGTCTACAGAGAGTGGCATTATTAGGAGGTGTGGCTTTGTTGGAAGAAGTGTGTCATGAGGGGGTAGGCTTTGAGGTCTCAGACACTCAAGCCAGTTTTCTTCCAGCTGCCTGCAGATCCAGATGTAGAGCTCTCAGCTCCTTCTCCAGCACCATGTCTGCCTTCATGCCACCATGCTTCACGCCGTGATTACAGTGGACTAAACCTCTGAACTGTAAGCCAGCTCCAAATAAATGCTTTCCTTTATAAGAGTTGCCATGGTTATGGTGTCTCTTCACAGGAATAGAAACCCTAACTAAGACACCCAGTGAGAAAGTTTGTCTCAAAAACCAAGATGAGCTGGGCGTTGGTGGCGCACGCCTTTAATCCCAGCACTCGGGAGGCAGAGGCAGGCGGATCTCTGTGAGTTCGAGGCCAGCCTGGGCTACCAAGTGAGTTCCAGGAAAGGCGCAAAGCTACACAAGAGAAACCCTGTCTCGAAGAAAAAAAAAAAAAAGAAAAAAAAAAAAAGCAAGATGAAAGACACCTGAAGAATGACATTTGAGGCTGACTTCTGACCTGTTCATCTGCATCTGTGTATGTGCGCAGACACACACACACACACACACACACACACACACACACACACACACTTTTAAATATTGATCATTTACCCCCACTGGTGATATGTGATTGGTATTTCTTCACTTGATCTTGTCCAAAAGGCTGAGAAGTGGGTAGGGCCTTCTGTCACGATGCCAGGCAGCCACCACTAAGCCACACAGCCCCAGGGGAAATTCACTGATACGCTACAGTGCTTGGTAGGTTGAACATATTAAATGCCCTATTGGCTTATGATAGTCATAATTGATGATGGCTTTATCATAATGTAACCCACCATAAACAAAGGTTTAAACAACAATAATTCCATGTGGACAATAATAATACCACTAAGCTGACAAACATCATCTATAGATCAGCTTTGGACTACAAACTGCTCAGAGCAATTTTGAGAGGGCTAGCTGAGATGATCCAGTTTCAAAGACTACTTGAATAAGGACTTGAGATAAGCCCTTAACTTTGGCATTATGCTCAGACTGCACAACAAAGGATATAGCTACTTTTCCTAGAATTTGACAATTAGCCCAAAATTTTTCTTTTCAAAATAAAGATACCTTCACCCATATCCAACAGGAAGGAATTTTAAGAATACGACACCCATATTCCCAAAGAGGTGGTGTGGGGCAAGTGGTTTTTTGGTCTTTTTAATGGGTTTTGGGTCTGGGATAATTTTCATTGTTTAGGGGGGTTGGTTACAAGTTGTTGTTAAGGGTTAGGAAAAGAGCTAAGCAAAGGGGATTAGATTTAAGGTTCTTGTTTTAAAAAAAAGATACGGAAATGATAGAATAGAGGGTAGATTATTGAATCTACTTGGAAAAATAAAGAGAAGATACAGATATGATATAGATAAAAAGATAGATTGTTGAATCTACTTTTAAAAGATAATTACTAGTTTTAAACATTTTACATTGGATTGTATTTTTGTATATTGTATACAAATTATATATATTGAGATTGATATTGTTAGAAAATGTTATATGTATATTTCTAATCTTGTTCAAGATATTGTACTTATACCATTCATTTAACAATGTAATGCAATTTGCTGATCCTTGAATGTTATTATTACCAACTATTAGCATATAAAGAAATGAAAGTTAGTAGTTAGACATTACAATAGAACTTATACTCATATTAGATGTGTTTTCAAGATCAAGCAAATATATTTTAGATAGACAGGTCATCTTCAAACACTTCAGAGATCTACAGAATATGGCATTTGAATGTTTTAATAACCTAGAAAATTTTTCTTTTTTTGTTATGTCTATGAGACATGCCGGCTCCTGGCAGTACCAGTCTATTTCAGAGAAAATATGGCCATTGAAGAAACTGCGTATGGAGTTAACTTTCATTGTGGCAAAAGTTAGCCACTGGATAACAAAGTATCCTCAAATCGACTGCTGACAAACAGGACAGACAGGACATGAAACAAAGGACTACTGGTCCTTGCCAAAACAAGTGTGGTTGTGGCTTTAACAAAAGGCATCTTCTGAGGCCAGGACAATATGGCACCATCCCTGAAGTGGCCTTTGCAACCTGGAAAAGGTACAGTGCCCTTTTCTTTGAAGGCAGCTGAACAGACAGTGGGCCGATGGCTTCTGATGTGCAGTGGAACAGCAACTGAAACAGTTATTCTTGAAAGAGTAACTAAGATGACAGAGTCTAACCTCTCAATGGTAGACTGGCATTTAATAAAAGAGTTGAAGCCACCCACAAGGTGAGAAGAAAGGGATGTGGAGAAGAATGGGATGCCAAGATGAAGCCACACACACAAGCCAAAAAGAATGGACAGCTGAATTCAAAAAATAAAAAACATCAACAATTTCCAGAATTTAAAATCCTGAATCATGACATGACACTAGTGGAATTCAGGTGTTTCTGGTACATAAACTGCTCTCACCAAATATGAGGTCAAACTGTTGGCTTTGTGTACATCCTACTTCACAAATAAGTCTGTCAGATACGCTAAACCTATAGGCTGAAAATGATGCCCCAACACTGCGGAGAAACCTCAGGTGACTGTCCAGGCAGCTGGCTGTTTCTGTCAATTCACATTTTTTTTGGAAGCTGCTTGCATGCACTTCCTGTTTTTGTTTTTGTTAGGTAATATTATTTCCTTCTTGGGTCTCTGAGGGAGTTGAATATTAGTTAGTTACAGTTGAAGATTAGGTAGTTATAGTTATAGTTTTCCTTGTTAAGAATTTCAGAAAAGAAACTCATTAAAGAGGTATAAGTGTATAAATTTAAAAGACATTATAAGATAGTTCTGTTAGTAATATAAGTTAGGATAGAAAGTTAATCAGGTACATTTTGGACTTACCAAAATAGGATAGATAATGAAATTATTTTCTCTGAATTTGTCAAATGCAAATGGACTAGATATTGTTTAGGTATTTATTGCTTGTATATATTATATATAGATACTGTACTTTTTGTATATAGTTTTTCTTATATTAGTTATAACTTTTTTCCCTTTTTCTTTTTATTAAAATAGAAAGGGGGAAATATGGTGATATTTTATTTGTGCTGAAATGTTATTTTATTTGTATGCTAATAAATAAGTTACCTGGGGGTCAGAGCTAATAGCAAGCCATAGTAAAAATCTGGCAGTGGTAGCACATGCCCTTAATCCTGATCATATGACAGGTAGATGTCTGTGTGTTCAAGGATGCAGCCAGCATGGAGACACATGCCTTTAATCTCAATACCAACCATAGAAGACCTGGAGGTCTTAGGACAGGCAGTGACAAGGAGGTCATGTGGTTGGGTTTACAACCAATGAGAAGGCAGAACAGAAAGTCAATAAAATGACAGATACACAGGAAGTAGGCCTCTTTCTCAGGGGAAGGACGACAGTAGCAGTGAAGGGTAAGAAGGCATTTTTTTGTCTCAGCTCTTAGCTACTGCTCTGATCTCTTGGGCTTTTAACTCTGCATTTGGCTGTGTTTCTTACTGAATAAGAATGTTACATCTACATTTGTTACTGATTTATCTTTAGATTATCTCTACTGCAGTATACCTTAGCTGATACAATAAAAAAAAAAAATTAAAAATCCCCTCCTTCACGTTTCTACATTTTTTTTTGTTTTTATTGACACAGGATTTCTCTGTGTAGCTTTGGAGCCTGTCCTGGAACTCTCTCTGTAGACCAGACTGGCCTCAAACTCACAGAGATCCTCCTGCCTCTGCCTCCCGAGTGCTGGGATTAAAGGCATGCACCACCACCACCTGGCTCTACTTTTTTGCTTAGATATGACTTGTTTATATCAGCAGCATGTTCTCAAGACCTTCTGAGTTCAATGAACACACATTAAGCCCCTCTGTGTACTGAGCAGCAAGTGCCTGCCTTGCTGTAGCTTACAAGTTATTCGCAGCTGAGAGAACCGCATGCCTGTGCCACCCCCTCTTTGCATGTCACCCTCCCAGCCAGGCCACAAATGTCACCCCATCCTTTTATTTTCACCACCACAGACTTACCCCAAACACGTGTTTCACATCATACTGCTACACAATGCAACCTAAGGTATACGAAGTGTGTGTGCCACTGTGCTGAATAGACTGCATTCTTAGTATCTTGAAACACACCTGGACTAGTTTTACTATCTCGTTAAGATTTAGCAAATACCATTCCATCCTGATATGACTTAGGTATTAATGCAAAAAGTGTAATATTACAAAATAAATTTAGATATCAATATTTTCAAACTTTTTCCTCCCAAATCACTACAAAATCTTCATTCTGTGATACTACAGAATATATTTTTAAATAATATAATATTTTTGTTAATTCTTAGATAATTTCATACAGTGTATCTGATCATACTCACTCATGACTCTTCCCTCCAACTCCTCCTAGATACCCCCACTTTGTACCTTTCTTAGAAGAGCATCATCACACCATTCTGAATGACATTCTTTTCTTAGAAGAGCATCATCACACCATCCTGAATGGCATTCTTTTCTTTAGAAGAGCATCATCACACCATCCTGAATGGCATTCTTTCCTTAGAAGAGCATCATCACACCATCCTGAATGGCATTCTTTTCTTTAGAAGAGTATCATCACACCATCCTGAATGGCATTCCTACCCTTGCACGTCTTCAATCATTGGGTCAATGTTTCTTGCACACGTATCATTGTGACAGTTTGAAAGAAAATGACTCCTATAGGGAGTAGTATTATTAGGAAGTGTGGCTTTATTAGAGTAGGTATGGCCTTGTTGGAGGAAGTGTGTCAGTGTGAGGGTGGGCTTTGAGGGCTCCTTTGCTCAAGTTATGCCCATGTAGTACACAGTTGCTTCTGCTGCCTGCAGATGAAGAAATAAAACTCTCAGCTACTTCTCCAGCACCATGTCTACATGTTTGCTGCCATGCTTCCAGCCATGATGATAATGGACCAAACCTCTGATCTGTAAGTCAGCCCCAATTAAATGTTTTCCCTTATAAGAGCTGCCGTGGTCATGATGTCTCTTCACAGCAATAAAACACTAACTAAAACAATCATGTACACATGCAAGTCCTGAGCATTCAAGATAAGGAGATACCTCCATCACACAAGGTCCCTTAACCTCACTGGCCAGCCACTGTATCCAAATCTATGATTTCCTGGATCAGTGAAAGACCTTGTCTCAAAAAATCAAAGTGAAGAAGTTACTGCAAATGACATTCAGTGCCAACTTCCAGCCTCCATGTACACACACACATGAAAGAGCATGAATTCAGTAAATTAGAGGGCCTAAACTAAGATGTGACTGTGGTGAGGATTGGAGAGTACATCTATGTAAGATAATAAAAATGAGCAAATGTAAAACAAAAGCCTCATGCTTAAGTATTACACAGATACTAATTTAAATTGTGATGGGAGATATGGGAGCAGGACTCTTCACTGAGAATTTAAGATGTTGCCTTCATCTAGTCTGTGACTTTAAAAATGTGTGAATTGCAATATGGGAATAACTAAGGCATAGAGCATCATGGAATAAGAGCTGCAGTGACTGGAAAAGGCTAAGATATAAAACATGAACATAACAGATTAGCATTACATAATGACCATCCACACACCTGTGAGTTCATGGACTATCACTGGATAACTGTGGTTAGATCTCTGATCTTCATCTCCTTTCCATAACAATGTATGGGCACTCCCCCTCAGCACCCAGAGACCCTTCTGGGCTATGTTGGTCCCTGTCATAATCTTTTCTTGCTGCCCTCCCTTGACTAGAACCTGCTAAAATGCTGCACCCCTGAAACTTCCTTTGCCTTTGTATATATACTCTGCCCTGCCTCTGCAAAAGTACTTATTCAGAGGGCATTGTTCTCTCCCTGTTCCCCAATGCTTGAGGGAACTTCCTTCCTTCTTATCAGCAGCCTTTAGAGAACCTGCTCCAAGACCACACCCAGGGTATGCAAAAAATCTATAAATGTGGTGAGGGCTAGACTTTCTCTATCTGAGGGAAAATAAAGAAACACACTTTCTGATGGTAACTTTCTCTTTTATTCATATTGAAAAATCCTTTTCTGAAAAATCTGATTCCACACAGCTACATTTTCCCACATACCTCTCCTATACATCTCATCTACAGCTCTCTCTTCTACCCACACATCTCTCCTCAACAACTACGTACCTTCTCTCCACACATCTCTCTTCTATCCAGCCACACTTCTCTACACAGCCACACATCTCTACACAGTTACATCTCTTTCTACATGGCCACACATCTCTTTCTACACACATCTATCTTGTATATATCTCTTCTCACACACATCTTTACATAGCTACTGCTCCATCTCTCTACACAGCTCTCTCTTCTACATAGCTACTCATCATCTCTTCTCAGCTCTTTCTGCACACATCCTATATACATAGCTCTACACACCTCTTTTTCCAGCTCTCTCTCTACATAGCTCTACACAGCTCTTTACACAGCTCTCTGCTGTGGATATCACTCTATATGCTGTGAATATGTTGCTCTGATTGGTTAATGAATAAAGTGCTGATTGGCCAGTAGCCAGGCAGGAAGTATAGGCAGGACAAAGAGAGAGGAGAAGGCTGGGAACAGGAAGACTGAGTCAGGAGTCACCAGCCAGACACAGAGGAAGCAAGATGCAAAGATACTGGTAATCCACAAGCCACATGGCAAGGTATAGATTTATAGACATGAGTTAATTTAAGATGTAAGGTCTAGCTAGCAAGGAGCCTGAGCCATTAGGCCATACAGTTTTAATTAGTATAAGCCTCTGTGTGTTTATTTGGGTCTGAGTGGCTGTGGGCCCTGGTGGGACTGGAGAAAACTCCAGCTACAACTTTCTCTCCATAGCTCTTTCTACACACACCTCCTTCAACAGCTATATCTCTTCTCTCCACACATCTCTCTTTACCCATATCTCTCTCCTACACATATATCTCTACCCTACATACACACATATCTCTGTAGTTAAGAACTCTGGACAGATATGAGTTACATTTTCAGGGTTACAAATCATTTCTTGAATAAACAATAAGAGACAGAGCCATTTTGATACATATAAGAAGTCACGCCGGGCGGTGGTGGTGCACGCCTTTAATCCCAGCACTTGGGAGGCAGAGGCAGGCGGATCTCTGTGAGTTCAAGGCCAGCCTGGGCTACCAAGTGAGTTCCAGGAAAAAGGCGCAAAGCTACACAGAGAAACCCTGTCTCGAAAAACCAAAAAAAAAAAAAAAAAAAAAAAAAAAGAAGTCACACAGCTTCTCACAAGCGTGGAATGTCACACTGACCAGGCACAGTGAATAAAGTAAGCACGTAGCTCTAAGTGGTCAGAGTTCCCAGAGAATGACATTGAAATTCAGGACTTAAACAATAAACAGTTAGTTGGCTGAGCCTTGAGGTTAGGAGTACATGCAGAAAGTCAGTTGCTACAGGGAGTTATGTCTTAATGTTATCTGCCTGACTTTGATACACCAATAGACACCTGGGAACTTGCCCTTGTGCATGTTTTGTAGGGTCAACTGGTCTGGTTTGAATTTACTCTGAAGTCTAAAATTAGCTAAATGTGTAAAAAGCCGTCTTTGTAGCTAAGAATACTGTTACTTTCCTATGTCAGTCTGAGTTATGAAAAATAGCCTAGTATTATTTCTATTCATCAAAATTACACATCTTAAGCAGACATCATCTTCCTGACCATCCATAGCAGTATGTGTACCCAAAGATGGAATATATTCACAAGATAAACACACAAGCAGTGGAGAAAATATCCATAGCTGTATTTAGGGAAGAAATGCAGTGGTACATGAGAAAAACTACAGACAGAAACAAACAGATTCACATTTAGTGACCCCACAGTCTTGCCAAGTGGAGCTCCCCATCAGAGAGTTATTCATCTCATGGGTCAACCTGTTGAATAACAGTTGTCATCTGCTATATACCCCCATGGCATTTGGCACCCTGTCACTCTTCCTGTGTGACTCCCTCATGGCAAGCAGAGACTCTTTCTCTCCAGGAACTCTGTTTCTCCAAACATATCCCATGTCTGTTCCCATGGCCTCACCAGGCTAACAATCTCATGAAAGAACATGAGATGATCTCAACCAATGCACCTATTTCTTGCCAATCTCTCTGCTTCAGCCTTCATTCCCCACACCATGTTCACATATTCAGATTCAAATTTAGAAGCTGGAATGGTCCTTTGAAAATGTAAGTCATCCTTATACTGAAAAAGATACAAAGGTTCCCTATGGCAATGCCCAAAGCAGAAGTTCAAGTCCTTTTATTACCCTACAAAATGATACCAGGTCTGTAAGCCCAACTTTTCCTCTCTCACTGCCCATTCCAGCACAACATTCTGGTACACTAGCCCTTTGCTATTCCCCTGTCTAGGCATTTTCTAATGTGTACTTTTGGTCCAGTTATTCCCTTTGGTGAAACATGCATTCCCAGTAATCTACTTGTTAATGACTTTGCTTTCTTAAGTCTTTCATCAAATCTTAGCCCATTGATAATTATCATACAGTCTTCCCGCTGAATGCAATTCTATCCTTCTGAGATGCTTTCTACATCCCACTTTTCATACCATTGCCACATTGTTATTCTATTTTTCAATTATTGTCTATTATTAAATTTACTCATTGGTTATATTTATCATTTATTATCCCCTACCCCACCCCAGGCACATACATAAACACATACCCTGATACGATATAAGCTCTCTGGAGACATGGATGTGTTTTGTTCATTGGTTCACTCCAGCTTCTTATAGCAAAGCCTGGTGTGGATAATACATTTTTGTTAAATGAATGAATGAATTAAGCAATGAAAAATATTAACACTGCCCCCATCATGGACAGTGAACTGAGAGAGTAAGCAGGATAGCAAGGGAGGTAGTGTGCCAGAAAGTTGCGGAGGAGATAAGTAGGCTTTTTAATGTTGTAACTTTACATAATTAGTCAACAGAATCAATAAAATAAAAAGTATCCTCTAGAAACAAGAACAGTGAAATCCATTCCCAGGCTTATGGTACTGTTGAGAGTCTAGTAAACACAAAGCTACTCCAAAGGATCATAGCCACACAGAAAAGCTAGATAAACTCAGAATCAAACTTTCAGACCACAAGACCAAAATTACCACAAGAAGACATAAGAACTGAATGGTCTTCATGAACTTCAGATAATAGATAATCATATGGAAGTCAGTAAGGTTGAGTGTGGTATGGCACAGCCAAAACATCTAACACTCAAAAGGCTGAAACAGAATTACAAGCTCAAGACTAGCCTGGGTTTCAAGGTGAGGTCTTGGACAGTGGGCTAAACAGTGCGACTCTGTCTCAAACACAAAACAGGAAAGGAATAAAAAGGCATTATTAATTGTAGACATTTATGTGTGTACTATGATTATAGATAGAATTGAAGCATAAAAAGAAAGAACACAAAAAATTGTTCCAAATATTAAAAATTGAAATACCTAGAAATGAAAAATGCTACTATTTAGATGTGCTGGGTGACGTGCATTAGTTAGTTTTTTTGTTGCTATGGGAAAACAGAAGGGTGTACTTAGCTCACAGTTCAAGGGTGCAGTCCATCATGGTGGGGAAGTCAGGGCAGCAGAAGCTTGAGGCAGCTGATCACATCACATCCACAGTTAGGAAGCAGAGAGAATGAAGGCTGAATCTCTACTTGCTTTCTGCTTTTATTCAGTCTATGACTCCAGCCCATGAGAGATGATGTTCATACTCTGGGTGGGTCTTCTCACCACTGTTAGCCTAATCTAGAAACTCTCTCACATATATGCCCAGATTTCTGCCTTCTAGATGATTATGTATCATACCAAGTTATCAATGAATATCAATAATCACAACGTAGAATTGACACTCCTTTCAGATGCTCTGAAAACACCTGAGGAAGTAAATGTACAAACAGTTCCAATGGAAGGGACTAGAAAACATGAAAAAGAGAAATATTCAAACAGATAATTGCCCAAATTAATAAAAGCAAAAGCCCATCTGCCTTTGTCACTTTTATTGCTCTGAAGAAACAGCATGACCAAGACAACACTTACAAAAAAAAGTGTTTAGAATATTGTTTTAAGGTTTGCTACTTTTGTTTATGTTGCATTTGTTTAGCTCTATGAAACTGTGTTACTGTGTCTGTCTAAAACACCTGATGGTCTAATAAAGATCTAAATGGCCAATAGTGAGGTAGGAGAAAGGATAGGTGGGGCTGGCAAGCAGAGAGAATATAGAGATGGAAAATCTGGGAAGAGGAATTGAGAAGGAAGGAGCCAGAGGAGGAGGAGGACGTCAGGGGCCAGACACCCAGCTACACAACCAATGATGGAGTAAGATTTACAGAAGTAAGAGAACAGGAAAAGCCCAGAGGCAAAAAGTAGATAGGATAAGTTAAGGAAAGCTGGCAAGAAACTAAGCCAAGCTAATGCTCGGCATTCATAAATAATAATAAGCTTTTGTGTCTGTGATTTATTTGGGAGTTGGGTGGTGGGCCCCCCAAAAGAGCAAAAAACAAACAGCAACAGGAAAGCACTTAATTGGGGACTTGATTACAGGTTTAGAGGTTAATCCATTATCATCATGGCACAGAGTGTAGCAGCAGGCAGACAGACATAGTGCTGGAGAAGTAGCCAAGAGTATACATCTAATCTGAAAGTTGTAGGCAGGGAGAAAGAACTTGGCATGGTGTTCGAGGCATCAAAGTGGTGTCTCCTCACGGTGACACACCTCCTCCAACAAGACCGTATCTCCTAAGTCCTTTCCAAACAGTTCTGCTAACTGAGAACAAGACATTCAAGCATGTAAGCTTATGGTGGCCGTCATTCACACCACTGCCTACTGCAACCTCCTATCTGGATCCCTCTTCCCACCATACCCCCAACTCCCTGAGAACCTCATCTCCTGATGTGCACAGAATCCCCTCAGCTCTTCTCCAAATCCCTCTCAGCCTTTTCTCCTAGTGAACCTCTATTCCTCTCTGCCACGCACAGACCTGCAGAAGCACTCTCTACCAGGTGACCCACAGCCACCACACTTTCTAAGATCCAGAGAGGGAACAGAATACACCCAGCAATGACAAGATCAGATATAAACACTTAGAATCACCTCAATCATCATACCTGCAGATGCCTAGACACCAGCACAAATACAACATTAACAGGGGAGACAGTATGCATCCACAAGAATCCAGGAACCCCACTACAGTAGGCCCTGAGACTACACTATAGCTAAAGCATGACAAAAACTTCAAAATAGCAATTATGAACCTGTACAAGGGCCTTAAAGAGGATATGAATGAATCCTTTAATGAAGTCTGTGAAAAAACAAACCAACAACCAATGGAGTAAACTAAAGAAAACAGTTCAAGGCATGAAAGTAGAAATAGAAGAAAACCCAAGCTAAAGAAAACTGGAAATGAAAAAATTAGGAACTCTAACAGGAACCCAATCAACAGATAACTCCCTCCAACAGAATAGAAGAGATGAAGGAGAGAATCTCAGATATTGAACCACCTCATGGTACTTTCTCCAAAACTGACCACAAAGCAAGTCTCAACAAATACAAGAAGATTGAAATAACACTCTGTATCCTATCTGATGACCATGGATTAAAGCTAGATATCAATGACACTAACAAAAAATAGACAAACTCATGAAAACTAGACAACTCATGTCAGGATAGAAATTAAGAAAGAAATATCTTAGTTAGGGTTTCATTGCTGTGAGCAGACACCATGACCATGGCAACTCATATAAAGAAAACATTTAACTGGAGTGGCTCACTTACAGTTTCAGAGGTTCAGTCCATTATCATCATGACTAGGAACATGGTGGTGTGCAGGCAGACATGGTGCTGAAGATGAGAGTACTACATCTTGCAGGCAGCAGGAAGTCAACTGAAGTCATGCTGAGGGAAGCTTGAATAAAAGAGACCTGAACACCCACCCCTTCAGTGACACACTTCCTCCAACAAGGCCACACCTCCTAACAGTTCCACTCCCTTTGGGGGCCATTTTCTTTCAAGCCATACCAGAAATAAGTGCAAAACCTTTTAGAATTGAATGAAAATGAAAACATAATATACCCAGTCTTATAGGAGGACACAATAAAGGTGGTTCTAAGAGGCAAGTTCATAGCACTAAGTGTCTACATTAAACAGTTGGAGGGATCTAATATTAGCAAATTATTGGCACACCTGAAAGGTCTAATAAAAAGAAGAAATAATAGCCAAAAGAAGTAGAAAGCAAGAATTAATCAAACTCAGAGATGAAATCAATAAAATAGAAACAAATAAAGCAAAACAAAAAATCTACAGAGAATCAATGAAACAAAGAGTTGTTTCTTTGAGTAAAATCAGTAAGATTAATAAATATTTAGCCAAATTAACTAAAATATAGAGAAGATACAAAACAATAAAATTATAGATAAAAAGGGGAAGATCACAATAGACACTGAGAAAACCTAGAGACTCATAAAGACGTACTTTTAAAACCATGTGCTTACTCCACCAAACTGGAAACCCCAAAAGAAAAGCATGAATTTCTTGATATAGACCACCTACCAAAGTTAAATCAAGATCAAGTATGCAATATAAACAGACCTATAGCCCCTAGTGAAATAAAAGGGAACAATTAAAAGCCTCCTGTAGATGAATTTCTAAACAGTAGTATTAAATAAGAAACACAGAGCCAAATACAGAGGTAATAGCCAAAGAGATCAGAGAAATAGCAAATAGCCATGACTAGCCTTAGCTTACCACCACGCTGTAGCTTTCCCAGAGAGAGCTTCTTCCTGTCTAACATGCGCCTTTATTGCCTTCCTGTTCTGCCTTCTCATTGGCTCTAAGCCCAGCCACATCACTTCCTCTTCACTTCCTGTCTATACAGACGTCCAGGTCTCTATGGTTGGTACTAGGATGAAAGGTGTGTGTCACCACTCTGAGCTGTGTCCTTGACCACACGGAGACTCTGCCTGCCATGTGATCAGATTAAGGGCGTGTGCTACCACCACAGTGACTTCTGTTTATGACTTTGAAATGACCTCTGATCCACAGGCAAACTTTACTAACATACAAATAAAATATCACATTTCAGCACAAATAAAATATCATCACAGCTTCCCAACCAAAAAAGCCCAGGGCAAGATAGATTCAGTGCAGAATGCTACCAGAACATCAAAGGATAATTAACACTAATACTTCTAAAATTATTCTGCAAAACAGAAACTGAAGGAATATTACCTAATTCTTTTTACAAGACCACAATTACCCTTATATCTAAGCCACACAAAGACCCAACAAAGAAAGAAAATTATAGACCAATATCCCTTATGAACAAGGATGCAAAATTTCTCAATAAAATACTTGCAAGCAAATACAAAAACACATCAAAAAGATCACCCACCATGATCAAGTAGGTTTCATGCCAAATAGGCTTCATCCCAGAGATGAAGGGATATTTCAATATACAAAAACCAATAAACAAACTGAAAGACAAAAAACAACATGATCATGTCATAAGATGCAGAAAAGGCCTTTGACAAAATCCAACACCCCTTCATGAAATTCCTTGAGAGATTAGGAATACAAGGGACATACCTCAATATACTAAGAGTATACAGCATGCCCACAGCCAATATCAACCTAAATGGAAAGAAACTCAAAGCATTTTCATTAAAATCAGGAACAAGAAAAGGCTGTCCACTCTCTCCACACCTATTCAATATAGCACTCGAAGTCTTAGCTAAAGCCATAAGACAACTGAAGATCAAAGGGGTACAAATTGGAAATGAAGAAGTCATAGTATCTTAACTTGCAGATGATACTATTGTGTATATAAATGACCCTAAAGCCTCCATGAGAAAACTCCTACAGCTGGTAAACACTTTGAGCAAACAAATTGAATACAAAAATCATAAACATCAGTAGCCTTCCTATATACAAATGGCAAACAGACTGAGAAAAAAATCAAGTAAACAATACTTTTCACAATAGCCTCAAAAGAAAGTATTTTGGAATAACTAACCAAGCAAGTAAAAGATTTGCATAATAAAAACTATAACATATTGAAGAAAGAAATTGAAGAAGATACCAGAAAATGGAAAGCTCATAGATGGGTAGAATCAATATAGTGAAAATAGTCAACACACCAATAGCAATCTACAGATTTAACACAATCCCCATCTAAATTCCAATACAGTTCTTCATAGATATTTAAAGGACAATTCTTGTTTTATATGGAAACACAAAATCCCAGGGTAGCTAAAAGAATCCTTGAATAATTAAAGAACTGCTAGAGGTATGCCCATTCCCAATCTCAAGTTGTACATAGAGCTATAATAATAAAAACAGCATGGTATTGACATAAAACAGGCATGTTGATCAATGGAATTAAATTTAAGCCCCAGACATAACTCCACATACCTATGAATAATTGGGTTTTTTGTTTTTTTTACAAAGACATAAATAAACACTGGGAAGGAAAGACAGCATCTTCAACAAATAGTGCTGATCAAACTGGGTGGCTTCATGTAGAAGAATCCAAGCACACCAATATTTATCACTCTGCACAAAACTCAACAAAAGGCCAAATGTCCTAAATCTGATAGAAGAGAAAGTGGGGGGTAATCTTGAACTCACTGGCACAGGAAAATACTTTTTGAATAGGATACCCATAGCACAGGCACTAAGAACAACAATTAACAAACAAATGGGACCTCATGAACTGAAAAGCTTCTGTAAGGCAAAGGACACCATCATTGGGACAAAATGGTAGGCTACAAAATGGGAAAAGATTTTCACTAATTACACATGCAATAAAGGACCTGGTACCATGAAATACCTTTAAATTAAAAAAACAAAACAAAACTGGACATCAAGAAAATAAGTTACCCAATTTAAAAATGGGGTACAGAACTAAACAGAGAGTTCTCAAAAGATGAAACACAAATGGCCAAGAAAGACTTGAAGAAATGTTCAACAACCTTAATCAGCAAGGTGAGAGGTAGAATAACATTCCTGTGTGCCCCGGAAAAGAAAGGGCAGGCTTTTTTTTTTTTTTTTAGAAACGGACAGAACAACATGGTGAGAGAGAAGAGAGGACAACAGAGGTTCCATAGAGGGTAGACAGATCTCGGGTAGAGTTTTCTGAGAGTCAGGAGTAGAGAGTAGCAGAGATGGAGAAAGGATACAGAGGATGAAGATGAGGCTGGAAGCATAGGAGTTTAGTCGTTAGCAGGACTATGAGCTAGGGAACTGGATGGAACTAAAGCTATGGAAATAGGATTTCATCCCAGATAAATAAAGTAGCTGGATAAAGAGCTTGGTATGTCTAGAGTTATTTCTGCCCTGAATGCCTGGTGGAGCTATAGCTGTACCGATAGAATTTTGTCTTAGAGGAGTAAAGTTAACAGGCATAAGAACATAGTGTGGGTAGATTTTTTTTTCTCTCAGATATCCCACGCTGGACATAGCTGAACCCCAGGACCCCAGGGTAATCCATAATATACATATATAAAAGAAATCTAAATGGAATCACCAAATAATGTGGGTGACAAAGACCCAGCTAGAACTCTTGCTACCAAGTGAAACCTCCGGTGCCAGGGATGGGTTACAATCTAATTGAGCTGGCCAAAGGAGCCACATGGAAACCATCAAACTCAGGCTGTTGCCAAGGCAATTGGTTGTTTTCCAAAAACTGGTAGTAATGCTCTTTCGATGGTCATTTTTGGTTGTCAATTTGACTACATCCAGAATTAACTAAAAGCCAAGTGGCTGGGCACACCTGTGAGGGATTTTTTTTTTCTTAATCAAATCATTTTCAAGTGGGAAGACCCACTTCTAATCCAGATCTTTGAGGTGAGAAGATCTACCTTTAATCTGGACCACACCTTCTGCTGGCAGCCTATATAAAGAACATGGTAGAAGAAGATTGTTCTCTTTGCCTCTCTCTCTCTCTCTCTCTCTCTCTCTCTCTCTCTCTCTCTCTCTCTCTCTCTCACTCACTCACTGTTTGAATCTTAGATAGTTCTTTAATAAAAAAAAAAAACCTGGAGCCAGATATTGGGGTGAAAGCTGAAAGACCAGAGAAGCAGAGCAAGCCACAGCCAAACTCACCGCCCCAACTCCATGAATCCTCCGACTGAAAGCCTCGGAGTATTCACTCAAAAGGGTCTCAGCTGACTGCTTTAGTTCCTGTTTCCTCACGCCTCATATACCCTTCTCTGTCCAGCCATATCACTTCCTAGGATAAAGGCATATGTGCTTCCCAGTACTGGATTAAAGGTATGTGCTACTGTGGTGATATTTTATCTGTGCTCTAATAAATAAAGCTTGCCTGGAGATCAGAGGAACAAGCCAGCCATTATATTAAACAGAAGTCAAGCAGTGGTAGCACACACCTTTAA